>NC_090646.1:491542286-491887557 GCF_040937935.1 Hyperolius riggenbachi | reverse complement strand
CTCTCTCTCTCTCTCTCTGTGTCTCTGTCTCTCTCTCTCTCTCTGTCTCTGTGTCTCGTGTCTGTCTCTCTCTCTCTCTGTGTGTCTCTCTCTCTCTCTGTGTCTCTCTCTGTGTCTCTCTCTCTCTCTGTGTCTCTCTCTCTCTCTGTGTCTCTCTCTCTTCTCTGTGTCTCTCTCTCTCTCTCTGTCTCTCTCTCTCTCTGTCTCTCTCTCTCTCTGTGTCTCTCTCTCTCTGTGTCTCTCTCTCTCTCTGTCTCACTCTCTCTCTCTCTCTCTCTCTGTCTCTCTCTCTCTCTGTCTCTCTCTCCTCTCTCTCTCTCTCTCTGTCTCTCTCTCTCTCTCTCTCTCTCTCTGTCTCTCTCTCTCTCTTCTCTCTCTCTGTGTCTCTCTCTCTGTCTCTCTCTCTCTCTCTGTCTCTCTCTCTCTCTGTGTCTCTCTGTCTCTCTCTCTCTCTCTCTCTCTCTCTCTCTCTCTCTCTCTCTGTCTGTGTCTCTGTCTCTCTCTCTCTCTCTGTGTCTCTGTCTCTCTCTGTCTCTCTCTCTTCCTCCCCCCCCCCCCCCCACCCCCCAAATTCAGCTGGTAGAAAGGCTAGTAATGTCTGTGATTGACAACATACCCCCACACCTACCCAACAAAATAAGGTAGGATCCTTAGTAAGAAATGATGATCTGCTAGTCTTACATGAAGAATACGTGGCACATGAGGTAGAAATACTGGAGGAACCTGCTGGTTTGAACACCTTACTGTACCTATTGTCTGTCAAGGGCATGTGACCTCATAGCTGACAATAATTTAAAGGTTATTAGCATCATAAATTAATCACATTAACAGAATATAGCAGGATGCAAAACCTTGTCAGACAAGCATGATCTGTATAGTATACTCCACCTGAAATAAGTGGCCCAAGTCTGTGCAGAAAATGCAGATCTGTATCAGAGAATTATGTTTACATGTTCATGTAGCTACAGCTGCATCACACATATATAGATTGATAGATGTAGAACTGTGCATCTGCATTGCGCGTGATTTCCTTTGCTATGTAACTGGCTCCTGTCTTGGTTATTCTCTGGGTGCACTGTGAATAATACATAAGCTCATTTCTCCATGGCCTCTCACCCCCTCCTGCATTACAGATCAAGAGCCATTCGCCATCTCCCTGAAAGCTTCTCCATTACTCGGGGGCTTTTTTTCTTTATTCCAATAATGCATCAACCAACGGAAACACTTTCTGTGATAAGTGTGTCCAGCATGCTTTAGAGCTCTCCCCTCTAAGGTACCCATGGGGCCTGGTTTCTGATAGGTTCCGGTGATGATGGAAAGACCAAAATGGTCCTCAGTCACTTTAAATGGTACTGGCCAAAAGTTGAATGTACCGTTGCACACCATGTATAGTGCTATGTTATTGTAGTTACTCTGCGTACATAAATCTTCAGATACACTCACTATTTATGTGTTTCTTAAAGGGATGATTGTACAGCTCCAGCAGAATGCTAGGAAAATGTGTCCACCACTGTTTTGAAAGTCCAGTTCACAGGTTATAATGACAGTGGTCACTAATGATGACATTTATAGAAGTCAGTGGAAATACCTGTGAAAACATCAGTGCAATCAAATCCATGGTTGGCATAGTTAACGCTCTTACCTAAACCTGGACACTATCTGTTTGAAGCCTGGATTTTCTCTTCATGTTTGCTTGGGTTTCCTCTGGACACACCTAGATAGGTTGTTTGGCTTCCTCTCAGGTTGGCCTTGAGGTGCATATGCACCAAAACTTGGCTGAGAATCAGACGTGTGTACAGCTGTCCCCTGAGCTCGGGTTATAGAGACGGAACGCTGGATCTTTAAATGACATAGACAAAGAGAACATTGTTTTCTTCTTACCTCTGCTCCGTCATCCCTCCTCCCTTTCAACGTAGAAACAGATGCTTTACTAAAGCCGAACAAGACGTCTGTACAGCACTTGCCCTCTGGATCCCTTTGGCCATGTAGACTGTTGTAGGAGGTAGACTATGCCTGCAAGTAATAAAAATGTCGGACACTTCCAGATCATTTTTTTAGGCCTCCTACACAGTGGTAGGTTGCAGTGTAATGGCCTCTTTGTAACCGTGGCTTGCAGCACTGCAATGCACCACCTATGCGTTGTTTACAGTGTGGCAGGTACATCGCAGTGTTACTGTGTGGCATTGTTGCGCTTTGCATGCAGTGGGTCACGTGTTAACAATAAAAGTGAAGCATACCTTTCATTGACCATATGCTTCATAGTATCCGATGCAATATGCAGCGCCACTTTCCTGTTCTGCTGTTATAAGGAATACAAAGCCAGGGCCAATGTGAATGTGGCCTTAGAAAGAAACCTTTATCTAGCCCCTCCTGGGCAACCCCAAGATAGACTCTTAGGGCTCTTTCACACTAGAGGCTGCGGTAGAAAAGGCTGAAAGTCAGCCTTTTGCTTAATGCCAATACATAGCGTTTTCAAAGCGTTTTACAGCTCATATGAAAACGCCCTTATTTTTATAGAAAAAAAAAAAAAAAAGTGAACAAGTCAGCTGTAAAACGCTTTGAAAACGCTGAAGTTGGCGTTTTCCATTGACTATCATTGAAACGCCAACAGCCAACTTCGGCTGTAAACAGCCCTAAAAAAGCTCCTGGGAGCGTTGAAATGCAACGCTCCAAAACGCCGAGTTAGATGTGAAAAGTAAAATGAAAGTCTATGGACTATCATTTTACCTTAGAAAACACCAACTTCGGCTGTGGCGTTAAAACGCTGATAAAGTCCTCTGGTGTGAAAGGGCCCTTAGGAGTTGGATGACGCCATAGCTCTGGTTGTAAGTCTGGTATGCTTCTGTCTTGAAATATGAAATGGACAAAACTTTATAAAGTCCCATTACTGCTGAAAAATATCACTATTTTTTTGGGAAACTATTCCTATTGACTCGCTGCAGATCTGACATCTTGTAGCATCTGGAGATGTATGCATGCTGTATGTGAAAGGAGATGGCTGCGCTATGCGACTGTTACATGTAGGTCAGGCTTGTAAAGCATGAATCAGCCCGTGTGGAGGAAATGCATTGAAAGCATTCCAAATTGCAGGACATTACTAGTGGGACTGGCTGCTGTCCAGGCTCGGATAAATCAAAGGGAGAAGCTACTCCGTGCACCCTAGAGCATCTCTGTGAAGTAGCAAGCCAGGCATGTCACTGAACTACTCTTTGGAAGGAGTGTACAGAGTTCTGTGTAATAAAACAAAATCATTTATTGACACATGAACTGAAAATTTGTTAAGCAAATATGTGCACATGCTTGTAAACCTTACTTTTAAATATACAGTTTACCTTTAGATGTTTGCTTAATGCTAATGTTAATTTTAAGGACACAGTAAAGCCGTATAAACAATTGTCTGATGGCTTCAGGTGACAGTCTACCCAGGAAACTCATTCAGTCATATACACTAGGCTGAGTCAACTTCATGTACTGTCCTATGAGTAGGTGGAGTGGCGCTAGTCTAGTTCAGGAAACCTTCCGCGAACATGATTTGGGTGTGCAGCACCGGCCTTAAACTTCTTGTTTTCAGTTAAGTTGTAGTAAACCACAACCACGCTTATTTGGCCAATCACAACGATTTGTGCTGTAGAGGGTGCTGTGATTGGAGAACTGTTCCTTATGAGGTTTCCTGCTGGGTCCTCTTAACGAGACTAGCGCTGGTGAAGCTGCTTCTTGGTATGGGTGAAGCTTCTGGGAAAACAAAAATCCACCCCTTTAAAACTTGCCATTTCCCTTTGTAAAATTAGGCATGGAAAGAGAGGCATGACCCTACGCAGAAATTATTTGGTTTAAATGATCCTGAATTATATTCCAGCTGGCTGTATTACATTTGTCTTTTATCTGAATGGTATTTGTGTTAAGAAGAGGTTTTATACAAACCTTTGAATATTGTTGCTCAGAGCAGATTAGATTAAGCAATGGCGGTCTGTATAGGGCAGGGATTTTTCTGGATAACTGCTGTCACCCCCCCCCCCCCCCCACTTCACCCCCAGTCTCTTACCCTCCCCTCTCTAGCGTTCAGTAAGTGCTACTTTGCTGAGCTGAGTGCATGTCCTTACAGGCATCAAGCTAATAACTAGATCGTGCTTAGCAGAGCCGACTATACTCTATTGTTTGCATGATGCTGAAGTCTATTGCTAAAGGTTTAAAACCTGTCACTTTTTTATATAGTAATTTTGAGAAAAGCTTAAATTTTGTTTTTGTTTCCCTCTTGGGAGATGAAATCTTGGCGCTGTCCTACTTTTAAGTGAGGTCCTGGTCTGCCCAGAGGGTCTGCAGACTCCGGGCAAACAGCTGCATATTCGGCACGAGATCCATTGTCTGCGCTCTCTGCCTGTGTTCTTGGGTTACATGGGCAGATGCCAGCTTACATAGCGTGAATGGTAACGAGTGTCAGAAATTCCTGGAAAAGCATTTCCTCCCCTCCAGGTCATCCACACGCTGAAAGCAAAACAGGCTTGTGTTGGCAAACTGGCAGCGTTCCTGCCTGGGTGTATTTATTTATTAGCTTCCAGCGCTTTTTTTTTTCTTAACCCATTCTTCTCGTAAGTACCTTGTGATTTCCCGAGCTGAAAAACAAGCCTGAGCATTTACTTTTTTTTTCTCTTCCAAAGGGACTCTAGCGTAGGGGTCTCAAACTCGCAGCCCTCGATTACAATATTTTGTGGCCCTCGCCTGCAAAAGCTTCCTTATAGTTCGCTTCAGTGCTCTCAAGTAATCCGCCTCATCCCCGCTAAACAAGGGCTGCAGAGCCCCCAAATCGCCCGGGGGGCAATCCGCCGGCATTTCCTGGAAGGGGCAGAGCTTTCAGCTTCAGCTCTACCCCTCCTGTCGTCAATCGCCGCATGGATCGCCGCCTCTCCCACCCCTCTGTGAGGGAAGAGTGAGAGGGGCGGGCAGAGGCGGCGATGCGCCGCAATTGACGTCAGGAGGGGCAGAGCTGAAGCTGAAAGCTCTGCCCCTTCCAGGAAATGCCGGCGGATTGCCCCTTGGGTGATCTTGTTTTGCGGCGGCGCCACGGCGGATTACTTGTAATGGGAGCACTGAAGCGAACTAGAAGGTAAAATAGGCAAAATAGTTCGCTTCAGTGTGAATTTGATTTTGAAATAAAAATAAATGCAAGGGACGGGGGGGTGCTGCTGATTGTGAAATCCTCTTATGCGGCCCAGCCTCATCCTGACTTTGCCTCCTGCGGCCCCCAGGTAAATTGAGTTTGAGACCCCTGCTCTAGCGTTTAACATGAACTGTAGATGCCACCATTTCTGATGTCCTTCTGAAATGCTGTTTAGTCTGTTATGCAGATCTTTCGGCTATCATATTATTTTGAGTTGTGTTTTGGGTACAGCTGTGTACATTGTAAAGGTCAGAACATCTGGACTGCATACTTGTTCCAAGTGAGTGATTTTAGAAAGGAGAATAGTTAGAGCAGCCTTTCTCAACCTTTTTACCCTGGAGGAACCCTGCAAATAACTTTCGGATCTCATGGAACCCCTCAAAACAATTTTTTTTTGATCCCGAGAAACCGCTGCATTTATTTTGCAGGGGACATGGTCTTTAAAAGTAGGTGAGGCTGTTTATTTCATTGCCCCTATTACACTGCCCTTTGTTATGTCTCCTTATTCTAGTGTTTTTTATAAATGTGCCCATTATTATGCTGACCCCCAATTTAGTGCTTCTTTTTACAGTACTCCCTATTATAATGTACTCCACCCACGATGAGGGAAAATGCCAAGGAACCCCTGCAGAGTACTCAAATGAACCCTGGTTGAAAAAGCCTGAGTTAGAGGATGACCATAACGGTCAGGAAGCTTGTTTAGAAAGAACAAAGTAAGGGCCTTTTCTTTCTCTTCGTAAAAGGTTTGCTTAAACCTCTGTAAATTGTTGTGACCAATCACTCTTTTTTTATGTTTATTTTAAGCTGTATAAACACTTTATTGTGTTTTGTCCAATTTTTGGGGTGACCTTTTACCAATGATCATTATACAGACACAGTGCTGGGCTCTCCACTGAGTAGCCTGTTCTGCCCTATTAAAAACGTCACAGTAAGGATGAGCAGGAGGTTTCACAGTGCAAGGTGCAGCGAGGACTACATTTAGCTGTCAGGAAAGCAGGCTTCCAGATTTAAGGTACACATACATGCACAAGTGACACCTGGGATTGTGGCCAAGCGATGTGTACTGTTCAATGCAGAGGGGAATTGGGATGGTGTTGTGGTGCACTATAGAGCATCTTTCACTGGGCAGGATGAGGAAGGAACAGCGGTTTTCATTAATGCAATGTTTTTTTTGTTTTTTTTTTGTCCACAGAAAAAAAACGGACAGCATTGTTGCATTTTCCTGAACATTTGGCGCATTGATGCTATAAATTACATTATGCGGTTGTGGAAGATGCACGCATTTTTGTTATTTTCCCGCGAATTTACGCTGTGTCTGGAAAGAAAAGCTGCTCTTGGAATTGCCCACTACCAAGTGGACATAAGGCCCTAAACCTAGCTAAAGCCTCATACACAAGTAATGAGGACTGTCGCCCAGTAGGAATCTGAACTCGATCCATCAGGTCCCAGTGTGTGGTCAGATTCCCCAGGCTACTGACGTGTTGTGTTACGGTGCAGGAAGGAGTACCAACAGCATGGGACATGACTAAGTAGGTGGGGCAAGTGTGAGAATGATGCTCTCAGCCAGCATTTAACTGAGTTTATCTGCCAGGCGGATCACTCGCCAATGTGGCAAGGGGCATTGGCCACTGTACATGGTAGATTCTCAGCATAAGCGGCCTGAACAGTCTGTTGTGTATTCGAAAGCTAAAGCTTAAAACTGAACAAGGCAAATTCTAACACCAATCGGCTTGCTGTTAAGTGTACATATACAAGGTAGAGATGGTCAATGAGGTTCAAATAATTCTCAGACGATTCAAGAGTATGTGTAGCCACGCCACCGAGTTAGTTGGGCGCCAGGTGAAGTCAATTGGATACTATCAACATCTCACCACCTGGGCGTCCTATTACCAATGGTTTACATTGGTGTCTATTAGATGCCCGCCGATCCTAGTGCCCAAATGACCTGATCCAACAGGATTATGCACATATTTTATGCAAAATTAAACAATACAAATTTAATTTCACCCTGTCAAGATTCGATTGGTACATTTTAAAGCTGCATGAGTTTGCATAATCCTGCATTGAGTCATAATTCATTGCATCCCAGTGGCCATCCCTAAAACGAGATATAGAAACAATATTGTCAGCATAATTTTTTTTTTTTTTTTTTTTTTTTTTTTTCCTCCCGTAAGCCACAGGAGTTTGCCAAGCTGCAGTCCAAGCTGGCTTTTTGCACCTTGTAGATCCAGCTTGTGGGCAGGGTAATCGGGTGTGACCATGTGACTTACAAAGTAGGAAGAAAATTTTGCAGCATTACAGTAGAAAATATGGCTGACTAAGCCAATGGCAGTTGTGGTGCATAAAAATTGTTTGCATATTTTGTGTACAGCACAGTTCACTACCCACATTATCGATATTATCAATAATTTTTACGCACAGGAGATTGACAGAATCTTGTGTCCATCACTATGATGACAAAACCTGCAATAGAATTGTAGTTTACAGGAAGTGAGATTTGAAGACCTCCCTTTCTGAACAGGAAGCCAATCAGTGAGGGTGGCTTAATGTGTATACATAGGTGCACAGCTAGTATGCAAATACAATGGCAAAAGTAATTCAGTACTTATGATTTATGCCAATGAAAATGTTTGCTTACAGAATGTCAGCATCTTCAATTTGGGGTTTCATTTGGTCGGGGCCCACTAGCGCCACCTTTTGAAAAATCAGACATTGTTTGCAATTTCCAAAACGAAGTATCGTGGTTTTTGTGCTCAACATTTAAAGAATGCAATTTGCCCAGGCATTCATTCAGTGCAATCGCTCAGGGATCACTCCAAAAATGCTGCATTCAGCAATGACCATGCTGCAGTGGAACTACCCTGATATGGTTCCACTTTTGCATCGATTGGTAAGTGATGCAAAAGCACCGCTAGTGGGCTCCGGGACTTTATAAACATTACACATAAAAACAATGGCAATAGTATATATAACATATATCACATTGTGTATTCTCCAATTTATTTTTAGGGCACACAATATAAATAGAAGTATTCCACCAAAGTTTCTCAGAAGACTATATATACTCAACGCCTTCTGTGAATGATAGAAACCTTCACTTCTTCACTGGAAGTGTCTCAGCCTTTATCTGATGGGGGCAAGTGATATTCAAATGGGAGAAGTTTTGCTAATAAGGGCCCAATCCACTTCACTCACTTTTTCTTCAAAATTTCCTCTTAGGAACTAATTTTCATCTTCTGTTTTTAAAGTAACTTTTTAGCACTCTGCAATTGAAAAATTACAAAAAAGTAGGTGAAAAAGTATGGTTTCAAATAGTTCTGAGCATGTCCTTGCTTGCTGGTGGCTTATAAGGCATTTTATTGATAAGGTGTGAAAATATCACCTAGGAGAAACATGAATTGGACCAGACCCTAAATGTCTTCCAGTTTTCTTTTTCTTTTTTTTTCTTATGTGCCATCTTGCTAAATTAATAATACTCCTAGATGACATCTGCTCTTTGTCTCAGGGGTGCTGGACTTAACAGAGAAAATAAAGCTGGATTCTTTCGGTCATGTGTAGCGTAGTTCATTCTTTAATATCTCTGCTACCACTGGCCACACTGAGGGCTCTGCAGTCTTCTGTGCAGATATCCACTTTCTCAGTAAGTGCATTGGCACTGGCATTCCATTTGCATGACTATGCTTGGGCCCTGCTGTGGGGTCCCCAGATAAGATATTATACAGTAAAGGGATGGGAGTGAGATGGTACACTATGTACACCAGCAGGAAGTTACATTGTTGCAGGCATATATTCTGGGGATTCCCAGGACAGCCAGTGGGAATCTTGATAAATTAAATGAGTGACTCTAATGTGCAAGCATTATGTTACATAGTTTTCTTTCACTTCTGTTTTCCCTGAAGCCCATATTCTGTTGATGTATAATAGTTCTACTTAAACATGACCCAGAAGTAAACCTGAACAATACAAACTGATATGAAAATAACCACATGATCAGATGCTACCTTCTCTTACCGTTTTCTTTATGTACCGTAAACTTTATTTTATGAAGAGCTATATTTTACAGAAGTACGGAATCTGAAGGGAAAATCCCCAGTGTTGGGAGGAAGTCTCTGCATTTACCAGCATTACAGTAGAAAACGTGTCAGAGGCAGTGACAGGTGTATAGCATGGAAATGGTTTGTGTTGTAGCTGCAACCCCAGTTTCAGAAGGAAGTACTGCTCTTTTGACCTTCAATCCTCCCTATTAGTCCAATTGCATGATGGCTTCACTGACCAGTAGGAAAGCTCAGCTCAGTTGATATTACTACCAGTTCCACTTCCACTTGCACCTGCTCTAGTCTCTGGAACAGCTTAAAGTGAAAAATCTTATTCGACTTTGCACATGTGCTTAAAGATGCCTAGCATCTCTTGTAGTCTGTTGGCGTGTGTCAATAGACCAGCAACCTAGCCTTTCTGGTGGTGTATAAAACTTTTATTATACTTTGTCATCGATAATCATTCAAGCATTTGTGACAAGACTTAAGGCAGCCATACACTGGTCGATGTGCCATCAGATCGACCAGCTGACAGATCCCTATCTGATCGAATCTGATCAGAGAGGGATCGTATGGCTGCCTTTCCTGCAAACAGATTGTGAATCGATTTCAGCCTGAAACCGATCACAATCTGTTGTGGTGGTGCTGCCGCCGCTCCCCCCGCCGGTATACATTACCTGAGGCTGGCTCCCGGGCGTGATGTCCCCGTCATGTGGCACCTCCGGCTCCGGCATCCGCATAGAACTTAAGCTATCACACCAGTGACAGCGGAAGTTCAAATAGAGCGCCCTCTAGTTGTACTTCCGCTGTCACTGGCATGACAGCGGAAGTTATACGAGGATGCCGGAGGTGCCATGACGGGAGCAGTGACGGACGGGATGCCCGGGAGCCAGCCTCAGGTAATGTATACCTGATCGGATCGGCCGCCGCTAGCGACGCGCTCCCTACCCGCGGGCGATCGAGGGTAATTTCCCGCACGGCGCGATCGACGGACCGATCCGATTTCGGGAGGAAATCGGATCGGCGGGTGCGTGTTGCGCGAACGATTGGCAGCAGATTCGATCCCAGTGATCGAATCTGCTGTCGAAACTGCCGCAAATCGGGCCAGTGTATGGCCACCTTACATGTTCTATGTACAAGAAAACATTCCTAGTGGGTGTGCAGTACACGGATGGTGGACAGAATTAGACAGAGACTTCTAAATGGCATGGTTCAGTTGTCAGTCAGTTTTTTTTTTTTTTTTTTTTTGTTTTTTTTTTGAGTATTCACTTATCTCTGAAATAAGTTGCCTGGCCATTTAGATGGCCATATATTGTTTGGCTAGCTTTAGGCCCTGTTCACACTTAGGTTTTAGCAAATAAACGGACCGGATCCTGATCGGATCAGGACCTTATCCTGATCAGAACCGTACGGTTCCGATCCGGGTCCGGTCCGTTTGTATCAGGCATGCATCAGGCTGCCATCCGGATCTGTGTGAAAAAAATAGTGAAATTTAAATTAAAAAATGTTGGGGTCAGCAGAAGGTGCACGTGTAGAATCAGGTTCCTCCGCTGTAGGCCTTACCTCCACCTCCGACATTCTGCCAAACCGCTCCAGCACGTCTGTAGGTTGAGGGAGTTGTCCGGGATGTTATCGTCACCGAGACCTGGCTAAACGATAACATCCCGGACAACTCCCTCAACCTACCAGGCTTCAATCTTTTCCGCGCAGACCGCGACCACTGTCTCTCAGGGAAAAGTAAGGGCGGTGGAATCTGTTTTTACATTAACGCCACGTGGTGCTCCAACATAACCATCCTGCACAAATGCTGCTCCCCAGATGTCGAGCTGCTACTTATCAACTGCAGGCCTCAGTACTCACCCAGGGAGTTCACCTCCTATGTCCTCGCAGGTGTTTACATCCCCCCGGATGCGGACGTCAGAAACGCCCTGCGCACACTCAGTGACACCATCTCGCTGTGGGAGACAACCCTCCCGGACTCCCTCTTCATCATCCTAGGTGATTTCAACAGAGCAAACCTTCGCCAGGAACTGCCTCGATACAAACAACACATCACCTGCCCCACCAGGAACCAAAATACCCTGGACCACTGTTACACAGTCCTCAAAGACGCGTACAAGGCTAATCGCCGAGCTGCACTTGGTAACTCTGACCACTGCCTAATCCACTTGATCCCCACTTACAGGAGGCACCTTGAAACCTCAAAGCCAATCGTCAGGTCTGTTAAGAAGTGGACAGAGGAGGCCAAGGAACAACTTCAAGCCTGCTTCGACAGCACGGACTGGTCAGCCCTGGAGGCTCCCTGCCTAGACGAATGGACAGAGAACATCACCGCTTATATCAGCTTCTGTGAGGAGACATGCATCCCAACGAAGACCGTCAAAATCTTCCCAAACGATAAACCCTGGTTCAACGGCAGGCTGCGGAGACTCCGAAGAATCAAGGAGGAAGCACACAAATCCGGATCCCCAGAGGAGTTCAGGGTGGCCAGGAACACCTTAAACCGTGAGCTGAAGGTGGCAAAGAGAGACTATTCTAACAAGCTGAGTCTGAACCTTCAGTCCAACAACCCACGGGACGTCTGGAAAGGCCTCAGAGCAGCCACTAACTTCAAGCCCCCTCCTCAACACATACTTCCTAGCTTTGCGCTAGCTGAAGAGCTCAACAAATTCTATTGCAGGTTTGAGAAACAACCCACCCATCCAGTGGACCTAGCACTCACCTCTTCACCAAGGGAGTCTCCTCCCACTTCATCTTCCCATGCTGCTAGTGTCCCCCTGGCACTGAGGATAGTCCAGGAGGCCAATGTCTTACGACACCTCCGGAAGCTCAACACCAGGAAAGCCTCAGGCCCGGACGGCATATCTCCAACTTGCCTGAAGACATGTGCAAGCCAGCTAGCCCCGATCCTCACCTCCATCTTCAGCAAATCCCTGACGCTAGGCAAGGTCCCCCCCTGCTTCAAAAAATCAGACATCATCCCAGTCCCCAAGAAACCAGGAGCCACTGATCTAAATAACTACAGACCTGTTGCTCTAACTCCAATCATCATGAAGACCTTTGAAAGACTGGTTCTCACCTATCTGAAGGGACACACAGCCACCTTAATGGATCCCCTGCAATTCGCTTACAGGGCCAACCGGTCCGTGGAGGATGCCATTAATATCAGTCTAGCACACATCATGGCTCATCTGGACAAATCCAACACCTATGCCAGAATCCTGCTCCTGGACTTCAGTTCTGCTTTTAACACCATCTGTCCGAACATTCTGCATGACAACCTGGCACGACTCGGTGTGGACCTCTCTCTCTGCACCTGGATCAAGGACTTCCTCACCAACAGGGCACAACTAGTGAGAATCGGCGGCTGCTCCTCTGAAGTCAGAACTACCAACACGGGGGCCCCGCAAGGGTGTGTGCTGTCCCCAATTCTTTTTTCCCTGTACACAAACAGCTGTACATCATCCACTGACGCTGTCAAGGTCATCAAGTTTGCGGATGATACCACCATCCTAGGTCTCATTGGAGAAGAAGGGGAGTTTGTATATCGTAGCGAGATTGAGCGGATCCTCAGGTGGTGCACGGACAACAGACTGGTACTAAACGCAGCAAAAACTGTGGAACTGATTGTGGACTTCAGAAGAAATGCCCCATCTCCCCATCCAGTCTACATTGATGGCACTGAGGTCTCCAGAGTACACAGCGCACGGTTCCTTGGCACCACCATCACTAAGAACTTAAGGTGGGATGTGAACACCTCCGTAACTCAAAAAAAAGCCCAGCAGAGACTGTTCTTCTTAAGGCAGCTGAGGAAGTTTGGAATGTCGCGGGAGCTAATGACTAGCTTCTACACGGCCACCATTGAGTCTGTCCTCTGCTCCTCCATCATTGTCTGGTACTCGGGGGCAAATACAAAGGACAAGCACAAACTTCAGAGGGTAATCAGCACCGCTGAGAAGATCATCGGGTCACCTCTGCCTCCCCTGGACCTCCTCCACACATCCAGAATGAGGTCCAGGGCCAACAGGATTACTGGCGACCAATCCCACCCAGGCAGTCACTTCTTTGACCCCCTGCCCTCAGGCCGCCGCTACAGGACCATCCCCACCAAAACCACCAGGCACAGAAACACCTTCTTCCCCCAGGCAGTTCTCCTACTCAACGACTGAGAGCGTGCTTGCCTGTAGTCCACACTGTCCCACTGTTCCACGTGTTAAAATCGTACCACGCTAACTCTGGCACAATGGGGCTGTTCAGTCACACTATGCTTTGGTTACTGTTATATCAGCCACACTATGCTTTGTACTGTTATTATCAATGTTGTTGTTATATTGTCGCTGTTTACTGTTGTATTCCTATGTTGTATTCCTATATTGTTGTTGTCATACTGTTGCATTCCTATGTAGCTACTACTGATGCTGTTAACACGCACTACCATCCATGTCTGCCATGTGTCCACAAATAATTCCGGGTGTGGCACCTGTCGCACTTGGCGAATAAAGCTGATTCTGATTCTGATTCTGATTCTGATTCTGTCACTGCTGCTCCACTCCAGACATGCTTGGCCCATGTGTCCCCATCCGAAATGGCCGCTTGGATACGCATAGGAAGTGGGGTAGAACGTCAGGTTTTTGTAGGCAGTGTGTTCTGTGCCTTCCGTTCCCCATTGGTTTCTGTGCTCCGGATGGTGCTGTCAGGCTCCGGTCCGGGTGCGTGGGCCAGAGATCCGGACCCAAAAAATAGCGCATGTGGGAAAAGTGTCCGGAATCCGGATCCGGTCCAGCTCCGTACTGTACGGAATGGACACGTGTGAACATCCGCATAGACTTGTTCCGTTTGTATAGTATACGGTCCGGATCAGATCAGGAAAATTCGGACAAGGAACGCTAATGTGAACCGGGCCTTAGACATGCAAACATTACAGCAGGTAACCATTGAGTATGCAGTTTATTAACATACACTTAGTTGTTGCTAAAGTTTACTTCAGCGTTTCTTTCAAGCCTCAAACAAGCACAAATATTTTCCTGGTATGATGTTAGCATTCAGTGGCAGAGGATATATTTGTCTGTATAAATAGATTTGTAGATGTCAAGCTAAATTCTTACCTGGTCACCAGACCACACACTGTCCAGTTCCTGCATAACCGACTGTCATTGCTATAGGTTGATTTTCTATGAGAGATTGCAATCTAAACAGGGGAATATTGTAATCCAAGCAGTAGCATCCCCATCTGAAACTAAAGGTAGCCATATATCTATGACTGATTTTGGGCACATCTTTGCCAGATTTGATCTTAATGATCCAATCAGCTGGATATCGATGCCGAAAAAGGGTAGAGTGACCCTAGCAGTATGCTGACAAACTAGTGCTTCCTGCTCATGTTAAATCCCAAGAAAATGTGACCCTTTTTAGTGTATTTTTGAATGGATGGTTTATATAGTCTTTTCTGGAACATGTCATTTGCTAGGGGAGTGACACCCATGAAAAAGCATTTTTTTTTCACAGGAAAAGCCTTCCAAACACTAAAATACCCACATTTTTTTTTTTTTCAGTGACAAGCGCTCTATTCCACAATCTCACGTCATGGGTACATACCTGCGATTACACGAACAACATTTTGCAATGCACTGCGATTACGACTGCCATAGCGGATCAGATCTTTAAAGGATACCCGAACTGACATGTGAAATGATAAGATAGACATGTGTATGTACAGTGCATAGCACACAAATAACTAGGCTGTGTTCCTTTTTTTTTTTTTTTTTTTTTTTTCTGCCTGAAAGAGTTAAATATCAGGTATGTAAGTGGCTGACTCTGTCCTGACTCAGACAGGAAGTGACTACAGTGTGACCCTCACTGATAAGATTTTCCTCTTTTTATCTCTTTTTGCTCTCAGAAGCCATTTTCTGCTAGGAAAGTGTTTTATTGTTGAAATTTCTTCTTAGTGAGGGTCACACTGTAGTCACTTCCTGTCTGAGTCGGGACTGATTCAGCCACTTACATACCTGATATTTAACTCTTTCAGGCAGAGAAAGGAAAAAAAAGGAACACAGCATAGTTATTTGTGTGCTAGGCACTGTACATACACATGTCTATCTCATCATGTCACATGTCAGTTCGGGTATCCTTTAAGATCTCCCATTTGCGCCCATTGTGTGCCATCACGTGTTCCTGCAGGTAGGAAGATGGGAATGCTCGTTCGAGTGGCGTCGCTGGGAGGTTCCCCAAGCCATCTTCCGGGGTCTTCAGGTGAGTATTCAGCTCCCATCATAACTGGAACACTGTCCAGATGTGAAACTGCTGCCGACAGCATGTCACAGCTAGGCATATGCTACCCCTGAACACCTGTGTAATCTTTCCCAATAAAATATTGGGCATTTGCCTGGCTATGCAAACAAACAAAAGGTCCCAAACGCCAGTGTGAGCTTGGCTTAAACCCCTTAGTGCCTGAGCCCACTAATGCAGGTGTGTCTTTCTGTCCGCTTTTTCAGCATCTGTAACATTGATGTGTTCTAAAAAAACGGCCACAACTGTCAGGACCTTTCTCATTTTATGTTTTATTAGGCCTCTTGCACACTGCAAGTGATTCCGATTCAGATTCCGCTTTTTAGTCCGTTTTTACATCAGATTCAGATTCCGATTTGCAGTTTGCTCCCTGCACACTGCAAATCGGAATCTGAATCGGATGTAAAAACTGATTAAAAAGCGGAATCTGAATCGGAATCGCGTGCAGTGTGCAAGAGGCCTTACAGTGTTTGGTATTGCTTTTATTTTCTTACATGCTACAGAGTGTGTGTGTGTGTGTGTGTGTGTGTGTGTGTGTGTGTGTCAGTTTCTCGTCATTTGTTTATACCTTTTGTACTATGATGTTTGTTCAAAAGTCATTTCAATTACTATGCTTATCGTGCAATAAACCCCTCTCTACTCAACTGCCCCTTGTAATGTGAAACTTAATGTGACTACAATTCAGCCTCAGTTTACAAACCAAGTACTATTTGAAAATTTTGCACCGATTACTAAAAATTTTTTTTTTTTTTTTTAGATCGTATTTTAGAGCTGTGTTTAAAGGTGCAGGTATTTTGAAAAAACGTTTGTTTAAAATGTTGACATGAAATCTGTTTTCAGGGATCTGGTAATTTGATAGGTGGGACTGATCCTGTGTATAGCAGAAGGATCTTTTCTGACTCACACGGTTAGAATTTTACTCGACAGGTCTCTAGCTGCCCAGTACATAGTTTGCATTTTAAGCAAATAACTATTCTTTTGAACAGTAATTGGCATGAATGTTTTTCTGGATTCTGGTTTACTTCACTCCATTTTGAAGACTTGAGAGCACTGTACAGTATTATAACCCTATGTGTGTGGACAAGCTGTTACAGCCTTCACGGCAGTTTTGATCTATAGTAGAGGAAGGTCTAAAGATTGGAGCCTCTTAAATGAAAGGAATTCTTTATTCTGACTGAGGAGCATCCTCCTCCTTTCTAGATCATGTGCGTGGCCTGCAGTAAAAGATGCACCTTGGGGTGAGGAGGTTAAGGGCCAGCCCAGTGGCAGCAACCATTTTAATAATTAATGCATGCTTATTGCTGAGATCTGGAAGTTGTAGTCACGTGACCTGTTAGAGAGACATGGCCTGGTTAGTAATAATTCATAATTGACTCATTTCTCCCTTAGCCATTCTGATAGTAGACAAGGATTTTAATGCTGTTGTAAAGTTACAGTAATATTCAGTTTCTTCAATTTTTTCACCTACTTATACATGTTAATTGTATGCTGATTGGCTATACCCATTCTCCTTATCGTTGGTAATTTATGTAGCGCATATTTATGCCCCCCTCCCCCAACCCTTGGCGAGTATCTGTTTACTGCCCATGGCTATACAGAGTACATAATGTATATGCTGCTAGTTATTTTTCTTATACATCTCTCAATTACACATTTCTAATTGCAATCTAAGTAGATTTCGATACAAAAGTTATCATCTCAAGGACTGTTAGTGACATGTCTATGGACAGAAAAAATATCAGCACTATATTAATCAATTACCGTAATATTTTTTCAATGCAGAACGATCAGACCAGTAGTCCATTGCTGATCCAGTGTGGTGGTCAGCTGAGGTTACTTGCACCACTGGACTCAAGCTGTCTTATTGTGAGTCTATCCTCGGCAAGCAGAAGGCATTGTAACAGGGAGTGTGCATTGCTTTTAGAGTGAAGAGCTACTCCTTAAATTATTGTATCACTTTACCCTGCCCCCTCCTGTGAATGCCCCTTTCTAAGGATTACCTCTTTCAGGCCTTAATTACATCCCAGCTGCAAGAGGCCAGAGGCTCAGTGTCTCTCTCCATCTTGCTCTCGTGTCACATTTAATGGAATATCATCTGCTCCTTCAGGAAGACCTCATCTTAATTTACAATGCAAGTGAATGCAGTTCCTGTTTATGCCTGACCAGTGTATCTACAAACAGACATTCATTACAGCTCCTTCTGATAAATGTCCATGGTAAAAAATGAACTGTCTGATAAAATCTGCTCTAAAATTAAACACATGCGTTTTTCAGTCATTCTGCTTCACATTGACCTTAATGTTAGATTATGGCATTTTTAAAGGCAAAGCTTAGGTTTGGCATCTTAAGAGAACACAAAATAGTTTTTTTAAATGTGATATTTCCCTTCTAGCCATGGCACTAAGCAGGTGATGCATCAGCAGAGGCTACCTTCAGTAAATGGTGCATGGCCAAATAATCCAGAAGCTTCAGAGATGAATCAAAATAGAATGAATGGACTACTAAGCTTCCCAGTCAGTCAGTGTATCTGCAACATTAAATGGTAATTAGGAAAATCTGGGAAATGGAAGGTGTTGGACCAAGCAAGACTTCTAAATGGAGAGGTGAAATTTGCATATTGCTTCAGAAACCCGTTTCTCTGCAACAGCTAATCAGGATGTTCACTTCCTTCCTTTTCACACATTTTTAAGCTTCGTAAACATACTAGTATTCTCACCCACAGGGATTGAGGCTTAATTCCTGAACAGTTTGGGGCAGAGAGCTGTACAGACAAGTTTCTAGCCTTGGATGTTGCTAAGGAGGGGGATGACACGCAGAGTATGACGGAGTGGCTTTCTCTATGCGCGGTGGGTTTGAGAACAATGCCGTTTTAGATTCCTTGACCGAGGGGGTCTTTATAGACCCAGTTGGCTGAGTTTAATACAGCGTGTACATAGCTTTTCAGAAAATGTTTAAAATATACTCCCCTCTCCAGGAAGGTTACTTGTATTTCAAGCCCCTACAGCAAACATCTTATTACAGAAATGTTTATCTGTCCCTTTACTTTGCTGATAGCAGCTCAGTCAGTGAGAGCTGCACTGTACAGCTGAGTACTAGAGCTGCTCAAATAGAGTAGCAACAGGGACTGGAGGAAGCCATCCTAGAGAGGCGAGTATCCTCCCTCTACAAGCTACATTTAATATCTGCACCCAATTCCTCTTCAAGACACCCATAGGAATTATGCTTTGGTATGGCGACTGGCCATTTATCTGCTGTAAGGAAAAAAGTGGTCATTCATACTGCCTGACAAACCATCATTCCTGGTCAAAATCCCAGTCTGTCAATGGTGGCCACACAAGATGCAATAAAATTATCCAATTTTATGGCAATTTGATTAAAACAATCATGGATGTTTCTAATTTTTATGGAAATTGAATGGTGTAGGGTAGAATATCTTATTTATTTATTTTTTATGCATAGACCCAAGCAATTTTTTTTCCCAGTTTTTAATCCCTTTTTCATCTATAGTTGGGGAAAAATTGAACGTGTGGTACATTGTTCAGATTTTTTGAATGGAGCAGAAATACACAAAATTGTGTGGTGTGTGGCCAACTGTAGAAGGCTGTTTTCCAGATGAACAGCAGGGAAATGTTTGTTGGTGAATGGATAAACTTGATTCGCCACTGCATCAGACATGGCCGGTAGACCTTGTTCCTGTTACACCAGGCTCTTCCAACTCCAGTTGGAGTCAAGGGCTACCTTTTAGATTACTAATCCATGAGCCACCTTCTGATGTGTCTTTTGAACAGCTGTAGGGAGAGGTTTGCTACATGTTCTCTGTAGATAAGGAAATCTTCCATGTCCAGATCCGGAGAGATTTTCCAGCATGTTGGAGGTTGTGTGCTCCTGAAACTCAGTAGAGTTCATTATCTTCCTTAGCCATGTATGGTTCAGTTGCTTTAGGAATGTCACAGGTGCAGGTCTGCTGTATTGCATGCAACGTTTGTGCTGTATGTAAACATCCTTCATTCCTGACTCCTCTCCTACAATGGAGGCTCAATTTTCCTGCCAGAACAGTCGCGCACCCCTGGTTAACTTTCCTTAATATAATTTATAAAGGAACTTTGCATCATAAAACAAAGAAGAGTGGAAGGCACTGTATCATGCAAAAAAGGGTACCTTTAATCAACGGTGCACAGACATCAGGTATGCAGTGGGGGGGACAAAAGCCTGAGAGCCGTTTCGCTTAAAAATAAGCTTCCTCAGAGGCCACCAATTCTATACTTTGGTGGCCTCTGAGGAAGCTTATTTTTAAGTGAAACGGCTGTCAGGCCTTTGTCAACCCCACTGCATACCCAATGTCTGTGCACCGTTGATTAAAGGTACCCTTTTTTGCATGATACAGTGCCTTCCACTCTTTGTTTTTGAGGCAAGATTCTTACTATGAAGTGCACGTAATTGCTGGGTCAGAATCTGGTGAAGGGCCAGGCCATCTCCTATTAAGGTCCAGTGCCAGCTACCCTTGTTCCCATTTTTGTTAATTTATATAGGAAATGGGCAAGAGATGGATCACAAAACATAAACTGTAATTTCAGGGTGGGTAGACTTGCTTAACTGGGTAGACTCACTTAAACTGGCATACAGGAGAGGGCATACCAGCCGAACATCACTCCATTGTGAGTACTCCTCGTTTAAACTGGACCCCCAGGGTCAAGTCAGACAAAAACAGCACTGGAAATTGTGGTACATCAGGTGCCGCCTCCATAGGCCGTAATGGGAATTACTGCTATAGCGGCACTAGGGCAGTAATTTGGATGCTGTCAAGAGACAGAGCTGGCAGCCGTATTACGTCTTACCCCACAGTCCATGCTGGCCTGGAGGGGCAATAGTAATTAACGCTGCTGGGACTTTTGCAGGAGCAGGGTGAGATGTTTTTCAGCTTCACCCTGCACCTAAATCTCCCAGCGTCGTAACTACATGTACACCCCCAACAGACCACTGTTAGCTTTGGGGGGAAGGGTGGCAGGTAGTATGCCAATCCACTGCCTACGCAGGTGGGTTAACTGTGTGTTCCTGGGCTGCAATTTCTGAGAGGGAAGGTGTGGCTGAGCTGCTTCTCCACAACCCTTACAATTAGGATGAGGGAGGGTGTACATAGGGTGAAACTCCATTTAGGCACTGAGGGGTCCTAAAACAGAAGTACAGTCACAACCTGTCAGCATTGCATTGAAATGGACTTACTGGGACTTCCATTTTTTTCCCCCAGACATGAGCCATGCAGGGAAGCAGTGCCTATGTTTTTTGTGTATTTTTATCCATGGTAACAAGGCATTAATTAGCATTGCTGGCCAGGTGGAATACTGACAGATATTGCCGTCAGGGTGGTGTGGCTTGCTGTGACTGTGGGCATTATTCAAAGCCAGCTCCCTGCTGAGGCTTACCTGTTTGCTTTTCTATGTGCACACACTGAGTGATGGATGCAATGGTGCTGGAGAAATGCTTTATCCCTGCTGTAAAAAGAACCTGAAATCCTATTTGTGTGGAAAAGGGCGTGTAGCAGCCGCATTCACATGATCTAGTAGATGACTAATTCATGTACTTTACACAGGGGCATCCAATGAGGTATTGCATCCTGAAAAGCACAATATGCATTGCATTATAGTGAAAAATGTTGTACTGAGATCATGTAAGAGTCATGTTTGTATGTACAGTACCTGCGGATTATAGATCCCTCTGGCAAGGAATAGAGCTAATTGTTTACCTGTCCTTTCTAGGAACACTCCCTAACCGCAGTTGCTGGGCATGGCTCTACCTCCAGGGCTCTCAATGCACAGCTGGTACCTTCCTGGGTGGGCAGGGGGAGGAGGGGCGCTCTGGCCTTCTTGCTTTCTATGGGCGGAAGGGGGGAAAAAAAGCACATGTGCAAACACAAAAGCTGTTAACAAGCAGGTATTTTATTGTCCTGATGAATTCACCACAAAACACAAGTAAAGGTAAAGGCTTGGCTTGAAACTGGATCAGTCACTGTAGTTTAGTGATTCGTAAAGCTAATCATGGTTGTACCTGTTCCAAACCACACATTTACACACTCATACTCATACTCTTCCGTGCTTGACTTGGCTGTCAGCCTCGGAGAATATAAAGATACTACTTACTTCAGCCTGAAGTCATTAGCAAACGTCTTCAAAAATGTTTTTTATATTTACTACAGCTAGTATTTTTCTACAGTCTATTCTTATACATCCTTTGTTTAGGCTTCTGAGCCCATCTGCGAAAACCATCATGATCATTCATTTTATCAGTGGGGACTACGATCATCCTTGATGTGGAGACATAAGGGAAGCAGCTGCCATAAGCGTATATGGACGGTCATTTGCTGCACAAATTTACAGTGAAAACATTGCTTTGTAGCTTTCCACTTGTGTGTGTGACATTAATAAGGCTCCTTTTACACTACGTCCGTTGTGTCACAATGGACAAGATTATCACAACACGATGCAATGATAGTCCTATGGAGCTATCCAATTGATTGCTGTGCGTTCTGTCCGGGTAACGCACAGCATGCAATGTGTTTACATGCCGACATGCAGGTTTATACTAGCTGTAGCCAGTTATGTGATCTCTCTCTCTCTCTCTCTCTCTCTCTCTCTCTCTCTCTCTCTCTCTCTCTCTTAGGTGTTGCAAGATGCCAACACTGTAATGTATTAAGCTTGGTACCCACGTCATGAATGTCCCGCTAACCGACTATCCATGATATCGCAACATGGGTACAGGCACACGACCACACAAACGTCACTTTGCATTGCGCAGCAATAACTACTGTAACGGTAGATGGGAACGCTAAACTCCCCGCCGACTCCCGTGCAAAGTGCTGCAATCGCTTGAAGTCTCGTTCGCTCCCACCGTGTAGCGTCACATGACGTTGTGCATATCCACCAGCAGGAAGAAGCGTCGCTTCACGACTGTCGTCAAGGGGACATGGCAGGACCTGTCGGCTTTACTGACAGCAACCTCAGAGAAGAGGGGATTGTGCTTAGTTAGCATCATCTATACACTGAAGAGGGGCATTATTCACACACAGGTTTCAAAAGATTACCTGTTGGATGAATGCCTGACCAGTTGCATTGAAGTTATTTACTGGACTCTTCTAATCCTAGAACGTCAACACTAATATGAGACAAAGCACTGCCACTAAGTGCATACATGGGACTAGGGACACCATCTTTTACCTGGAGAATGGGGGTCCTCTCTGACACTTTTTGGCAGGTACCTGAATGTTTTGTCTCATGCTGTTAGCAGCAGCTGACTCGTCTGGGGACATTATGCTGCAGCCTCTTACTGGAGTACCAGGAGAGGGGGACTTGATTCCCCAGCACAAACCGAATTAACTTTGTGGCCAGCACTGCAGCTTGACGGTCTCCTTCCTCTACTGCTCCTCTCTGCTCAGCATTTAACCCTTCCCACATCCTACTTAACTAACATGCAGTACACAGAACTTATCCATTTCTAGAAAGAGTGGCAGACATCCTGCTAGACTGCTGCGAGGGGAGGACAAGAATGGCAACATCTGGTGACACCTTTCCACTATAGATTTTTCAGCTGATGATTGCGCTCTACTGCTTCAGAAGCTCTCTAATTTTGCTTGTGTAGTTGCATAGAGCAGGAGGTAAAATTTTAACACATCCAGCCACTTTACTGATGTGAGTTTTTCCTTCTGTACACATCTAAGTATTGAAAATATTCCATACTTTTTACAAATCCTACCTATACTGATCAAGTGATTGCAGGAAACATTCCCAGTAAGCATTTCTGGCAGTTCTTGTACAACAGGACATGGTGAGAGACTGAAATCCCTAAAATATGTATGGCTAGGATAGGTTTGCTTTTCTTCCCTGAGGGCTGGAACCCACAGGAGCGCTTTTGGCAGCGTTTTGGCAGCACTGCGATACGCTAGCAGTTTGCCAAAACGCTGGGCCAATGTTAATGGATGGGGCAACTTCCACAGGAGCGTTTGCGTTTCCCAGAAATGCAAACGCAGGACCTGCAGCATTTTGGGAGCGTTAGCGCTTCAATGTAAAGTATTGAAACGCTAGCAGAAACGCTCAGCAAAACCTAAACTGAGCGGTTTTGCTAGCGTTTTGCGGTTCAGCACACTGTAACAAAATGAAAAATAATTCACAGGACCAATCAGGATAAAAACGCAAAACGCTACACAACCGCTGAGGAAAAAAATACACTGTTGCAAAACGCGACCGAAAACTCGCATGAATCCGATTGCAAACCGCTCAGGCAAAACGCTAGCGGTTGCGTTTTGCGTTTGCGGATTTCAGTGGGTTCCAGGCCTAACAGAAGTTTTCACGTCAAAACTGCTGCCAGCTAATCATCTTGATTTGGCAGCTGTTGCCTCCTCTTAGCAGCGATTTGTGTATTAGGCTAACTTGCTGCTTAAATTGGGACTAAACACAAGTTGTTTAACCTCCCTGGCGGTAAGCCCGAGCTGAGCTCGGGCTATGCCGCGCAGGAGGATTTCTCCGCATCTATTGGGGCGATTCGCCCCATTCAAAGTGCTGTGCGCGCAGCCAGCACTTTGCTAGCCGCGCGCACAGCTTGATCGCCGATCGGCCGCACGCAGCGGTGAAAGAGGCCCCCCCCCCCCCCGCCAGAGCCCTGCGCTGCCCGGACCAATGAGTTCCGGGCAGCGCTATGGGCCGGATCGGATGCGCCTGACGTCAGGACGTCGGCTGACGTCCATGACGTCATCCCGATCGTCGCCATGGCGACAGGAGAAGCCAAACAGGGGAACGCGTTATATACGCGCTCCCCTGTTTGCTATTAGTGCCGGCGACGATCGCACTAGAGGGACACATGCGCCACTCTGGTAGCTACCACTCTGGTAGCTTTACATGAAACAAAAATAAAAAAAAAAGGATTTTTGCCCATGTGGCAAAAAAAATTAACCGCCAGGGAGGTTGTTGCATGTCCAATTCCTGAATGTGGTGCTGTTGGAAGGGGTTAGTGGAATTTGTTTTTATTCTGAAAAGCATACTTAAAGTGGAACTGAACTCTTGCACAGGACAGAAGGAAAACAGATAAATGCACCCTGTATGTATTTAGAGAGTTTAGTGTGCCTAATTCCCCCTCATCTGTGACTAATCACAAGTTGTAATTTGATCCCTCAGCTGTGTCAGCTGAATTTGAAAGTACAGGATGTTAATATGTATGCTTCCATGAAAGCAGGAATTGGATGCACTGCAGATTTGTTGCAGGATTTTTATCAACTGAAATAAACGTTTTTCTTTAAAGGTTATTATGTTGTTGCATATATTTTTAAAGCTGACCTGAACTCAAAAATTCCTCTCTGCTCTAACAGTGAAAGGCTACTGCTTTTCTTGGACGTTCCGCCCCCTCTCCTGGATTGTGTCTCCCACTGCTCAGTTCTCGGTTATGATTGTACAGCGCATCTCACACTCCTACCCTTAGATTGGTGTGGAATTGCTGGCAGACCAGGCTTATCCAATGTGTGCCACATCCATACAATGGTGACACTTGTGGCTCGTGGCATGCATGATAATGGAGGTGGCAAAGGGCAGAGGTCAAGCAAGAAGGTGAAGACGTAGGAGCTCAGTAATGGTGCCCATACATGGTACAATAAAATGTTCGATTTGTTTCCTGTTTATTTGAACAAAATGATTGAATAAAAAAAAAAGTATTTTTGGATCAAGAAAAACGAACGATTACCAGGGCTGTGGAGTCGGTCCAAAAATCCACCGACTCCGACTCCTCAGTTTAGGATTCCACCGACTCCGACTCCGACTCCTCTAATTTGCATATTACAATTTTGTTGATTAAAAGTATGTAACATGAAATTCGTCTCTTAACTGCCAACGCTTAGGAATTTTACAAGACAACTGAAGTGAGGATATGTAGATTACTATATTTATTCCCTTTAGACTAAAACTAGTCCTTGGTAAGAGTACTTGTAAAAGGTACAAACCGGAACAAAGAACATCTATCAGGCCCTAGGCAATGTAAGTGTAGGTACATGTAAGAATGATGTGCAGGTACTCTGCAGGGGAATGAGGAGATTGTAAACAGACAACACCTCTGTGTTCAATGTGCACAGCATTCTCAGTGGATTCCCTGCAGCTCTGTGGGGAGTGCATATGTAGAGTATAGTACTACTGTGTAACAAAGTAAACCTGAGACAGATGAAATTAAAGTTTTATACATACCTGGGGCTTCCTCCAGCCGCCTTCAGGATAATCAGTCCCTCGTTGTCCTCCTCCACCACCTTGATCTTCTGCTATGAGTCCAGGTACTTGAGCCAGTCGGGCGTAGTGCGCATGCACACACTCCGCCGCCAGGAGCATACTACACCTGTGCAGCACTATTGCGCAGGTGCAGAATGTTCCTGGCTGTGGGAGCGGCATGCGGCCGGACAGCGCTGACTGGCTGAATTACCAGGACTCATAGCAGAAGATCCGGGTGGTGGAGGACAGCGAGGGACTGATTAGCCTGAAGGGGGCTGGAGGAAGCCCCAGGTATGTATAAAACTTTACTTTTCATCCGTCTCAGTTACCCTTTAATTTGTAGTCACCAAACCAAATTTTAACAACATATCAAATTATTTGATTTCATCAGCAAAGGGAGTGCATACATTTGCATAAATCAGCATCAATGCAGAATTATTTCCATCTCGTTGACCATCTCTATTAGTGACACAGCTACACATCAGGCTTTATTCTTACAGCATAGATGTTATTTAGTATATATAAGAGATTCCTGTGTACACATCATACAGTCACAATCAGATATGATTATCTGACCTTAAAAATACGGGGACTGCTTTATTGAAGCAGCACAAGTAACTAATTTTGATTGGTTTATTTCATTTTTGTGGACTAAGCACAGCTATTACTGTATATATACATTATTTTTAATGACTATTATCTGAGAAATAGAACATTTTATCATATTTTCTATTTTAATTACAGTTACAAATTCATTAGGAGTCGGAGTCGGTGCATTTTTTCCCGACTCCGACTCCAGGCACCCAAAATTGCCCGACTCCACGACTCCGACTCCACAGCCCTGCGATTATCGTTGTTGTTGTTAGATAGCATTTTTTTATCTATCTATCTATCTATCTATCTATCTATCTATCTATCTATCTATCTATCTATCTATCTATCTATATATATATATATATATATATATATATCTCCAATTGGACATGTTGGAAAAATCTTTATATTTGATCTAATGGAATAATCGAACTAAATTATCTAATTGAAAAAAATGAAAACATTGTACCATGTATATGGGCACCATAAGGCTGACCCTGTCCTGTCATACTGAAGGGCAAAGGGGAAAAAACCCAGCAGAGAAGGGGCAGCTCAGTCTCCTTGCATTGTATGAAAATACATATAAATGAATACCTTTTTATAGATGGCATGATTCCTGGACACAATAGCTAGTCTCCTTTTGTTCGGTGCCTCTGCTTTTCGCAAAAAAGAGCTACATTGTTTACCACACGAGTGCGGAGCTGCTAGTCTTCAGTAGTACCCTGGGACGAGAGTACTTACTAAGGTTGAGGCCTACTCGGCCTGGCTCGGCCATGAAACGAGGAGCTCGCTTCAGTTTTACATTAATAGAAATTAAATCTTGGTAGCAAAGTTGTTGCCAGGGCTTACCTGAGCTTTAAACTAATCTGTACTGAAATAGTGAAAGCAAACTTGCAAATTTTAATGCCTCTTTCACAGTGGGACGTTGCGTTTGATGCGACATTGAAGTCGCACAACGTGCCCCTAATGCAGTGCATGTAGGTTATGAAATTGGACGTTATTTTGCACTGCGTTGTCTCTTGGTGCGCCGTTTTCGTTGCATACTGATGGAACGAAAACGCCGCATGCGCTACATTAAAAAAAAAAATTTACTGAGCATGTGCAACACACAATGCAGCAAATTTATTGCTAAACGCACAGCATGCAGCACTTTCTAAATATTGCTACACGTGTGCACTGTGAATGTCGCACAGACTTTGTATTTCAAACCCACAGTATCACAGCGCTACAGGATTAAATATAGTAGGTGGTGCGCGCTATGTACAGTTACCAGTCCAGTATACGAATATTTTCACCAAAAATAGCTTGCGCTCAGTCCATACATTAAACAGGGGGAACTTGCGTCTACAAGATTTCTCCTGGGCATGGAAACACCTCAGATTTCAAAAGAAAGATAAAAGAGATAGTGCAGACTGCTATATATCTATTGGCACCCGACTGGTGTAAACATATACACTCTACTCGTGAGGTTTAGGGGGCGGGGACCACCACCACCAACTAAGACACAGGCTCTCCCCTCCAAACTGATGTATTCCCTGCTCACCGTCAGTATATATAATATGCGGCCAATGGGGACATCAATACACAGCCTTCCGCTCAGTCGGCTTGTCACAAGTGTGGGCCCAATCTGTATCTCTATAGCGTATGCACCTCAAAGCAAACAAAGCCTCCAATGTGTAAAAACATACATTTAATATCTATTTAAAAAGTAATGCGCGTACATCAAAGTTTCTTTAAAAATAACATGTCACAAGCATAGTACCGATCTCCCCTCCAGGGCCACGGCTCAGCTCGCTCTCGTATCCAGTGTGTCCGGCGTTCCTTGCACTTGTTGTCCTCCTCGCTGCTCCAAGCCACGCCCTACCGGTTTCGTCACAGTGCGTGACTCATCAGGGGCTGTCTGGCATGCGTAGGAAGGACAACTATATACCAAAAACCAGTAAGGGCGGAAGTCCGTAGTCAGGACCACTGTCCCCCTCCGCTTCCGCCCTTTTCTTACAACCTGGCTTGCTGCACATCACGTGACCGTAGTCGCAGCGCAAGCCAGGGTACATCCCTTACATTATACCTCCCCCTTCCCCTGTTCACGCCGCCCCCATTCCCCATGGCAACGCTGCAACACGCCTCCCCCAAGCGTAGCCACAGCGCAGCCAACTACTAAGTCCGTATCGGCCGCATCCCACAACTGAAAGGGCGATCGGTTTACAGTACTTAAAACCACTGGGGATATTGCCACTCCATTACAATTTCTCTAACCTGTCTCTAACATACATACTCTCTATAAATTGCCCGTTTCTTATACTTCTATATACTACTATACTTCTGTGATGGCTCCCCCTAGGGGTCAGTAATTTAGCAATTGACTGTAGCGCATCCCAATTCTTTCTTTCGTTTCTTATACTTCCCACACATAGGACGAAAATAGTCGCAGAGTATCAAGCAACTTAATTGTATTCCAGCAGCATATATACTAGTACCATACTCCTCACTTATTTGCTAATCTTAATACAGATTCCTTTTCATTCATTAAAGTAAATTCACTGGTTTAGTTACTCCTCATAGAGATAATAGACATCATATGAATATCATATACATATATATAAATTTCCTCCATATCAATTACACCCACATCTGTCCTAACAGCATATTGTTTACTCAACCTCATTTCTTTTCCGAGACCTCACATTGTCCTACTCATATGGAGTGAATTCTTCACTCTTACATAATCATAAGGAACAGTTTTAATCTATATGAAACAGGTATGGAGTTTAGTCATTGGTCAAGAAACAGTTTATATCCAAATCAATATTTAGACCTCCAGGGTGCATCGTTTTCAATATATAAATCCACTTCGTTTCAGTTTGACATAACTTCCGCAGTTTATGGCACCCCCTCCAATCGGTTTGTATCTTCTCAATTGCACATGCTTTTAGGTGTTTTGGATTGCATCCATGTTTGTTTTTAAAATGTCTGGATACGCTATGATTGTCATGTCCTTTCGTAATTTTATAAACATGCTCCCCCATCCTTTCTTGTAATGTTCGGGTGGTCCGCCCCACATATCTGTATCCACAATTACACCATAGTAGATACACCACATGAGTGCTTCTACATGTGATGCATTGTTCAATCTTAAATTCTTTTGTCTCATCTTTAGCTGTAAATTTGTTTGTTTTAGTCATGATACCCATTTTACAGGCCTTACAATCCCTGCATGGGAAAAAAGCTCTTTGGTTGTGTGCTACTATTTTCCCTGGTGTTTGGGGGGTCCACACAACTTGGGACCAATTTGTGCTTTAGATTCGGGACCCTGCGGTAAATAAATTTTGGGTACTCCGGTATAACTCTCTTTAACTGTGTGTCACTCATCAGGACCGACCAATGTCTTCTGATAATTCTCTCCACAGCCCTATGCTGTCGGGAGAAGTCGCTAATAAAAGCGAGTTGGAAGTTTTCACCCAGCTCATTTAGCGTCCTGTTCTCCAGGATTTTATTTCTTTCCATTTCCCCCACAGATTTTGCCGTATTATATATGGTGTCTCTCTTATACCCTTTTTCAATGAATTTTTCACCTAGGGTGATGGCCTGTTGTTGGTAATCAGCCAATGACGTACAATTTCGTCTCACCCTAGTAAACTGCCCTCTCGGCACCCCTTTAATCCAATTTGGATGGTGACAGCTGGTGGTTGGTATAAAGCCGTTTCTGTCTGTTTTTTTTAAAGTAGCATTTCATTGTGAGTCTGTTATTAACCTTCATGATGTCCAAGTCAAGGAAATGAATATTGCTGGGATCTGCCTCCAATGTCAATTTAATGTTAGGGGCAATCTCATTCACATCCTCCATGAAATGTTCCAATGATCCTCTATCCCCCCTCCATAAGAATACCAGGTCGTCAATATAACGTTTCCACATGGTGACGCTATTACCCCCTTTTCTTATGGCCTTCTCCTCCCATCTTGCCATATAGATGTTTGCCAGGGAGGGCGCATACGATGCCCCCATGGCGCATCCATACTTCTGGTTATAAAACTCTCCCCCGTACCAGAAGTAATTGTGCGTTGTGCTTTAGTCTGCGTTATAAATTTTTATAACATGCGACTTTAACGTCCCACTGTGAAAGAGGCCTAAAAAGCAAGCTGTTAGATGGTTATGTAGTGCATGACCGCTTTAGTGCTACTGCACAGGTATGGACCGTACTCGCACATCACACATATGCAGTTCAGTCACGCTCGTACATGGACTGGTGCATGGTCACTAAAGCATATTCCACAACTTCTAATATGCTCGGATGGAAACTACCTTTTTATAGGAATGTTATTTTGTTCTTGGAAGCTTTTGTTAATTCAGAGGTCTGAACATGACCAGGTGAGTGGGCAAACTGTACACACCTATTCCCTTCATTTTAGTGTAGGTTCCCTGACTCGGTTTAGTAGCTTTAGGGCCTGTTCATACTTGCTGCGTTTGTAGAACGCGTATAAATTCAAAGAAACGCAAGTTGAAAAACGCATGCGTTTTTCTTGCGTTTGAATGCGTTTTATATTGCGTTTTGCACAAACACGTGACCCAGGGGAAAAAAAAGAATTATGGGAACCGCAGAGGAAAACGGACACTAAAAACGCAATAGTACGCGTTTTTGATACGCGTCCATAGACTTTCATTGCGTCCGTTTCTATGCGTATCGCACAGAACTGCGTGCAGCAATGCGGATGAGAAACGTATGCGTCTCATACGCATACATGTGAACTAGCCCATTAAAAAGCATTACGAGCCGTTTCTATGCGTTTTTGGTACCAGTACGCGTTCCCTGAAAACGGCTAGGAACGCATATAGTCTGAACAGGCCCTTACTGGAGCAAGTCTACATCAAAATTATCTTTGATCAGATCTGCCAATGGTCTGTTAAAAACTCTGCAAGCTGATTGATAAAATTCCAATCGATCTCAGACAGTTTATCGGTCGAAACCTTCAGTGAGCATGGCAGTGACTTTATAAGGACAACTGTAATGAGAGGTATATCAAGGCTGCCGTGTTTATTTCCTTTGAAGCAATACCAGTTGCCTGGTAGCCACACTGATCTATTTGGCTGCTGTAGTGTATGAATCACACCAGAAACAAGCATGCAGCTAATCTTGTTAGATTAGACAATAATGTCAGAAGCACTTGATCTGCATATGCTTGTTCAGGGTCTATGGCTAAAAGTATTAGAGGCAGAGGATCAAAGGGATAGCCAGGCAACTAGTGTTGCTTAAAAGGAAATATGGTAGCCTCCATATCCCTCTTGCTTCAGTTGTCCTTTAATCTGGTCAGGTGGGAGGAGCAAAGGTGATCAAAGGCCACGCAACCTTGCAGAGTTTTGATGAGTACAAAGTCAGCAGTTTGATTCCTGATCAGATTTCTACTAAAATCTGAATGAAATCAAGTGGCAGAAGGTGAAAGCAATCGCTACTCCCTGGTCGATTTGTGATCCGGCAATAGCAAATTGTTTGCTGGAATCAGACTTCTGTGAAATACTCTTTCATTTTATTACTAAAGTGGGTTGAATTAAAAATATATTTCTACCCTATAATAACAGATATATGTATCAGTATGGCACGCCTGTAAAGCGTGCTGGAAACCAGCTAATACTGTAATTATATCACTCATTTTTACTGTAGTTTCTTGGCTTAGAGTTGCATTGGGCATTATGGTGTAAATAACATTCCCATATGTATGAGGCATAATGCGGTGACACTTATCCTGCTTGTCATGTAAAGCCAACAGAGCACACGCCTTCCCCTATTGTGCTAAGGGATGTGTGTTTTGTAGATTGTCATTTACAGTAAAATACTGCAGTTCACTCTGGCCACAAACTTTCTAAAGTGCAGATTTCACTCACTGACGTTTATCAAGCAGTCTGTTGAAATGTTGGCATTAGCAGACTATAAGGTTAGTTTGGTATATTGCCTTCAAGTGACAACATATACATGTATATTCCTTAGAAAACATTTTAATCTTCTAAAGAGACACGCTTCCATTTTATCTACTCTGCCCCTGCAGCTTCCCCTCCCCCTCAGTTCTTGGTATTCACTATGCCTCTGTTTAAAAGGCATACAGAGTTGGCAAACAGTTTGCTGGGAAGGTCCTGAGCTGGTGCCTGGGGCTGGTCTGCATTCCACAGAGCCTGAGACGCCTGCTGGGCAAGTTGGAGGGTGAGAGGTGGCGGACTGTGTTGGTGAGGGGGAGGGGTTGAGTTTAGCAAATACAAAACACCTAGATACCCACCTGGACACCTTTGTGTCAGGCTGCTGTGTAATAGCTTCTATGGCACAGATTTAACCCCAGATATGCTGAAACATAACACTCCCGCACAAACAGTACCTTTCACATTCCAGTCTGCGCTGGACATTTTCTGTATTTTCTTATATCTTCCTGAGATGATAGGTGCTTTTAGGTTATTTGTTTTGTTTTAGGACCACTACCTAAAGGGTTGCTACTTAATTTCCATATGTAAACAGTTTACAGACTTACTATGGTAGGATCTCAGGTGGTAGTCTCCCAGTCCAACTATCTGATGTCAGTAGGAGGATGCTCTAAAAGGGCCCATGCACTGGTCGATTTCAGCCATCAATCGATTCTGTCGATCAATTTGTGGCCGATTTCGATCGATCTGACAGGATGGAAAATCTAGGTCTATCTGCTGCTGGCAGCAGATCGATGGCTCATAGAGTTGTATTGGATCTGGTGATCCAATAATGCATTTAGATCAATTTCCAATAGATTTCAGAATGAAATCTATTGGAAATCTGTTCCTAGTGTGTGGCACACATCAGATTCCTGTCAGATTCGAGTTGACAGGCATCTGACAGAAATCTGATTATCGAATCTGCTGCAAATCTATAGGTGTATGGCCACCTTAAAGGTAACCATACATCTAGTGATTCTGATTCAACCTACAAAGCTATTGACTTTATTGGGCGATCAACCTCAGTTTAGTTGATCATAAGTCGATCGACTAGTGGCCCCCACACTACCTGTGATATTCTATGCTCTTCACCTTCACTAATCAATCTGACTGATGTTGTGCCTCCGTGCTCTGAATGCAAAAAGCTATTCAGAGTCGATCGAATGACATGTGAACAGTATTCGATTCCTGTGCGATCAGCTGATATCTTGCATCCTGCTCGATCGACTAAGCTGGTTGATTCGACATGATATTGGGCATACTGGAACATACTTAATTCTCTCTCAAGTCGAATGATCGATCGTACAGCTAAAACGCTAGCTATATGGCCTACTTAAAGAGACACTGACGCAAAAGTAAAATTATGATATAATTTGTATGTGTAGTACAGCTAAGAAATAAAACATTAGGAGCAGCGACATAAGTCTAATATTGTTTCCACTAGTACAGGAAGAGTTAAGAAACTCCAATTGTTTCTATGCAAAAGAGCCACTGAGCTCCACGACTTTCAAAGTCGCTGAGAGCTTTGTCTTCTGAAGCTTGTCTCAACTGTCAGTCACTGTATTTTCTTTTTCTCTGCAGAGGACAGGTCAGTAGTTCACTGGGCTGCTCTGTAAAATCATTTAGAATGGGGAGTAGTGTGTAAAGTGCAAAGGTATAAAAAAAAAAAACTATAACTGAAAATAAAAATGAGAATATTTTCTTTACTACGAATGTTCTAGTAATTAACCGTACTACACAACCAATTCATTCAATTTTCTGCTTCACTGGCCTCAATTCACGGGGCGTTATCAAACGTTTATCAAACGTTTGATAATTGACCTCATGGGTAAAATCTCATTTTTTAAATTCACTAAGGTGTTATAGATTTATTGAACGTTTTATCGGTAAAACATTCGATAAGTATATAACACCTTAGTGAATTCAAAATGAGATTTTACCCATGAGGTCAATTATCAAACGTTTGATAAAGTGTTTGATAAACGTTTGATAATGCTCCGTGAATTGAGGCCAGTGTCTCTTTAAAGAACAACTGTAACAAGAGGGATATGGAGGCTGCCATATTTTACTTTCAAACAATAGCACTTGCCTGGCTCAGCATATCAGGTGTTTCTGACATTATTCTCAGATCTGCATGCTTGTTTCTGGTGTGATTAAGACATTTCTGCAGCCAAATAGACCAGCAGGGCTGCTAGGCAACTGGTATTGTTTAAAAGGAAATAAATATGGCAGCCTCCATATCCCTCTTGTTACAGTTGTCCGTTAATGGTATAGCTTGGCTCTGCTTGGGGAAAATGCAATCACAGGTGGTTTTTTTTTGTGTGATATACAGTTATAAAATACCAACACATATAACTTACAGTACATTGCACTTACTGTCCATTTTCTTGTAAAACGGTCAGTTTTTTTTTTTTTTTTTTTTTTTTTTTAAAGCCATTTGACTGCATTTCCACCACCAATTATCTAATACAGTAGAATCCCTTTATAGTCAACTCTAAAGTTGTTTACTATAGCAGCAGTTTACTGTATGAGAAAGTATACCATAGTACTGTATCTTATGTTGGTGAACAAGTGGGAGCAATATTTTCTTGTCAATGCTTCAGCAAGCAAGTGCAGACAGTGTCAATAATAATTTCGATTTGATTTTCTGATCACTTCTATAGTAATTGATCAGAAAAAGGATTGGAAATCAGATCAGACCTGCTGAAAATTATCGATCCATCTGATGGAAAATTGCATGGTGTATTGCCAACATAAGCTAGATCAAAATGCACAATGTTTAAAGTGTAGGGATTTGCATGCAATAATCACGCAACAACTTGCACAGGAAGCATAGGTCTCACCTGGAAATGCAGATACAGTACTGATAGTGTGCTTCTCTGTCCACATTTCTGTGCAGCCTGATCCTGTAGTGTTGCAGCCATGCATAAGAAGGTCAGAGAATACCCTCTCCTTCAAAGCACTCCTGCCACCATTATAGCCTGCTTAAACTGGTGACAGGGTGTTTAACCATTTATTGGCATTCTAACGCATTAAAACGTCATGTTTTAGCCTGTTAACGGCAACATGACCTTTTAATATGGTGCGCATTTCCGCCGCGCTCCGCACGTGTGCGCGCCGCTCCAGCCGCCGTTTCTGTGTTGAGCGATTGGGGAAGAGGACAGAGCGGTCCTCTACCTAATCGCAATGCCTGGAATGAATGGACATGACCGCGATCAGCTGCCACGTCCATTCATAAAACAGGAAGCCATCACAGTGTATTTAAATGTAGAAAAAAAAGTTAACATTTCCTATAACGGAAAAGTGTTCACAAGCGCCATCTTGTGGCCAAAAAGTAAAATTCCACATACAGACACATACATACTTGCACAATACTAATAAATTTAATAACTTGCATTACCAAAGCAGCCGCCCCCCCCCCCCCCCCCCCCCCAATAAAAGAAACTTATAAAAAAAAAATACATAAATAGTTGTCTTAGGGGCTCAGCTTTTTTAATCTATATTTTATGATGGAAAATTACTTTTACTTTACTACATAGGGGCTTGTAATTATGGACCGGACAAAAGAAAGACAAAACAGAAAAATAACACCTATATTTCAAAATGATATATTGTCGCTGTACATTGTGATAGGGACATAATTTAAGCGGTTTAATAATCGTGACAACTGGGCAAATGTCTGTTTTATCCACAGGAGAACGTTTAATTTTAAATCTATAGAGGCCGAAAACTGAGATTTTTTTTTTTTTTTTTTTTTTTTTTTTGTATCCATTATTTTCATATTTTTCCCATTTAAACACATTTATAATAAAATAATTCTTAGCAAAATGTACTACCCACAGAAAGCCTTAGGGCCCATTCACACTTATAATCGCAAAATTGCGGGAGTGATTTTCCAGCGATCAACGCGGAAAAATCACTGGACACTGCGGTGGTTTTGGAGCGATCGCGATTAATCACGATCGCAGATCGCCGCCAAACCGCTGCAGGCAGCGCGTTTGAGGTTATCGCTAACCGCAAATGCGGCAGTGAGAACACTGCCACTTGCTACAATGTATAGCGTTTTTTAGAAAACCGCTAGCGGTTTGCCATGAGCGGGAATCCCGCGATTCCCGCTCAGGTGAGTACGGGCCCTAATTGGTGGCGAAAAAAGGGTATAAATCATTTTCTTGTGATAAGTAGTAATAAAGTTATTAGGGAATAAAAGGGAGGAGCACTGACAGGTGAAAATTGCTCTGGTCCGTTAGGGTAAAAACCCTTGGGGGTGAACTGGTTAAAGCTGCATTTTGACTGGGCTGCCACGCCAGTTTCCAAAATGGATTCAGCACCCATGCTGATGCAAATTGGCATTCCTATTGTTTTGCCATGTTAGGGCTATGGGGATTTTGCTGCACGCTGTGTAAAGGCTCGTACACACGCCGTACTAAAGGCAACGACGGGTCTGTCATCACCTCCCGCTGGGCGGGTTTTCAGCAGACAGTACAGCGTGTGTACAGTCTGTCGGCGGACTGATAAGGCTGTTTCTGAACGATCCGCCCGGCGGATTGTCGGCTAAGTCGAGTGTATGAGGCTTTACTCCTCTCACACATTAACTGTTCTTGGAAGGCCAGTTTCGGTGATCAATATCAAGGGATTATCATACATACAGTGCTTGGGTAGGAAGGGATAAAATCTGCACTGGGGCCCATGGCGCTGTAGCTACTTCACTACCTTCCCCACCCTTTTCTGTTTAACTAGACTGGCTTCCCAGCATATAGCACTTATATTTCTGTAACTACAATTGTTCCTAAACTGTCACTGCAAGATAGTTGTTAATGGTTGTTTCATATAATAAAGATCTAGCATGTGTATGTATCTTTTTAGAAGGGCATTAGAGGAAGCAGGGGTGGTTGTGCAAGGGAAATTGGAGGTCCCCTTGCACAGTTTCTGATAAATTTTCTTCATTCTGTATGAAAATCTGTGTAAAATTCAAGTGGAAATTGATCATTTTTATGAATCTCTAAAAGGCTGCAGTAGTGGATATTCTAGCTGTATTGTAGTTGTGTTATGTGGCTGGTTCAGATGTAAATAGTGCTCAGTACAATTCTCCTTTAAATGCGTGTTGCAGCCCTTTAGATTATAGCGTTTGAATGCTGATGGACTTCAGTCTCTGCTTTGCGTGTAGAAATGAAGGGTAAACTATTAGCGTAGAAGAATGCCTGTGCTGTGGGCACGAGATCAAACACAGAAGCACGAGTTTTAGTGAAACGTTACATTTTGCGTATGTTTTAGTTAACCATAATCTGTCTCTTAATTTTAGAGACTTGTGACTGTTGAAAGATGAGTTTACCGGTGTCAGATCTGTATCTCTGCAGCCGGGTGTGCCACGTTTTAGTACTTGCCTGAGCTAGTGGGCAGTAGCGTTTAATCTGAGACTTTTTTTCTTTTGTACACCAGCAGGCTGTTTGCTTTCTTTTATGTACCCTGTAGAAGGCAGATAAACTGCCCTTCACAACCTTTTATCCATTGCTCAATTATCAAGCTGGAAAGTCAGAGTATTGTTTCCTCAGATGTTGATAGAATATCCATCCCAATCACTTGCATTGTGAGCCCATGTTGCTAGGTTAGAGGCACACCTTGTGCCCTGGGGCAATACTACCCCCTCCTCCTCCTCCTGTCTGTGACTCTTCTCCTGCCAGGGTGTGTCTGGAATGGAGATTAACTACTTTATGGCCAGAATATTAGTGTTTCTGTGCCTGCCAGTGACTCTGTGAAACATTGCCGCTATGCCAAAAACTTTCTAAGCTGTTTAACATTATGATGTTAATGTGAAGAATATGCTTTTTTTTTTTTTTTTTTTTTTTTTTTTTGTCCTTTAGTAGTTTCACTGTAATAAATGGGGGAAACTATATGCACATGCACCTATTGCGATAAAGGACACATGCAGTTAATGTCAATTTTTTAAACATATTACTATAGTTGTGAAAGGTATATTTTAAAGCAGTATTGTCTGTGAAGTGGATTAGTAAGAGAAATGGGGTCATTTCCATGCACAGGGAATTTGGTGCAAAGTCTATTGGTGGTGTATAAATTAGGAGTAGTGCTACGTACACACATGCGACAACGATCGTTCGTTGAGAACGACGAACGAGCTTTTAATTGATGAAAGAACGACCTGAGTAAAGTTAGTTTTTAAATGTGTGTAACGATCTGATCGTTAGAACGAACGTTACATCACGTAAAGCAACTATTGCGCCTGCGCATAAAAATGAGAAGTTTCACAGAGAAATAGTGAAATGCGCATGTCAAGCCTAGTACGAACGACCGTTTGCAACGATGTACTACTTTTGCAAACGATCGTCGTTGGGAAAAATCCGCCGAGACAGAACTTTCTTTTGTAGCGATTTGGCTCGTTCGTCGTTTGCCTTAATAGTCGGTGGTTCGTTTTTTGTAACGATCGTCGTTGGTAAAGATCGGGGAACGATCGTTACCAACGACTATAGTCGCATGTGTGTACGCACCTTTAGGCCCAGTGCACACCAAAACCGCTAGCAGATCGTCAAAACGCTAGCGGTTTTGAGAGCAGATATTTAGCCGGGTGCACACCAAGCGGATTTTGTATGCGATCCACCAGCTGCATCAGCCAGTGAAAACGCTTTGCTATTGTATTTCAATGTGTGGTGCACACCGGCGGTTTGAGGTTTTTTAACAAACCGCAAACGCGCAGCAGGAGGCGCGTTTGCGGCTTGGCAAAAACCTCAAACCGCCGGTGTGCACCATCCCATTGCAATACATTAGCCAAGCATTTTTCCAGGCGGATGCGGCCGGTGGATCGCTCCAAAAACCGCTCGGTGTGCACTGGGCCTATGGCCTGGTGCACACCAGAGGAGTTTTTCTGAGCGTTTTGAGTTTTTAAATCTGCAGCTAATGTTATCCTATGTGTATGTGCACACTGGAGCAATGAGGTTTTGTAAAAAACCCCATAGCATTACATTGGGAAGAGCTTTTAGAGGTTTCAATAGCTCTTCCCAATGTAATGCTATGGTTATTTTTTACAAAACCACATTGCTCCAGTGTGCACAGACACCTAGGATAACATTAGCAGCAGATTTAAAAACTCAAAACTCTCAGAAAAACTCCTCTGGTGTGCACCAGGCCTTAGTTAATGAGTGCCCCCCCCCAGCACATACTTTCTCACTTTGAAGTGTAGGACGACATTCCTGAGTACAGCAAGGTTTTGCTATATATTTTTTTTATTTTTTCTAACAAGTTTGCAACAGTTTAAAAGCGATCAGAAGCTCAAGCTGCTGGTACCAGTTTATTTTATTTCAATTCTGATATAATTGAGGAGTGCTGGATATCATTTTTTTTACCTTAATACTTTCTGGTATGAACTAAAATTATCACACACAAAGGGGGTTTCCTTTAAATCCTCATAAGCATGGTGCAAACCATGCACACTGTCTTCTACACAGCTTTCATGCAAGTTGCCTAGCTATCTGGTAACCCTTCAAAAAAATCGCAATAGTGCATGCATAAAAAAAATTGTAAAAAATTTACACAAAACTATTAGTCCATGATATCTTGTACCAGTCTCTGAACACAAAGGTGCCCATACAGAAGATGTATGGGTAGATTGGCCGAGAGACGGATCTCTCTCATTAAATCTGATTGGAGATCTGTTGCCTGACCATACACCTCAGGCTGATTCCTGATCAATGCAATGCTGAATAAGATCAGGAATTGGCCTTGTGACGCCGCTGGCAAAACGCTGTCCCCTCCAATGTTTCATATCCCCCCCCCCCCCACTTTGCCTCCGAGCTCCTCCGTCCCTACACACGCGGGACACCCCATGTCGCCAGAGTAACGCAGGCGCGTGTGAAGTCACATGCAACCACATATACACTGGCAACCACACTGGCCGCGTGAGTGAACAAAGGACAGCACCTGGAGGCAGCGTCTGACACGGAGAGGTCGTGTATGGCGCTCTGGAGTCCGGGAAGTTGGGGTGGAACATTAGGGGGTGGACAGCATTGGGTTTAGTCACTCAGCCAGTTATTGCTCACCATTACCGGCCACAATGGCCCGACATTTTGCAGTTCCGAATTTGGTTGCATCGTCAATCGGTAATGCACTTGGCAGGACTGATTTTTTTTTTTTTTTTTTTTTTTCATCCGATTTTATAATTGGGTGGTCGATTGGCTGCCAAGTCACTTGATGTATGACCTTAAAGGGATACTGTAGGGGGGTCGGGGGAAAATGAGCTGAATTTACCCGGGGCTTCTAATGGTCCTCCGCAGACATCCTGTGCCCGCGCAGCCACTCTCCAATGCTCCGACCCTACCTCCGGTTCACTTCTGGAATTTCTGACTTTAAAGTCAGAAAACCACTGCGCCTGCGTTGCCATGTCCTCGATCCCGCTGATGTCATCAAGAGCGCACAGCGCAGGCCCAGTATGGTCTGTCTGCGCAGTACACTCCTGGTGACATCAGCAGGAGCGAGGACACTGCAACGCAGGCGCAGTGGTTTTCTGACTTTAAAGTCAGAAATTCCAGAAGTGAACCGGAGGCGGGGCCGGAGCATTGGGGAGTGGCTGCGCCAACACAGGATGTCTGCGGGGGACCATTAGAAGCCCCGGGTAAGTTCAGCTCATTTTCCCCCGACCCCCCCCCCCCCCCCCCCCCCCTACAGTATCCCTTTAATACTGTCTCTAATGGTTTCTCCGCCCAACTATGCTATCAACCAGAATTAATGGGTTATTGTCAGTTTAAATGTTGTCTTTTTGCTCCTTCATATGTGCCATACACTATTTTCCCTCTGCCTAATGATGCTCCCTTATGGAGAAGCCTTATGATTCCCAGCAATGGACTTTCAAAACCTACTTTGTCCTTTCAAACCTACTTTGTCCTAGCAGAGTCAAGGCTAGAGACTCTGTGTTCAACCTGGCATCTGTTCGACTTCGCAGCTCCCCGCATCACTTCCGGATGACTGGTTATTGGTCTGTGACGTCATTTCCTCGTTGCCTTCCAGTGGGTCCATGATGTGTTCCTCCTTGGCTTGCCAAGCTGATTTCCATGTCTTCCATTAGCTGCAAACACTTTGCTCCTGCCCTTCTCTTTCGCTCTACCACTGCGGTGTCGTCCACTTCTAGCTCTGCCTTCACATGCCAACTATTGCCCGTGCAACCACAGCCAGTATTTCCCTCTCCTTGTGCAACAGCCTCAGGGAGCCACAGCCAAGAATTTCCTCTCCTTGTGCAACAGCCTAGAGGTGGCCATCCACCATACAATTAAAAGATCTAATGTTTCACCAATTCGGTAATTCCGATCGCTTGCCCCGAAAAATCAAGAGCTTTTCTTTTTGATCGAGATTTCCTAGGTTGTTCAACCTCTGTACCTGCTGGCCTGGTGGAATGGTTGTATGCTCTTGCATAACTGACCACTATGTAAAGTCTGCAGATGTCTTATCTATATGCAGTTTATACTTGGCTTTCATTCTTCTTCTCCTAATTCCAACTGAGCCCTAGACCTAAAGCTGCAACTTTGGAATTGTGGCTGAAGCAATGAGAATGATTTATTTCAGCTGAGGAACATCTGAAGTATGCACACGTGTCAGTGTCACTGGCCTCCTCTTAAATGATTTGTCTGGAGGGATTGCTTTGCCTGATGTTGCTTTGCTTTTGTTTTGCACAAACTTCCTTTAAGGTTCCCCCAGCATGGTGCTGCTTGTGCATCTGCCCCCTCCTCTTTCAATAGGGTATATAGTACATGCTACTCACCCGGAAGCTTAATAGCATATCTGTTCAGCAATCAATCCAAAACTGCTGCTTGAAAGGATCTCTAAAGATTATTTCAGACAACAAATTTGGTGTATATATAAAGTCCATGCAAAGCTTAATTTAAGTCTATAAGTGGTACCTAGTACTGACCTAAATGCTTGAATTGAAGGTATTGCACAAAATTTTTATCAGTTGGAAAGATCGTTTGGGACTGTAATGATCTTGTTGGGGAAACCCTGTACTCACACTAGTGATCCCTTATGTACTTACTAAAACCTCTATTGCAGTTCATGCACTGGGATACCTCCTCCTCGTCTCAACTTCGTCGTACCCCACCTCCTGTTCATAGAACAGAAAAGGCTGCTGAGCAGCATGTCTGTACAAGAGTGTTCCTAGAGTTTTATTTCTGGGCAACAATTTAAAGTTTGTACCTAGCTTAACCCTATAACCTAAAGGCGCTTACACATGCACAATGAATGGGGACACCTGCAGAATACAGGAAGTGATGTGCAGTCTTGTGTTAATATGGAAGGGAGGCACACGATGGAGTAACTTCCAGTGGGAGGGGTAAGGGGATAACCAAGCTTGGCTATGTATCCACAAGAAGACGACAGAGGATGGATCAGGGAACTACCAGTGACTCACGATCTGAATAACGATTGTTCCCCTATCCATCTTCTGCCGTAGGTACACACAAGTGCGATACGATTTGCATGCATGCAAATTTAATGCAAACTGCAGTTTGGAATTGGGCCAGTCAAATGACCTTCCTGACAACTTTTATTGGTCCTGTTCCAAGCTGCATTCACTTTGCAATCCATCTGTGTGTATAAGCTGGATAATCAGCCTCTCACTGGCTGTCTCTTCATGCCAGTAGCACAGCGAAACGAAATGCGAGTTTGCCTTCAAGAAGGCAATACTGAACTTCACTAGTTACACAGATCTAATTTGCAGGAAGTGCCATGGGAACTTAATACAGGGGGTGTATTGTATGGTATTTATATACATAGAATAGAGGGCTGTAACAAAATCATGTGAATAGACTGTCTCTGTTCCTTCTGAAGTGTAAACAACTAGATGGAACTATGGGAGCACAGAGAGTGCATGCAGCCCAACTCTGCCTCATTTCTTACTGGTGCTTTTCCAGTGTGTATGGTGGCAACTTGCAATTTCCGTGTGTGTGTGTGTGTGTCTAGACCAGGCATGGGCAAACTTGGCCCTCCATCTGGAACTACAAGTCCCACAATGCATTGCAGGAGCCTGACAGCCACAGTCATAACTCATAAAGGCAAATGCATTGTGGGACTTGTAGTTCCACAACAGCTGGAGGGCCGAGTTTACCCATGCCTGGTCTAGACTCCACCTCTTTTGGCATGGTGTTCTCAAGCATTACAAGAATGAAATTCACCATCTCCTCCTAGCAACAGTTGTTTGCTCTTCTAGAGCCGATGTTAGGTCTTCGGTGTTTCTTCCTGTGCTGTGACACACACCTCTGAAGTCGTCCCGCCACCTCCAGTCTCTTGGAAGCTTTGCCTCACGCCACTGGCAGCAGAATATTTTTTTCACATTACTTTTTGTCACCCTTGGCTATTGTCTGTATCCAGTCTTACATTTTTTTTGCCCCAATTGGGTAATCTAAATAGCCTTTACAGGTAAATAAGAGTATTACAATTAATACAAGAAATTTTTGTATTGAAATGTATGCTGCTAGAAATGGTCCAGTGCAGCAGCTGCTTCATTAGACTGGGTAATTTTCAAGTTGCATGTATTTGTCTATATTGTAATCACCATAAAAAGAGCATTACAACAAACCTGAGGCAGTTTCAAAATAAATCGTTGGTTCTTGCCTAAGAGGGAGGACTCTGAATACTCCAGAGGCTTCCCATGTCCTCATAGCTGCTTCCTACATCCTCCTCGGGGCCATCACCGCTGCCTGTTACCCTCTGGCAGTTTACAGCTATGCTCTTCATCATGTGCAAGAGTGGCTGTACTGTACGTGTGTGAGTAAGGCTGCGCTAGCACAGTTGCGCAGAGCAGCTCGTGTACGAAGAGTAGAGTGGCCACAGATTATCATAGGGTTCTCGGCAGGGGCGGTGTTTTGGAAGAGGACGTGGGAAGCATCAGCTCCCTAACCCTGTCCTCAAGGCCTACCAATAGTACATGTTTTGCAGGAAACCACAAACATTCACAGGTGGGGTAATTGGCGTCTCAGCAGAGCTGATTAACTACCTGTGTGGGTTTCCACAAAACATGCACTATGGGTGGGCCTTAAAGACAGGGTTGGGGAACACTAATCTAGAGGATCCAGAGGCTTCCCTCTTCTTGGGTAAGTATCCATCTTAGAGATCTATCTGTCTGTCTATCTATATATCTATATAATATATTTTCATTTATTTTTTTTCCAAGGCAAACTAGACTTTCACTGGATGGCATTTTCACCCAATAATAATTTTTTCTATGTACATTAATGAGGGAAAGATTAATGTTTAAAAATAAAGTGCTACTGTAGATAAAAGCCACAAGTTGGATTTGGGCAATTCTCCAGTGTATCACAACACTTAAATTATGTTCCTGTCACAATTTATGATGATATTTGATTCTGAAATGACCGTGGGTGTTTGCTACAGAGTGTACTTTTTTTCACTTTGAACTGAGAAAATAATGTAAGTATATTAATGGTAGAAATTGGGTAGAAAAGGTTAATGGAGGAAGGCTAATTAATAAGTCATAATAAAGCGACAAGGTACTGATTGACAACCAGTTTCACATTAAGGCTAGTACACACTAGCAATTTTGATTGGCCAATGATTGGTCAATTTTACCACCTCCATGTAGTATGAGGGCCAAACAGATTTTCTATTCTATGCTGATTATGTAGGTAAATGGTCATACTACATGTAAGTGGTAAAATTGACCAATGATTGGCCTATCAAAATTGCTAGTGTGTACTAGGCTTTAGAGTAAAACGAGGTCTGTTCCCGGATTGGAAGGGAACAGATGGGAACGGAACCAATGTTAACCTATGGATCCATTCACCCCCGTCTGTTCAAACTGTTGAATCCAGCGGAACTGAAACGGAAGCGCTGCATTGGGCGCAATGAGAAAACTGAAGTTTAATAGAAAAATACACTTTGGGGGTCTGGGGGATGTGGAGAAACTGAACGGAAGCAGCGGAACGGAAACGGGGTGGCGACTGATCTGATTGACCGGTGATCAGATCCATTTTCAGGGATCAGTTTTCCACTTTAACGCAATTGTGAGCCGGGCCTTATCGTCCATGTAGACCAGGGGTGGCCAAACTTTTGGCCAAAGGCCATATCGCCGATCTCGATAGTGTTAGGGGGCTGAACTAGTGAAATAAAATACAATTTTTGCTGATAGGTACACTATGAGAATGTGAAATGATGTATGTCAGCGCTCCTCTTCTTCAGACTCTGTACTCAGATGGTTGCCACCTCAGACAACAGGTGGATCTAGCGTTTCGGTATATAGACCAGGCAAACAGCTCTCCAATAAAATTCAGACTCTTTAATCCAGATCAAGATCTTCCAACAAGATGTCCTCTGATAGGTACACTATGCCTATGGCATTTTGCCAAAACCTTTCCATGGGCAACAACCCATATACCCAGTGCAGTTAGCACAGTGGCATCTAATTGGTGCATGTTACGGCAGCTGGCCTACGAATGTAGAGAGCTCCGGGAACACCAGAAATGGCTCGATGGGCCGCATTTGGCCCCCTGGCCGGACTCTGACATGCCTGATGTAGACTGATCCATCCTAGCAGATCTTTACGGATGAAAATGTTGGATGAAAACATGTATGGGATGATGATTATCGCTCCAGGCAGAGCCCTTGTTTGTGGCTAGCTATGCACTTCCAGATCCTCAGTGTTGCTCTTCCGTTAATGATCCGATTGGTGTACAGTCTTTGTACCGTCGTTCTTTTCAAATGTGCCATTTTGCTGTTTAGACATCATTCATGTATCGCACTGTCACTGGGGATCATTCATTTTCTAATGACAGCGGTTTAGCTTTTCTTTTTTTTTTTTTTTTCTTGTTTACCCTTGGAACTCATGAAATCATCCTATAAATGTGTGGTTTGTATAGCTAATAATGCTACTGCTGCTCCATTTTGAAAGCCATTTTATTGTTCGTTCTGGTATCGGTATGACTTGGATAGATGTCAGGTTTTTATTTGTCTGTACAGTAATAGAGTTCATATAGTTTATTAATAACAGATATTTAAAAAATACTTACTGTACTGGTACTCAAGATTTTTTTTTTTTGAGTTTTGGGAGAAAGGCACTTGTGGTACCTCAAAGGGGCCTGTCCTGCTATAGGATCGTTCCTCAACCTCCTGCTGAGCCTGGCAGCCTGCACTTTAACGCACACACATTTTCCAGAGTCTGTGTGGTCTCTTTTGTCCACTCTCCCTGCTACTCAGTGCCCGCCTGTGCCAGCTGCCTCTCTGAGGGGGGGAGGAAAAGAAAAGGAGTAGCGATGTTTTTTTTTTTTTCTTAAATTTTTTTTCTTAAATTTTTTTTCTATTTGCCTGCATCCCATCAGGTGTCAGAACATATTTTTTTTTTTTTTTTTAATTCCTTCATTTACAAATGAGCCCTTGCCTTTCAAATCTATGCCCCCTCCTAAAACAGGAGAGTGGAGAGAAGGGAGGGGATGCTTGCCCCTCTACCTTGTACAAGCAAAATGGGAGGCAGCTCCTGAATAGGAAGAACGCAACAATGGAGCATATGGCAGAGACAGCCTATTGGGCTTTATTAGTGGAGAAGTACAAAATGCAGCCCAATATTCTGTTGATATATTGCGTAAATGCACGCTACTTTGCATTGAACTTTTGAAGGCGGACCCAACAGCTTCTTCTGAGGGATTAGCCAGCTAGGTGATGGACACGATACTAGGCTGTCCCGTGCTGTAACCACTTCATGGGCTTTCACTGTTTGCATTATGTCCTAATACAAAGTGTACTTTTTCTTTACTCCAGCATTTTACTGCAAGCATCTGGGCAGTGCTCTGCAACACAAGTCCTGTAGTGGGGTTAAGCTGTCCATGGAAATAAAGCTGCTCAGAGGCACAGGAAAGATTGCCTGAACCAGCCAATTGTGGTGTGTTGGAACAGATGCAGATTCAAAGTCACCATTCAATCAGATATTTTAATAGAAGACATTTTAGATTCACTAAATGCATGAAATCTAAAGAGAATCTGTTAAGACTAGGGGCATATCTGATGTGTATATTACAATCAAACTATCCATTTGTGTGTAACCCAGGGGAGTAGCGGGCAGTGGCTTCATTTGAGTGATGTTTCCGGTAGCCTTGCACTGCACAGAATAGTACAAAACTAGTGGGGGTAGTGGTCAGATTAATGTTCCATTAGATGTCAGCTGACATCTGACAGAATATTGAGTGGTGCACGTTGGCTCAGAGGTTAACAGTTATATCCGATATTGATGGTTAAACTGATCTAAATTCCAATTGATAGTGTATGTTGGTGTAAGAAAAATCAATTGGACAGGTTAAGGTGGCCATAAACTTGTAGATTGCCACCCAATGGGCTTGATTCACAAAAGCGGGCTAAGTGTTAGCATGCCAATGAAAAGCCGCTTATCACATGCAAACTGCCTCTTCAGGCGCTAATGCGTAAGTTTGCACGCGTAAGTTTAGCGCGCATAAAGATTTATGTGCACTACTTTGCGTGCAAAATCAGCTGCTTCGCGTGCTAAGTAGTGTGATAAGCATACTCTGCACGCGAAGCAGCTGATTTTGCATGCGAAGTAGTGCGCGTAAAACTTTACGCGCGCTAAAATAGCACGCGAACAGTAACAGCTTTGCCATGCAAGCTACTTGGAACCCTAGTTTGCATGTGCAAACCTTTCAGGTGTGCTAACTGTGTTAGCACCCTTTAGTGAATCAAGCCCAATGTAGCAAAAATATAGATGTGATCTGAATCCGATCAGAGAGGGATCTAGTCCTATCACACACATAAGGCATTGACTGTCAATAGATTTCAACATGAAATGAAATCTGTTGAAAATGGATCTAATGCTGGGCATACACAGACAGGAGGGAGGCTTATCAGTCGAGCCTAATGGCTCGATTGATAAGATCCAACCTGTCCGATACCCCGCCGGATTGATACTGCGCTCGATACCGGCGGGGAGAACAATGGGAGAAACGAGCGGGGATCGATCCACGCGCGGACGAGCAGGGATGCACCGGCATCGAGCCAGCTGCTCGATCCGGCGCATAATCTATGCCGTGTATGCCCGGCATAACTCTGTCACCACAGCATTGCACAGCTCGATGAAGCGCAACACTATGGGCTGTCAATCTGCTGCCACACTACCTAGAAGATTTTCTTTTTATCCTATTGATGATTTTCATCGATTTATGACAGAAATCCATGAAACTACAATCGACCGGACTTGCTGGGCATGGCTTTCTGGCAGATTCGATCAGGGTGATAGAATCTGCTGGTAATGGAATGGGAAATCAACCTGTGTGTGTGTGTGGCCACCTTTGGACAACATGTACACTCAATATTTGACTGCAGGGTTGAATAAAAGTTAAGTTCAATAAAAGACAACTAGTTGGGTCTCCAGATCCCTAGTTATGATTACTTTCACCTCTTACTATGCATTGTATACATTGGAGTATGCCACGAGCTTAGTTCCTGGTTGCGTGTCAAGAAGCCATGAAGTTTGAAAGTGGGTTACTATGGTTCTAGTCTACCCCTGGATGCTTCTCAGTGGAAAGGGGGCAGTTGTGCAGTATGCTCCAGTACATACCCTGTGTGGGGGGCGCTAGACTAGGGAAACCTTATACAGGGGCATTGTACAGGTGGCACTATAAAGACAGTTTTCAGGGGGACACCATTATATACAGAGAGCAAGCTGGTTATTTGAAATGGTGCCCAAATTTCCTGAGGGCAAATGAGGTGGAGGCTGGAGAAGCCACCTCACTAGCTATGCAGAGATGGGAGGAACCGTACTTGGCAGCAAGAGGAACTGTGCTTTCCACTGCAAAATAGGTGGAGCATATTGGAATGATGCAGTATTTTGAAAGCCTATTACTTTAGCTACCTGGGGGCAATTTTTATATTTAATACCAATTTGAAAAAAAATCATCAAACTTGATCACCCTTTGGATTGATAAACCACGTGTAACTGAAGGTTTATCAATAGGGCTTGATGGATGGGTATTCTGCATGTTCAATAATAACAAAAATATAGAAGATGTGTATGACATTTTTATGTAGCAGCATGTCTCAGGGTTTGCGGCAGTATCCAGGCCACGAGGGACACGATCTGCGCAGGATAAAAATATTTTGACATTTTGGGCGGGTTTCCTTCCAAAAAATGTACCCAATAGGTTAACTGACCTGGTTGAACTTAAAGTGTACGTTAGAGTGTAAGCCCCATGGGGCCAAAGACATATGTGAAATGTTAACGCTGCATCCTGCACAGTGATTTAGTTTTATGTTACAGTTTAAGCTATCCTGTTTGTGTTAAACTTTTTGTTGTTTTGCAGAACAAGCCTCTTTGGGATTGTTCCTCCTTCATTTTGATTTAGCATTTGTAAACAGCTGACTGGTTGGTTTTTAATGACTGTTCAGTGAGTAGTGCATTCCCTTCCCATAAATCTCTGATTGTCTGGCTATAACCTGGCGGCTGACATGATAGGGTTTGCAGTCATGAATCTGGTCCATTATGCCAGCATTCAGTTAATACTCCCTTCTATTGTGTGTGTGTGTGTGTGTGTGTGTGTGTGTGTGTGTGTGTGTGTGTGTGTGTGTGTGTGTGTGTGTGTGTGTGTGTGTGTGTGTGTGTGTGTGTGTGTGTGTGTGTGTGTGTGCCACCAGCTTTGTATCTTTGAGTATTTCACCATGGTAATGTGCTTTTGATCATGTGTTTCACATCTCCCAAATGCGGATTCTTTCAGCATAGTGTGTTTTCTGTCTTGAGTTGCTCCTCTACATTTATATATCTGCTTTCACTGCCCCTTCCTACGTTTCCCCTCTCCACTCCTCCATCTTGTTGGGCCCCGCAGGCAAGCTTTTGCATATGGTTTAAATTGACTGAGAACCTTGTCAGCTGAACTTTGCTTGACTCTGGGTAGATTTTGCTGTAGCCTGAGCAGCATTCATGCATTCCTGACTTGTGTCGAGCCTTTTGGTTTTGAAGCATAAAGCGCTGTACTTTTTTTTTTTTTTTTTTCTCTTTTTTTTCTTTTTTTTCTCCCCCCCCCCCCTTCTTCTCATTTGTGGTATTGCTGGTAATAATGCAGAACACATTTGCAATAGAAGCCGTTGAGTACAGCTCACAGGATTCAAGACCAAAACACATTTTGAACAGACAGGGAGCATATTGACTAAGTGCATGAAGGATCATATAAGGAAAAATGTGGCTTTTATTGAGAGTTGCAAAGGCTCAATATCTGAAATAAGACTGACTGTGTTACATCTACACATAGAGCATCTGTGAACGTGGCTCTGCAGTGTATCTTTAGCCAGGTATGACCATGACAGAAATGTTTTTCATTCCTTGTCACAAGAGTATTCTCAAGGGTTAGACCTTCTTTTTAGCTAATGATGTGCCTTGAAAGGGTAAATGTGTTGTGATAGTAGCTTTTCATTGACTTCCATCTGGGGAAGACCTATAAAGCTGCAGCTTGTGATTAGGTGTTGCGAGGTACATTTTGATAGAGCACCTGATTTTCTCTGCCTGCTTATTAAGCTTTTTTTTCTATGTGGACATTTTACCTTTCCAAGCCAAGATTACTGTACAGTGCCCAATGTTGGAGGAAGTGGCAACACGGGATTATCCATTATGTAATTGTTTCAACAATCCACTCCAAGGTATAAAGGAAAATACTGGATTGGCGGAAATGGATCGTCCTATACAATTGTCTTAAGACAGGACCACGATAGGAATTAATGCAACTTGTTTCAATGTAACCCAACTTTTAGAATATTTATCATATAGTCTGGACTGGACAGACTGGCTACATATAAATGTACATTTCTCCCAGAGTTAAGGGCACTATAAATTTTCTTCTATGTTGCTCTCTCTAGCAGTAAGTTGTAAAAATCTGGCAGGTTTTAGACTAGTTCATTTCCTCATGGGGATTCTCAGTATTTCTTTATTTTTAACAGCGCTCCCTGTAATTATTTTGGCAGTTGGACTGAGTTTAGTAAGTTCTTTTGAAATTCAAGAAATCCCTGAGAATCTCCCATGAAGACTGTCTATTGGTTTAGTCCAAAATCGGTCAGATTTCTTTACAACCTACTGAATGTGGAAGCGAAATAGGAAAAAGTTATTTACAGTGCATTTTACGCTGGTAGAAATGTATATTTATATGTGCATATTTTAAATTTGACAGTGTTTCACAATAGTTGTCCTTTAATTTGGTTGTTTCTAGCACCTTCACTTTGGGTCAAAGAGCCCCCCACTTGGCTTCCCCCCCCCCCCCCCCCCATTCATGTCTCTGTTTCCTCTCACCCCTCCCATCTGTGCTTTTACCCTGGCAGGTAATCCAGCTATGATGGTGGTGGTTGGCTGTGCCATTACACAAATTTCATGTTTTATTATTAATGTATTCTTCAGGATCTCTACAGCGCCAGCCTTGTCCATGGCGTTGTACAACGAAGAATATAAAATATAGACTGGCAAGACAATGGATTACAGATAGAAGACAATTGAACAGGTCGATAAATGCCTTGTACATGGAAGTGAAAAATTACCACTTTACACAGCAATAATGACACATAAGGGGAAATAGAACTCTGCCCAAATGATCTCACAATCTAAGGAGTTACGGGATAAAACCGGTAGTAGGAGCTGTGTACAAGGTGTTGGTCGGTGGCTAATTAAGCATTTTAGGTAAGACTATACACCCGAAGAGGTGACTTGATAGTAAGTGTAGGTGACTGACAAACTACTGGAGGGCGTTCCAGAAAAAAGGGAAAATCTAAAAAAGTATTTTGTGGGAGACTGGAAAGGAGATAACTAGAGAGGAGAATACTGTCAGTAGAGCAGGTACTATGTAAGGTGTATAGCTGTATCTGGAGACAAGAGGTAACCTGAAAAGAGGCATATGGTGGCTTCTATATTTACAGTATTTCCTTTTTAAACAATTCCAGTTGCTGGCAGTCCTGCAGTTCATTCTGTCATCAGTATCTGAGTCCCAACCCTGAAACAAGCATGCAGCTAATCTAGTCAGATTTTTTTTTTTGTCAGAAACATCTGATTTGCATGCTAAAGTTGCACTCGTATCACACCAGTGGAAACCTTTTCGTGCAATTTTTTTAATCAGATTTGTATGCCTTAGCATTTTGTAATCTGCACGCAATTAGATTAAACACTGATGGTGGAAAACAATTACTGCAAACTGATGCAGGATCATGAACAGTTGCTATGCAAATGTATACAACTTGCAAATGGACCAATCTGTTGATGCACAGGTGGGATTAGACTGGACTATTTTCAAGCTTTGAAAATGAGCATAATCCTGCACCTTCTGTTGGGATTGGCACAGAAAGACATCTTTTGCAAATCCAGCCAGCCTGTAATACAGAATTAACAATACAAAATTTGTTTACGCTCCATGAACAAAACTTTCTGCATTGCAACTTACTTGTTTCACAAATTATACACCACAAACATGAGCTGAACTATGGTTTTAATCATTATTCATACACTGAGGACAGAAACATTCCATCACATAAAGATCTTCCAACATGCTGGACAATCTGTGTGATACTGTAGTTGCTTTCAGAAGTAGGGATTGCTTGTTGCTAACTCCCATATAGTTTCTAAAAACCTGCATCATCGACGGCCATAACTGGCTGATCATAATGTGAGCCAAACTTCATTTTGTAACTGAATCTTCCCCTATGCAAGTGGCTGCAAGATGATGGAGTATCCCATAAGTCACCACTGTTTCACCACAAAGTTTATCTGCTTGTAGAAAGCTGTATTTTGATATGTGATTTAGTTCAGTTTTAAATGGTGCATAACAGTCCTTCTTTAAAGTGTTCCAGTTTTTGGACATGCCCAGAACAATCCACACCTCCATTATATATGATGCTGCATATCTCCCCAACCATGCCTAATACAAATTCCAAATATAGAGGGTTGGGAGGTGTCAGCCCTGGCCACTTCTGTATCAAATTGCAGAGCTCCAGCAGTGCTTATTCACATATCACATATGAACCAGTTAGGACTCTGGAATTTGCTATGGCAATACCACAGCTTTGCTTTTGTAGGAGCTATTGTTGCAGAGATCGTGGCTCAAATTTTATGATTTTAGGATGCATCTTCACTGTGATACTGAAGACCTCCCATAAGAGGTGACTGTCTCGGCTTCAGGGAGACAGGGACTTGGGGGGGATTTCAAACACACTGTTGAAATTATGAGTCCCATGGACCCTCCAGGGTGTCTTTCAACAACTGCACAAGCTGACAACAATCCCCCTACGCATGTGCATCAGGGCCCGCTGTTGGGATGGTCAGAACATTTCCATGGAATGCCGGTTTCCGATCGGAAATGGGCTTACCGCAGTGGAAATCGGCATGCGTAAATCGGTATTTCTGTGTGATTACCATAACTCTGAAATTTTAGCTCTATCACAGAACTCTGAAGCATTGGACCAATCAGAGAATGCTAAATTTTTCAGCGGAAATTGGATTTTAGGCAAATCATAGGATTTCAAAAGTATTGGACTGATCAGAGAATGTAGTTTACCGTGGTTGCCAAACGGAAATGAGGTTTCTGCATGATGGCGTATGGCTGCAAAAAATAGCGGATTCCGCAATTTTTTTATTTCTATACTTGACTAACATTTATTGACCGACAAAATTAATATTCTTTGTAAATGTGCTTGAATTGGAAAATCTGATTTCCGCTGAATCGGAAAGTCACTTTTTAAAAGTGATTTTTTTTTTTCCTGAATCGGAAACCTGCATTTCCGACCAACCCTATCCTGTGTATTGTACAGCGCTGCGTAGTATGTTGGCATGTATAAATCCAATAAATAACCCTAGCCACTGTATAGACTTTACTGTTGATACAGGCAATATAGGTCCACTTTAAAGGGAACCTAAACTGAGAAGGATATGTATTTTTCCTTTTAAAATACCAGTTGCCTGACTCTCCTGCTGATCCTGTGTCTCTAATGCTGGGCATACACGGCATTTCCAGTCCTTATCAGGCGTATGCCTAGCATAATACTTTTAGCCACATCCCCTCAACAAGCATGCAGATCAGGTGCTCTGACTGAAGTCAGACTGGATTAGCTGCATGCTTGTTTCAGGTGTGTGATTCAATCATTACTGCAGCCAAATAGATCAGTAGGACTGCCAAGCAACTGGTATTGATTAAAAGAAAACATCCATATCCCTCTCCGTTAAGGTTCCCTTTAAGATGTCCTAAGATAGAGCTTTGATCAATAGGGAAATATATTTGCATCTTTTACTTCCCTTTTAAGACACATGCATGTCAACCCAAGTATGTACAATATGTTCCTGTAATGCACATATACTGAAACAATCTAAGGCTTGGAACCCACTGGCAGCACTTTTCTAAGCGCTTGCGATTTGTAAAACTTTTTTTTTTTTTTTTTTTTTTTTTAGAAAAATCACATCCCGAGCACATAGCATTACATTGGCTAGAGCTTTTCAAATCACGACCACTTAGAAAAGCTCTGCTAGTGGGTCCCAGGCCTAACGTGTAGTGAACCCCATTGTAAAAAAAGTCTTTATCCACTGTATATACAGTTTTTTGATTTGAGTATTTCTATCTTTTTAAAGGCTTTTTTTTCTAATGTAAACAATGCCAGAGGCAAACTTTTATTTTAAACCCAGTAATAAGGGTAGATTTGCCTTATTGGTTAAAGTCTGGTATTTTAAATAGTACACCAACACTGTTTAATCTTTTAATGACCGCTTGCGATGGTCTACTCCATGTCAATTTAATTTTTTGTTTGTTTGTTTCCTTAGGCAGAGCATACTGAATGAAAAGGAGGAAATGGATCTGCCAAACCATGCCAAACAACTGCTGTTTCAGCTGAATCAGCAACGAGCCAAAGGTTTCCTGTGTGACGTCATTATCGTGGTGGAAAATGCCCTGTTTCGAGCTCACAAGAACATCCTTGCCGCCAGCAGCATGTACTTTAAGTCTCTTGTTCTGCATGACAACCTGATCAATCTGGATACGGATATGGTAAATCCAGCCATTTTCCGTCAGATTTTAGACTTTATCTACACTGGTAAACTCTTAACATCTGACCAGCCAGGAGAGCAGAACTTCAATGCTCTCCTCACTGCAGCAAGCTACCTCCAGCTCCATGACTTGGCAACACTTTGCAGGAAGAAGCTCAAGCGTGCAGGGAAGCCATTTGTTGGAAAACTTGGCTTACCCAGCTTAGGCCGGGTTGGAAGAAGTCACAGGCTTTCTGCTCCCTCACTTGCCCATATGCGATTCTCTGGTTCCTCAGATGACAAGGGCTCTAATTCAAATGAGCTCTCTAGTACTGCAGGGCAAGAGGAAGATGTGTTCATTAACAACTCTAACCAGGAAAATAGCCACGCTTTAAATCGAGGTACAGGGAGCAACAACAGCCTCCATAATAGCATTAATGGGAGTGACCATGAGTTAGGCCTTGATCTTTCCAAGAAAAGCCCGTCCCTACCTGCACAAGAAGAGAATGTACAAACAGATAGTCATGCAGGTTCTCCCCAATCTGCCTCAGCATCTGTAGCCAACAGTGCCTCATACGAAGAATCCGCCCTCCTAAAAAGAGACAGTGAACCAATGGAAGTGGAGGAAAACCACTCAGAATCCGGGCCAAAGAAAATCCTTCGCCACTGTTCCCGTAAAAAGGAGTGGGACAGGAAAGAAGGGGAAATGTCTCCAGAGGGAGGAGGAGAGCCTATACCCAATGGAGTTATTGTTGGGCCTATGTCAAAGGAACGACATTCAGGAGGAGGCTATGCTTCAGAACAGAGTTTCCAGTGTAAAGAGGAAGTGGAAAATGGCAAAGATAACAGTGAAGAGAGTGGGCATAGTGAGAATGAGAGTGAACATCCTAGTGCCAACTATGTTTACCGACAAGATGGTTTTGAGACTGTGCCATTTGGAGACAACCTATATGTTTGTATCCCTTGTGGAAAGGGATTTCCTAATTCAGAGCAACTGAATGCCCACGTGGAAACGCACACCGAAGAGGAGCTATATATCAAAGAGGAAGATTCCTACTGCAAAGAGGAAGCAGAGGATCTCTCCACTCCCAACACTACCTTTCCAAATGAATCACGGCCATTCAAGTGCTCTGTGTGTGAGAGAAGCTACAAAGATCCAGCCACTCTACGGCAACATGAGAAAACTCACTGGCTGACCCGTCCTTTCCCCTGTAACATCTGTGGCAAAATGTTCACACAGCGAGGAACCATGACCCGTCATATGAGAAGTCACTTAGGCCTCAAACCATTTGCTTGTGACGAGTGTGGAATGCGCTTTACCAGGCAATATCGACTGACCGAGCACATGCGTGTCCACTCAGGGGAAAAGCCCTATGAATGTCAGCTCTGCGGGGGAAAGTTTACCCAGCAGCGCAATCTGATTAGCCACCTGCGTATGCACACCTCCCCATCATAAACCAAAGACTCTTACGACATCCTAAGAATGTGCTTCTCTTGTGCACACAAACACACACAAACCAATTTACCTTCCTGATGACTTGCTGCTTTAAGGGTACCTGTTTTCCAGTTAGGTTGTATCAGCGATGGTAGAAACGGGGTTTAATGCCTCACTTGAGCTTTAACGTGTAATGAATGATGACAGCATTTCAACTTATGGTACAGAGAAAGCCAACTATGTCATCTCCAGTTTGTTCAATGAAGAGTAAATTACATCCTTGTTACTTTTCAGCTCTGCATCATCAGCACCTGTACAAAGACTTCAAAAGACCCTCTTGCCAAGGATTGGCTGTTGTGATGCTCACAGATTTACCACTTTCTCTTGTGAGCGTTACCATCCTGGTAATTTAGCAGCCAGGATCACATTGGATGTGAAGGTGTTTTGGCGTAGGGGGCATTTGGTGAAGTATTACTGGAGGCATGTTATAAAGCATCCTGTGATGGTCACTCCTTTCTACATCCTGACCCTGCCTACATCAGTCCAGCCTTAAGAGGTGCTGGCCTCCTAGTTGTATCCATGAATGAAAACCAAGAAAACCTCACAACTCCCTCTCCTGGTTTACCACTATGGGCATCTGGATAGGTTCCTGCCAAGTTGCCCCTTTCTTACACCCATGAGTAGATGGCTGAAGGAGGGCTGGCACTTTTTCTGGGGCTCTTGGTATCCCGTGGCTGTGAATTCTTTGCATGTTCCCTCTTGGTATCTTTCTTATTTCTGAAAGCCCTTTTTCCATAGACTGGAAACTAACATTGCCCAACAGTTGCACCCATGTGAGCCAGTGGGAGGGAGGTCCTTTCTTCTTTGTTTTGCCTCCCTCTATTGTTTCTGTCAGTAATAGGTACTTGTCTCAGTGCTGGGCTGTGGGAGACTGTCTGAATAACATTTTGAATCTGTGAATTTTTGAACTGGAAGTTTAGGGTTAATATTTTGGGGTGATGGGTTAGGATTTTTTCTTTTCACTACTCAAGTTTTACATTTTATTGAGCTTCTCGTGTAAAAAAAAGAAAATGAGCTCAGGAACAGACACATCGTAACTCTTTTCTGGCCTACCGAGGGCACCCAGTGCTTTGTTACAATGCACAATGTCCCACTAATATGACCCAAAAAGTGTTAATTCATAGGAGGTTGCCATTATCTCCACCCTACACACCTCCAAAATATAGGAAAATAATATACTCTTTACTGCCAGACTGGCTTTCAGTTGTAGCCTATCTGTTAGGAAAGAAATTTCTAACTATGTTGCTGTTTATGGTGACTTGTCACCTACTAGGTACTCCTGTGTGTATGTATGTGTGCGTGTGTCAGCCTGTTTTGGCTGTGTTGTAGCTACATGTAAGGTGGAAGGATGCGATGGACTGGTCATATTTGCTACCTCTTGAACTCTTGACAAATGAGATGCTTGTACTAAGAAGCTTCTGCATAGATTTTTTTTTTTCCTTTCATGTAAGTAAATGTATAAAGTTAGAACATTTAAATTAAATGGGAAGCATTCACGACAGAAGACTGTCAGGAATTTGCCATACTCTACGTGTTACGGCTACAAAATCGATCCAAAAATGAACGGTATCCAAAGAAATACAATCCGAAATATACCAAAATAATTACCAAAACCTTCCCCAATGTAGAACCAACGTCTTGCAGTGGAGGTCTGGGATTATCTGGCAACTGTGATTATTTGGCCTCCTAATATCACGTGTAAATGATGGCCAGCAGTTGTTAGAAGCATTTCAGAATCACAGCTTTCCAAATATCCAACGTGACAATGGCAATGCCAGAGTTTTCAGCGTTTACATTTTTATTTTTATTTTTTTTATTTTAAGACCAAAAATATTAAACTAAAGAACCTAAATAAGTGAGTCAGATTAAGCTGCAGATAATTACCTGTCCTTTTTTTATGCTATACAAAAAGTTCAGTCCTATGACACAAGCTAATATATTAAAATGGAAAATATATTTAAATGAGGTTTGAAAGTATAGTGAGCTTCCCTGATGTGCCAGTAATGGGCTATGTCAACTAGAGTTAACGTGGCCATAATTACTCTTGGTTATCTTCATTGGTTTATGTGACGCCCTCATTCCTTGCTGGGATATCTGTATATTGGCCTTGTGTAGTTGATCTAATCATGCAGATTTGCTTTACCTTTCATGCATTCCCCCTCCCATTGCAATGGAACTGCGTTTGTACAGCCTCGGCCAAGTGATGTCACCCCAGGAATTGGGACCCAATCCACATCCGGTCACGTCCATCTTGGAGGCTTTAGGGGCTAATGACCTCTGTGTTGGGACTACGTATGTATAATTCTTGTATAAGACTGGCTAAACTTGGCCATGTAAACTGGGACTCCAGGTATAGCCCTAATCATAAATATTTAACTCTTGCATGTGTGATAAAAAAAAAAGTTTAAAATCACCTTACACTCATCTGTAAAATAGCAGTCATGTGTCAGCTAAAGGTCTCTCCTACTGCCTTAGCCCATAAACCTCCTAAGGTCACGTTCACAGTGGTGAAGTGAAACGGCAGCTTTGTAACACGGTTTACTGCTCTGCAATGCACCACCTATGTGACATTCACAGTGTGGCTGCAAGCAGTGCATCACTGATAAAACGTGTGCATTAACAATAGAAGTGAAGTATACTTTTCATTGACTGTATGTTTCACTGTACCCGACGCAATGCGAGCATAACATGTGGCTCTGCTGTTCCGATCTGTTGCGTTGCTGTTGTCACAGGTACTGTGAACATGGCCTTATATAACAATGGAATGTCTAAGCCCCATAGCAAACTCCCTAATAATCTTAGAACCTTGGGTAATTCATACCTGTTTATTATTTACAACAGAAATCCGCATCACGTGGTCCCTCCGGCCAATCAGCGGCCGCCAGTGCAGTGAATATTAAGTAGCCATGTGCGCGGCTACTGTAGCAGCATCTCCCCGCCTCCTCTCACCCCCCCACTGCGCATGTGCAAACAGTCTAACGCGGCTATAGCCGCTCTAACGCCGTAGCATGCTGCACTTTCCGAACAACGTGCAGCGTTACATGTAACGCAACGTGGGCTGTGTGAACAGCCCACTTGTGTTACATTGCTGTGCGTTGGGGGAACGTTACAGGCGCACTAACGTGCGCCTGTAACGTCTTAGTGTGTAAGCAGCCTTAATTTTAGGGGAGCACACAGGCAATTTTGCAGAGAATGATACCCTGTGGACAGGACCATCACTAACCAATGGTACGTTGTAACAAAAGATCACACAGAGTCTGTCAAACTCTCAAATACTTATCTTGCCTAGTTATAGGACTGAACTTTTTAAAAGTGTTTCTACTTAAAGGACTTACGAGGGGAAAAACGGAAATAACGATCAATACCTGTATGTATTGGTGTTCCCTTCCATTCCGTGCAATTTCTATAACTGTATTGAGACCCAGGCCGCATCCTGACCCCACACTACGGGTTGTGCTAGATTTTCCCACATAAGATGGCCGCCAGAATTGCCGCAGCTGTGCAGTCCGCATAGATACGAGTGCGGAAGCGCAGCTTTAGTGCCTTTTCCAGCCACGTGACATCCCACAGGCGGAGCAAGAACGGGGCTGGATGAGGCACTAAAGCTGCGCATCCGCGGCCATCTTGTGTGGGGAAAGCTAGCACGACACGTGGCATGGGGTCGGGATGCGGCCTGGGTCTGAATACAGTTACAGAAACTGAGCGGAATGGAAGGGAGGGTGCGGATGGTGTCCTCCATAGAACAATACACACAGGTATTGTCCTTTATTTCCGTTTTTTTCACCTCGTACGTCCTTTAAGTGGAAACAGAAGGTTTGCAATTTGGAGAAATAAGTTGCTCCTTAACAGATATTCCGTCATTCCTACATGACTTTAAAATAGAGCTGAATATCACACTTTCTGTTGAATGTACCCTCCAGTGACCCAACAAAGGAATCAAGAAACCAAATTGTTTTTGTAATTAAAATGTTTAAATAATACTGAATAAGGTACTCCCTATATGTCCCTAAATTTGATCATCTACTATAACATAGTGGACTCTAAGAGGCAGCAGTTTGCCTCTCGGGCAGCTGTAAATGCTTTAGAGCAAAATCGTTTAAAACCAATACGCTAGCTATGATTGAGGGAGATTTTATCATAGTTTTTTCAAAACCAAAAACTGTATTTTTCTTGATTGTTCAGTTTTATTAAACAAAATAAAAGGAATAACCTAATTTGCAGTCCACCAGCAACACGACTGCAAGCCGCACCTTTACCCATCCCATACACGTGAAAATGAATATCTTGACTCCCAGAAATTTTTGCTTTTGACAAACAATTTTTTTGTGTATATTTTTTTTTCTCAGCACTTAATGTCGACACAAAGTCTGTGTATAGTTGAGCATTGTACCTTTTTTTTCTTTTTGTTTGTTTGTTTTTTTTGTTAGCTGTGTAGGTTTATGTACTACAGAAATGAATTGATGGAATGCATTTCCAAACTGTGACAACATTGACAATATTTCTCAAACTTCAGGGACTGGCTACCTCCGGGCACCAAACTTTCAGCCACATTTCTATGACATAGTATTGTATCTAACATTTTTTCTGTATTTTATGAAAAAAAAAAGCAAAACACTAGTTTCATATAAAAGCAACTTTTAAGAGTTTGGGGACCTGGGTGGCGGGATGGGAGGGGCAGGGGCTATATTCTGCATATGAGAACTCTGTAGGTGGTTAATAAAACAAAAACACAGCAACTTCACATTGTAAGAAATGGTAGACAATGCGAAAATACATGCTGAGTTCCGGATTTTTTGTTTTGTTTTCGGAAGTAACAGGAAACCATTTTTTAAACTTGTAAACAATAAACAAGGATGTATTATAAAGCTGAAAAATGAAAAGGAAAAAATAGCTTCTACCCAAATCCATAAACTATTTTTTAAACCAAAGCACATTTTGAAGAAACCAACTGGGCTCAAAAAAAGAGAAAAAAAAACTAAAAAAATGGACTATTTATATTTATCTCATTGTTTACATAACTCTTTACAGTTTCAGACCTCAGCAACAGACCAGCCAAAACTAATTCCATATTTTCTATGGGTAATTAGTGACCTCATTGCTTTCATGTTTGGAAGTCCTGTTTTATTCATAGGGTGGGGAAGGCCAATGTGAACAAGACACTGGGAATTTAACTCTTGACATGCTTGTGGTTAACACACACTTTTTTTTTTCTTTCTCGATAGGGTGCTGGAAACCCTACATACATGTATAAACAATTTCACTTGCTGAACTCACCGTTATACAGACTGCAATGTTTTATTCACTTAAAGGCAAATAGCACAGAATGGCTTTAAAGTATGAGTAAAGATATTATATATATATATATAGGGATTGTCAACTGTTTATGAGCAATCATCCCACTTGTACATTTTTGGCAAAAAGTAACAGGATTGCATGTTTTCCCATTTTGTTACTTATTTATTTTTTAGTAACAAAAATATATTTAACAAATTAATATGAATGGATAACTTTTTTTTTTTTTCCTTTATAGCAAAGATTAGAAAAGTCTGTAATGAATAGTTAGATTTGTGTTCTGTAAAGTAAGAGTTTTTTTTTACTAGAGCAGTAAAGACACTTTTCTGCTTACAAAAATGTCAGGACAACCAGTAGGTAGTGATGCAATGAAACATTCATTTGTACTGTTTCATATACAGTATTCCAAATTCAAAAATAAAATGTATTCAGTAGTTCAAGCAATAGAACACATTTTGGGAATAAACATGCTTCTTGTTTAAAGTGCAACTCCAGTCAAAACTATTTTTCATATTTTTGATAGAGCAGAAAAGAGTTATTATGGTTAACTGTTGTTTTTTTGGGTGGTTTACCGTTCTTGCTACAGCAGAATCTCATTATTGTAAACTCTGATATAATAAACATCTGGCTATAGTAAGCTCAGTCCCATTCCTGACCATGTGTCTAAAAAAAAAAAAAAAAAAGTATAACTAATTTTGATTTAGTAAACCACTTGGCCAGGTGCCTTGAAGTTTACTATAAAGGGATTCTACTGTATTACCCTATTGAGGATATTGTCCATCACACCAAGAGAGAGAGAGACTCCAACAGTAGTGTTTGTCAGTCGAGTTAAAGATTAACGAAGTAGTGATGGCGCATCAGTGAAAGTGAAATCTGAGTAAAGACTGCCATACACTGGTCGATTGCCACCAGATCGACCAGCAGATAGATCCCTCTGTGATCGAAACTGATCAAAGAGAGATCTATTGGCTGCCTACACTGCAAACAGATTTTGAATTGCTTTCACCATGAAACCGATTCACAATCTGCATAGCTACTGCCCCCCGCCCCCCCATACATTACCTGATCAGGCTGGCGTGAGTCCCCCGGTCTCTGCTTTCTCTTCTCCGCTCTGGGCTCCAGCTTCACTTTACTTCCTGTCGGGGGAGGTTTAAACAGTAGAGGGTGCTCTACTGTTTAAACTTCCCCCGACAGGAAGTTAGTGAAGCTAGCTGGAGCCCAGCGTGGAGAAGGGACAGGGGACACGCGCTGGTGGAACAGGTAATGTATTGCCACTATCGTCGGTCGTCGGATATTCGAACACCGCTACTGACGCACTCCCGACCCGCCAGCGATCGCGCGAAATCTTCCGCGCGGACAGATCAACGGGAACGATTGATTTCGGATGGAAATTGATCGTTCGGTCAGTGCGCAACGATTTCACAGCAGATGCAATCACCATGATTAAATCTGCTGTATATCGGCGGGAAATTGTGTAAGTGTATGGGCCCCTTAAGTTTCATCTTATATTTTGGTGTGAAAATACAACTAGTGAGAATAATTGGCTTAATGTATGTTGTTGCTGACAAGTTATTGTGGGATGTGCACTCCTACTTTATCTTTAATGGCAGGTGGCATTATCACATCACATCATTATTGGTGGGTGAGGACGTAGGTGAAGTTGTTCTTTAAAATGTTTATTGCTGCCTGTGTTTCAGTGGGAGAGGTTCCCCGCTTTCTTGCACCTTAGTAGGGGCACACACAGCAATGACAACCTTAGCAGAGTCCTGACCTGTTACTGATTTCTCCTACTCCCTCGTTCTTTCATTTAGTGCTTCTCTGTTGCAGAAATTTCCCATCTGGGAAGTTTCCAGCAGGGACATGAACAACAAAATTGTGTCTGAGATTCAACACTCTTCTCTGCTCCATCTAGAGTTCCTCATCAATAAAAAAACTCCCATGCATTAAGTGTAACCTTATTAGTCCAATACACCTGCATTCATTTGCAAGACTAATCCAGAATGAACAACCGCTCCCACGTGCTGCAGTTATATCAATTTGAATGGATTATATCAATTGTTGGCTTTGTTTTACCCATAGATAATATGCTATTCGTTTTGTCTGGTCTTCAATAACTAATCAAAGATGGTGCAGACTTTTGTAGTGTTCGTATTGTTTCACTATGTATGTGCAGTTCTGAATGTATTTATTTCACATACCCTGTGGGCAGCAGCACATGGGCAGGCTGGTTACTCATACTTACCTGCTTGTTAATAAATGTATTGGTGGAGGCTCTTCTGGAAGGGCTCAGTCAAAGCTGCCACGCAGGGCTAAAATCCTTTTTTTGTCGCAGGACCTGGAACACAAGGCACCTGTGGCAGGTTAATGGTTCGGACTAAAGGATTTCGGAGAAAGCAAACAAACCAATTATCCTCAGAGACTCAACAAATAGCCATAAATCACCAAGCAGTACTTTCTGTAGTTCTTCTGTTTCATACTGGATACAGTTTTGTTATTTTTGTTACAATGTCACCTTCTTCACTTGGTATAAATATACATGTATATTTTTCTGCAAGATGCTTTCCTTCTGTTTGTGTTTTTTTTTTTTCCTGCTTTGACAGAATGTTGTAATAATTCCTTTGGTCCTTTGGGTGCAGGAGCTGGGATGAGACTAAAGGTGGCCACTAACAGTACAATTTCTAGCGAAAAATCGTTCGAGCGATCAGAAATTCTGATTGGAAGTGAAATATTGTAATACATCGTTCACTACACCATCAACGAACCAATCTTTTGCTTCCTATCTATCACAACCAACAGGAAAATCCAAATTTTAGTTAGGTGAAAATTCATTAGGGCGACATTTTTTTCACTCGTTCATAATCGATTGTGTCCATCAACAGAGATTTACAACCAATCCGATTAGAATTTCTGATCGCTATAACGATTTTTTTGCTAGAAATTGGACCGTTAGTGGCCACCTTAAGAAGGGACATGTCTTTAGATGTGCTGTCCTTTTTAAATGTAATACCAGGACCACATAAAACAACTCTCTCCCCTTTAGATGCATATTATGATGGATGGGACTAGAAGCATACAGTACATTTTTCTTTGTCTAGGTTTACTGCCAATGTTAAATAGAGCACACAGCTGTAATGGCATAGTTGCTGTTGTGTGGCTTTTGACATTTTGGCTGCTGTACTCCTGAATCCTCTAAAAGAAACATATATGTATTTTGCTAAATACACAAGCTATAAATGGTATACTATTCCTATTATGCCGTCTGAAAACCTCAGCTCACGCTTCAGTATTGAAGTCCAGCTTATGAAACGGAAGCGTTATTTGCCTGACCTCTTAAAGAAAAAGTTGAACTGTGCCCAGGTTGTATCTTGTTACAACTTTCTCTCTAAAGATGTATGTTTTGATAATATCCGTTGGCAGGCCCTAGGCCCGCTACAAATTTTTAAAGAAAAATTCTACACAGTGCTAAGGATTAATTGGAATTTCTTTTTTTGACTTTGAAACGTTAGCAGTGGCAAAGCTACACATCCAATCACTAGATCTTTCTCTTAAAGACCATTTTATTGTGATATTCCAGGGAAAAATCTAGTAGTAGTAGTAGTACAAATGTCATTTAGTGATCTGGCACCTCAGATTACTAAATGACTAAAGGTGCCAGATCACTAAATGACATAAGGGTGCTATTGTCTGACACCTTGGCTCAAAGCAATATGAAGTATCTCAGCTCTGCAACCCAATAATTTCCAACACCAGGGAGTCTACTAGTCAACACCCTTATCCACCTAAAGGGTCAATCTGGTGCAGCAACAAACGGATTGGGTCTCTGCCTGGATTTTAAGGCCTGAATCCAGGTAGAGACCCAGTCTGTTGCTGACACCTTCGATCACTCAGCTGCCGATTTTATTGTTCTCCCTTCCCTCTCCTAAAATGGAACACGCTTGTAAACAAAAGGTGTGTGTGTGTTCAGCAACTGTTGTTGAGCATCTGTATGAGTCTTCAGTAACCAAGATGAAGAAACAGCTTGACTGACAGATCTAAATATAACTCGAGGTACAAAAGGCTGCCTGGGAGAACATGCTTATCTCTGTTGGCACAGCAAGGCAGATTTTTAGTGCCGTTACAAGCGAGGAGGGAAAAACAAGTTTGGAAATCCAGTGCAATAACTGATAACGTTGGGGTACTTTTTATTTAGTGCTTTGTGGAATTCTTCTTTAAGAGTAAAATAATGTACGTGTCTTATATGTGGCAACACATTTATCAACATTCCTCCTTAATTTCTGCCCTATATTTGCCTTCTTCTGCCAAAGTTAGAACTCTTAAAGAACACAAAAATGAGCAGTTCCTGGACGTAGACCTTTTTTGCAGGCATACGTAAGCATTGTAGAAACATTATTATACAAAGTTCTTAATTGCCCTCATATCATAACTAAACCTTATGTCTTGTAAATAGTTGAGAAGGGACCACTTGGCCAATATTACCAGCTGCTGGTCTAAAGACTACCACAGAACCTGCATCTCTCGCTTTAAGAGGGGAGCATTTGACACTGGGCACTAGTTTAGTGTGTCGTGTACGTGATTCTTAGAGAGAGAGGCTGGTTCCACCTGTCTGACTTCTAGGAATCTTGCCAGGGAGTCACCCTTTATTGTGTAACAGCTTACCTTGTTTATAGACCATGAATCACAGCTTCAGCTTAAAAAAAACTTGCGTGGTTAGGGCAATTAAAAGAAATCTAATTGCTCTTAAATAATACCCAGATCACAGACTTATCTCACAGGGCTGGGCACAGGCTGCTTTTATCCTTAGATCCTGCACTGACCGGAGCCTCTTATTTTGGTTTTCCGAATTATTCTTTTGAGGAATTTGTGGCTGATCATAGTTTATAGTGTAATAACTATAAAATGTTCTAGCTTTTGATCCCACCCATCCCTGGTGTATAAGTGGAGGTGTTTCCACGGGCACAGAACGGGAAGCAGAGTTGTGATATTGGTGCCTGTCTCCTTTCTGTCCTAACTCCTTGCTTCCAAGGGCTGCAATGTTCTCCTCATGGATTTCCTATTCAGGTCAGAGCACTCTATGGAGGAGCTCAAACTCTAGTGTCATATAAGTGAAAAAGGTGGATACAGAAGATTCTGGTGATCTGAACATTCGATAAACTTTCAGTCTTAATGTACAGTGATGAAAAAAAACTGTTATTTTATGATCTTTTCATTAAAAGCTTGATTGAAAACAGTTCATTCTTGAATATGTTCTTGTCATATTATATAACTTATTGCTTGTATCACACTATATGCTTGTATAACACAGTGGTTGCATTTATCTATGTGTAGTACTCATTCTTCATAATAAACTGCTCTCTTGCCCATATCATCACATTAGTGCTATACATTGAGGAAAGCAATATAGGATTGCACAGAATAACATGCTGCTTTGTTTTCTGACACTCCTCATATACATTTGTTAGGCTTGGTGGAGGGTGGTGATTAAACCTTCATGTGGCACTATGAGGTGCTGAAGTTCAATGAGTGGGTAGGATAATTACTACATTCAACTATCACGGCTTCAGTATTTTCATATCCCTTATGGTGAAGGTGGGTACACACGTCAGATAAAAGTCTTTGGAAAATGAAAGATCACAGACCAATTTTACCCCCTTCCATGTAGTATGAGAGCCATACCTACACAGTCTATTCTATTGAGCTGAACTCCCCATCAGATAAAAATCTTTGCAAGAAGCTGCACACACAGATGCTGCACACATGCAACAAATCAGTATCTGCAAAAGATCAGTTCTGCAAAAAATCCATTCCTGCAAAATGCATTCATAGTCTATGATATCTGCAGATCTCATATACAGCTTGTTTAACGGACAATCATCTGCAGATCAGATCCACCAGGATAGATCTTCAGATCTGCAGTTGATTGTCTGTCTGATCTGAAGATGATTGTCAATTAAACAAGGTGTGTATGAGATCTGCCTATATTATAGACTATGAATGTTTTTTGCAGAACTGATCTTTTGCAGGAACGGATCTTTTGAATGTGTACAAGCATCTTTGTGTGCAGCATCTTGCAAAGATTTTTATCTAAGGGGGAGTTCAGCTCAATAGAATAGACTGTGTAGAGTATGGCTCTCATACTACATGGTAGGGGGTAAATTTGGTCTGTGATCTTTCATTTTCCAAAGACTTATATCTGATGTATGTACCCACCTTTTAGTGTGGATCCGTATAGCGGTCTTTTCTCTGAATCTACTATCTTTTTGTTGCATTGTGTTTTGGGAGGCAATAGACCTTTTGAAATCATAGTACAGTGCTTTATCATAATCTACTACTATCCAGTAAGAACAGTGGAGGTTAAGAACCAAGGTGCACAAGGCACAACATTTTAATCTTTTGTGCAGCTCAGGGGTCATAATTACAGGACTGGATGAGAAACTGGACCCAACCTTGCAACACAAATGTTACACCCTCAGCCAATCAGAAGCTATAAAATGAGAGGCTAGGATGGGCATGCCCAGAACATTTTACCTGAGGTCTTGTAATAACATTTTTGGTATTGTAATTGTTGCCCTTTCTCATGGACCAATCTTGCATTTCCAGCAACGCTACCAGTGTGCCATGTGTCTGTTTCCCAAGATGTTGCTTTTCTTTGTTTGTAGTTGTCTTTTGGCCGATTTGTGACATGCCAGGTTATCTGTTTAGAAATCCTAATTGAAAATCAAGAACTCTTCTTTACTATTCTGACAGATTTAGTCGATTTTTACTCTATATCCCTGGCAGATTCAGAGATTAAAGCCGCAACATGGCTGCCCGTTTTTAACTTCGATCAAAAACGTGGATCCAACATGCTGGAAAGATCTTGCTCCAAACTGGGTTGGTTGGGTGCACAGTGGTAGCAGCATTTCCACGGTCCCAAGGTGTAATGTTCACACCTTGGGCCTGTGGAATGTGTGGAAGTAGTGCTTAGGCCCTCACCAACACACGGCGTCCCTCTTCCAGTGTCCCGAGTCTTCTCTACATCACTGCCAGTCACCCGTACCATGTGACCTGACAGCATGTATGGGGTCACGCACGTGCTGTCAGGTCATGGGGTACAGGTGCCTGGCATTGGAGGAGTCATGCCAGTGGACAGTTTAGCTTCTACAGTCACTGGTAATGTACAAATTACATGGGGGAGCCTGGCAGATGGAGGCGACTGCACATATTTCCTGCTGAAGTATATTGGAAATGTGTTTGCACTACACTGGAAGCAATAGATCCCTCTCTGATCAGATTTGTACAGAGCGGAATCTGTCTAAAAGCTGAATCTGCTGGCCCACAGAGTACTGTAGGGGCATCTTTATTCTACGGTAAACTGTGTCTCAATGTTGTTGGGTTTTGTTTTTTTCCTTAGCCAAGGGAGCACTTTGAGGTAATTATTTAATTCCACAACCTCCATAGCTATTTATCCAGTAGCTGTATTATGGCCATAGTGGACTTTCAATCATTTATTTGATCTGCTGGGTCAATTACTAATTGTTTTGTGGAATATTTTGCAGTGCTAGAAACCACAAAACTAATTTCTGTAAAGGTTTATTTTATTAGTTTTTTGTTTTTTTAATATTATTTCCTGATTAACCCCTTTCTGTTATGGTTTTATTTGTCAGGTAATAGCCAGGCTTTTGTATGTTCTATATGCTCCATAGGTGTTTCTCTGACTTGATGCATAAGTGGCAAGATGGTGAGTATTTTGAGGCAGAACCTGGTCCAACAGCATTTCCTTAATGGTTAGGGCATTTAACAGACGTCTTTCATTTGAGAGTGAATTAAAAACTGCCTGGTCTGTCCACATGTACGTAGTTGGAGAATGGCATAGTTGGGGCTGTGTTAAAAACCACAATGTGCAGCATGTAGAGAGCAGATACCACCAACTGTATGGTTTGTGGCTTTCAGATTCTGAAGGAAGTGGAAATTTGCTCACTCTAACCTCTTTGATGCAAGCATGGTCCACAGTTTAGAAAGTGTTAAAAATGAGTTTAACATCCTTTAGGCCTCTTTCACAGTGGCCCCTAACGCAGCGCATGTAGGTTGTGAAATTGGACGTTATTTTGCACTGTTGTCTCCTCTTGGTGCGCCGTTTCTGTTGCATACTGATAGAACAAAAACGGCGCATGCGTTACATTTAAAAAAAAAAAAAAATACATTACTGAGCATGTGCAACACACCACACAGCAAATTTATTGCTAAACGCACAGCATGCAGCACTTTCTAAATATTGCTACATGTTACACGCAACGTGTGCACTGTGAATGTCACACAGACTGTATTGCTGTGCGTTAGTCTGTGTTATAAATTTGTATAACGTGCGACTTTAACGTCCCACTGTGAAAGAGGCCTTAAAGCAGCGTTCCCAAATCCTGTCCTCCAGGCCCACCAACAGTGCATGTTCTGCAGGAAACCACGCATAATCACAGGTGGGGTAATTAGTGTTGCAGTAGAGCTGAGTAACTACTTCTGGATTTATATAAAACATGCAGTGTTGGTGGGCCTTGAGGACAGGGATGGGGAATATTGCTTTAAACTGCCCATGTGAGCTCTGGTACTGGTAGGGGAAATTGACTCGTCTTAAAACAAAACCTTTTTGCAGGCCTTGCTGTCAGAACAACTTGTGTTTTGAGAATCATTACTTGCCATTTAATAAAAAAAGGAAATGCCATTAGTAAGCCTCATGGCTGGCACTGCCATTAAGGCAAAAGGGGCATTTGCCCCAAGACTGCTCACACTGCTGGACTCCTTCCCCCTGGGCTCTTCCCAACTACTCCCCAGGGCCTCTGCACTGTTTTTGGCAGTAACTAACCTATTCTGGGGTGCTGCTTTATCCTTGCTCCGTGTCTTCAGCCCAGTGCACACCAAAACCGCTAGCAGATCCACAAAACGCTACCATTTTTTGGAGCGGATTTCAGAGTCATTCTAGGCATGTTTAGGGTCGTTTTCTAAACATGCCTAGCAGTTTTGGCTGCGTTTTTGTGTAGAAGATTACACATATTGTTACAGTAAAAGCTGTTACTGAACAGATTCTGTAACAAAAATGCCTGGCAAACCGCTCTGATGTAGCGTTTTTCAGAGCGGTTTGCGTTTTCTCTATTCTTTACGTTGAGGCAGAAATGCTTCTGCAAACCTCAAACCGCCGGTGTGCACCATCCCATTGAAATACATTAGCCAAGCGGTTTTACAGGCGGATGTGGCCGGCGGATCGCATCCAAAACCGCTCGGTGTGCACTGGGCCTTTATTCCCAGCATCGGTGGATTTCTTTGTGATTTGCTGCATGTTGTTGCGCATAACGTGCACCAGATCACCAAGAAGAGGCAACCAACGGGAATGGTTATGTTGACAAGGAGCATAGACAGAGCTGCATGCTGGGACAGGTAAGTTACTATAATGCTAAAAATGGTGCTGGGGTCCGGGGGTATAGTAGATCAGGGGGAGAAAACCGACAGCTCAGGTTTCCTTTAACACGAAGCAGAGAGAAGCCTTTATAAAGCTGATTATTTTTTAGCAGCTATTCAACAATGATCTATAGGGTTAACACCCATCTATATATCTGGTTTGATTAACTGGCCTGTCATAGTAAAATAATCCTTGAACTGTGCATGTACTGGGTAACCATTATAGAAATTCTATTTTCCCTATGCCCCTGAACAGTGCCTACAATGTATCTCCCATTTATTTTCCCTACTATGAGCACGTATGGCACCACAAGTTCTGTGGACATTAATAAATAACTCCTTTCTGCAAGTCCGGCTATGTGAAACATGTTATTCTCCATAAGAGTATGCAGAAACGACACACATTCACTCAGCCAAAGCAAATAAGTCTTCTGTTACTAAAGAAAATTCTCGCAATATGGCAGTTTCATTATTCAGCTTTAGAGACTAATAGGAGTTAGGAATGAAAAAGGAAAATTGGAGAAGTCAAGGTTATAAATCAACATGCTAACCTAATTATTTACCTTTTAATATAAAATATACGGAGGCAGGAAATGGAACGAAATGTATAATGAAACGCTACATTTAGATGTAGAGAAAAATTCACCTTGTATGCTAATTTCTGTTGGACAGGATATAGGAACATGCAAGAGCTAATCAGGATTGGGGACTGCTAATGTGTTAACTTGCAGCTGATACATGTACATAGCTGTTGGTTAATGAATGGGCGATATCCTGATCCAGTTAGTGCATGGATGTTTTGTTTCCTGGTCTCTACACCTAAAGAAAAATGACACAGAAGCCAGACCTTGAGCCACCATAAGTTGGAAGTATGGGGGTCTGTGTAATGTTTTAACAGGTTTGCTTTACTTTTTGGGCTTTAAAAAAACAGTCACTTTACATTTTATGACCTTTTTTATAATTCTTTTAGATTCATTATTTGAAAGCATTCAAAATGTGACTGTTATGCAGTTTTTCCATTGGGTCACTGTAATAAAATTGCTATAATGTAAGGATTAGTCCAGGTGTGGAAACCGGGTAACAAGGTCCTACACTGCAGCTAATTACTGCTGCAGCATGATGGGTAGTTTCTGAACAGTTTGTACACCTTGGAGAGTCCAGATTCCAGACCTGCAGAAAAGCACAATTACAGTTTTGGTTAGTTTGTGGAATTTACAGCTGTCTGCATATTGCAATGTAAGGACACATTTTAATTACCTTAAATTACAACAACAAAAAAAGTAGCACACTAATACATGTTTATAGTAATGTTGAGTTTGTTTAAAAGTAAACCTAAAGTGAGGAAAATCACTTCACGTTTCATGCTTTCCTGAGTAAAGGGAAGTATAGTCTTCCGGTTTCTCTGCTCAGCCAGCCGTTCCAGCATTGCTGCTAAATCTATTCCACCTGCTTGGTGGTGATGAGGATGAGTGCCTTGCTACCGCGCGTAGGCGAGTTTAAACTCGTGCACGGTGCAGTAGTGATGTACCTGCCCTCCGGACTACTCGTGGACTATAGTTCCAAAGAGCTATTCAACCAAGCCGCTTTACCAGCAGGGAACAATGGTACAGTAAAGGACCTGGAAGGCTCTATGCTATACTCGGGTAAGGATCAAACCTGAAGTGAGTTTTCAGGGTTGCTTAACCCTCCTGGCGGTCTATTAAAAACCGCCAGGAGGCAGCGCAGCCGTTTTTTTTTTTATTTTTTAAATCATGTAGCGAGCCTAGGGCTCGCTACATGATAGCCGCTGTGCAGCAGCATCCCCCTACCCTCTTCAATCGCCTCCGGCGATTGGCGATCAGGAAATCCTGTTCAAAGCACGGGATTTCCTGGAGGGCTTCCCCCGTCGCCACGGCGACGGGGCGAGATGACGTTCCCGACGTCATGGACGTCGTGACGTCTAAGGGAGTCCCGATTCACCCCTCAGCGGGGTTACCGCCAGGAAGGTTAAAGAGGAGCTGTTAGGTATAGGGTCTCAGAGAAAAAAAACCACATATCAGTAGCTAAATATTGGCTGTACTTACATTACATATGCATTTCACTGTCCATGTTTTGGATTTCACATAATTTTTATATAGTATTTGCAGAGAATGATGCTCCTGACAGCTCATGGCAGGTTCCATGTTTGCCTGTCTTGTATGAAGCCAATTGTGATGTCATATCCTCGCTTTCCTTGCTTCCTGATGATTCGACTCAGAAAAAAGGTCAGGATCAAAGATCCTAATGGTTCATGATCCGGACAACACTATTGTGCAGTGAATATTAATTAGCCATGTGGCTAGGAACAATAGCGACTCACGCAGTATACTGTAACGGAACATGTGCCCTGTGAACAGCACATTGATTTTTTCAGTGCTGTGAGTTTAGGCTGCTGTTACAAGCTGCTGTAACATGAGCCTGTAACTTTCCACTGTGAAAGCAGCCTAAGGGCGGCATAGGGAAATGAAGGAAAGGACCAAGGGAGTGCACTGGGGAGAAGAAGCAGCCCCAGAATGCTTTGCAGTATCTGTTATGCGTCCTGCTGGCCTCCTTAGGAGCTTGGGAATACAGAGCCTTGCTGTCCAGCAAACATCAAAGTAAGAGATTTTTAACTTCAGTAGGCCCAGTGCACACCGAGCGGGTTTTGGAGCGATCCGCCGGCCGCATCCGCCTCTAAAAACGCTTGTCTAATGTATTGCAATTGGATGGTGCACACCGGCGGTTTGCGTTTTTTGCCAAGCCGCAAACGCGCCTCCTGCGCGTTTGCGGTTTTCGGAAGCGTTTCGTCCTCAATGTAAAGTATAGGAAAACCGCAAACCGCTCTGAAAAACGCTAGTTCAGAGCGGTTTGCCAGGCATTTTTGTTACAGTAGCTGTTCTGTAACAGCTTTTACTGTAACAATATGTGTAATCTGCTACACAAAAACGCACGCAAAACCGCTAGGTAGGTTTAGAAAACCTCTCTAAACATACCTAGAATTGCTCTGAAATCAGCTCCCAAAACCGCTAGAATATTGCGGATCTGCTAGCGGTTTTGGTGTGCACTGGGCCTATTGCCTTTTTGGCTTCCTTCTAAACTGTTTAACACAGGAGAATAGAGGTTTAAATTAGCTTTTTCAGCCTGACAGTTACTCTTTAAAGGGGAATTTCAGCCTAAACAAAAATACTGTCATTAAGTTACATTAGTTATGTTAATTAAAATAGATAGGTAATATAATCACCCACCCTGTTTTAAAAGAACAGGTAAATGTTTGTGATTTCATGGTGGCAGCCATCTTTTTAGTTGAAAGGAGGTGACGGAGCATGACAAGACAAATAACATTTATATCGCGCTTTTCTCCTGGCAGACTCAAAGCGCCTGAGCTGCAGCCACAAGGATGCGTTCTATAGGCAGTAGCAGTGTTAGGGAGACTTTCCTAAGATCTACTGAATAGGTGTTGGCTTACTGAACAGGCAGAGCCGAGATTCGAATCCTGATCTCCTGTGTCAGAGGCAGAGCCCTTAACCATTACACCTTCCAGCATGAGACACAGTTCCAACTGTCCTGTGTCCTGATCACCCGTCCCAGCTACGCATGCTATGCTTCAAATCTCAGATTCAAAATAAAGAAAAAAAAATTGCACCAAAACAGTAGAAGGAGAACAACATCAGAAATCCCATTATGCTTTGCACAGCATCAGGGGAAAAATGCCCGGGCAGTTTCCTTCTGTGCAGCTAAAAATCAGGCTTCGGTAAGAAAAACAAAGTTCTGATGCTATGAAAACTGTTAAAGAAACACCAAGCCCTTTCAGTGCTGCTGAGTAGATTTTTAGTCTGCAGGTTCACTTTAACAGAGATTGAGGCAATCTTAAAGAGACTCTGAAGCGAGAATAAATCTCGCTTCAGAGCTCATAGTTAGCAGGGGCACGTGTGCCCCTGCTAAACCGCCGCATACGCGACGCTAAACGGGGGTCCCTTCACCCCCAAACCCCCCACTGCGACACTTGGTCGCTCCTGGAGGCAGGGCTAACGGCTGCAGCCCTGCCTCCATTCGCATCTATCAGCCGCGCATCGCCGCCTCTCCCCCGCCCCTCTCAGTGAAGGAAGACAGAGGGGCGGGGGAGAGGCGGAGATACACGCTGACAGACGCGCGTGGGGCAGGGCTGCGGCGGTTAGCCCTGCCCCAACCAGGAAGCGCTCCCCCGCATTACGGAGGGGATTTGGGGGGACAGGGACCCTCGTAAAGCCGCGGGATAGCGGCGGTTTAGCAGGGTCTGCTATATATGAGGTCTGAAGTGAGATTTATTCTCGCTTCAGACTCTCTTTAAACTTTGACACACGGTAAGCTAGGCCTTCTGGTTCAAATCTTGGGGCCTGTTTGTAAAAAGCGGTTTTCTGAAGATCTCGTGAAGATCTCATGTCTGTGTTCTCTGCTGTTGTAGTCCTGAACACCACTGTTATAAAAGTGGCTTACTTGCAGCCTGTAAGGCCCATGTCACGCAGGCAGCTGCAGGCTGTGTGTGCACTGCCTGTCATCTGCTCCTGTACACATGCGGTGAAGAGGTGTCCATCACACTCGACCATACTTTGAAGTGGTTTCTTGCTGCTGAGCAAGCACACTGCATGGCTTATATACAATTAACTTTTTCTCCTGAGTTGTCACCTAGGAGATATTTTTTCATCTTGTATTTAAAATAACTTTTCAGCATTTTATTACATTAAAAATACATTAAAAAAACTACAGTACTTTCCCGTTAGGCGCATCCACTAGGTGGCGTTAAAACGCCACCAGAATTACATCTTTCCCTACTATCCATGGCGGCCTGGAGGGGGAATAGTAATTAACACCACCTAGTGGATGCGCCCGGCTAACGGAAAAGTACCAAAACTACTATCAAAATTTATTTTGAGCATTCCGTTGTTTGCTGGTGATTTAAACACTTTACCCCCGCCTGTACGAATTTCTCCGTCCCTTTTTCCATCCTTTAACCCCCAGGGACGGAGAAATCCGTACTTTCCGCGCTCCCGCCGCTGCCCGCACCTCCCGCTCGTAAACACGCCGCTAGCCGCTAGTAAACACGCCGCCGCCCGCTCGCCCGGAGATCAATGAACGGGAAAATCCATTCCCGTTCGTTGATCTAAGCCCCGCAATGATCCGCTGCTCTCCGATGGGCAGCACGATCATTGTGAAAAAAAACAAACACTCACAGCCTCCTTGTACTTCCTGTGAGCGTCCGGAAGGTCGCAATAAACAAAAAGTTACTGTTGCCATCTTGTGGCTAAATAGTAAAACTACACCCTAAGCATTTTTTTACATTGAAATAAATGTGTTACACAAAAAATTAACTCATTACCTCCCACACTCCCCATTTTTTTTTTTTTTTTTGTAATTAAAATTTTTTTAAAAAATTTACGATTAAAAAAATACATAAATAGTTACCTTAGGGACTGAACTTTTTAAATATTTATGTCAAGAGGGTATAACACTGTTACTTTATAAACTATGGGCTTGTAATTAGGGATGGACGCAAAACTGAAAAAAATGCACCTTTATTTCCAAATAAAATATTGGCGCCAAACATTGTGATAGGGACATAATTTAAACGGTTTTATAACCGGGACAAAAGGGCAAATACATTTCATGGGTTTTAATTACAGTAGCATGCATTATTTAAAAACTATAATGGCCGAAAAACTGGAAAATAATTAATTTTTTTCCTATTTTCCCATTAAAACACATTTAGAATAAAATAATTCTTGGCATAATGTCCCACCTAAAGAAAGCCTAATTGGTGGCGAAAAAAACAAGATATAGTTCATTTCATTGCGATAAGTAATAATAAAGTTATAGACGAATGAATGGAAGGAGCGCTGAAAGGTGAAAATTGCTCTGGTGCTCAGGGGGTAAAACCCCTCAGTGGTGAAGTGGTTAAAATGCATTTTATTTACAAGTTGAGAAAATATCACCTAGGAGAAAAAAGGTGAAAAAAACGATCCGATCCGATCGCGGCTCACAGGCGAAATGTAAAGACCCGGGGAAGAAATCCCCGGTGTTTACATCGTACAGCACTGCTATCACAGCAGCGCCGTAAAGGAGATCAGTGATCCCCAGCCTCTGATTGGCCGGGGCTCGTCGGCATCTGATAGGCTGAAGCCTATCTGAGGCGGTACAGGACGGATTGTTGTCGTGTACCGCCTATCTTGGGCAGGAGAGGGAGGGGGAACAGTGCTGCGGAGGGGGGCTTTGAGGAGCCCTCCCCTGCTACACACAGATAGCCGGCGGGTGATCAGACCTCCCCAGCAGGACATCCCCTAGTGGGGAAAAAAGGGGGGGGGGAAGTCTGATCGCCCTGGCTGCAACACGATCTGTGCTGGGGGCTGAAGAGCCCACTCAGCACAGATCATTGAACATTCCTGCGGTCCTTAAAGCGGAATATAACCCTGCGTTTCAACTTTGCTCTAAAACATTATTTACAGCATATTATATGCAAAAAGCATTTTTTTTACTAGACCAGCATTGGAAAGGTTAAACACAGAGGTTTAAAGTTCCGTGGAGAGATATGCAGAAGTTCAGATAGATACATTCTATTTAGTTAAATGTATCTATTGAGAAATGTTACACAATCTTTGGCTTTCCTCCCGCTCCTTCTTAGTCAGAGACAGTGTGTCACATGCCACACTTAGATACATTTATGTAAACAAAATGTATCTATGTCAGCTTCCGATGCGTCTGCAGAAATCTCCAGGAACTTTAAAGCCCTGTGTAACCCTTCCAATGCTGGTCTAGTAAAAAACAAAAATGCTGGTTGCATATAATATACTGTAAATAATGTTTTAGAGCAAAGTTGAAATGCAGGGTTATATTCCGCTTTAAGTGATTAAGCAAGATTTCTGCCAAGCCAGGAAATTGTGTATTTGGACCAATCAGTTAAATATTGGGTAAGCCTGGTAAGCTTTTTAAATAAAGGTGGGTAATTAGCTTCATATAATTTATTAACCACTTAAAGGATACCCGAACTGAAATGTGACATGATGAGATAGACATGTGTATGTACAGTGCCTAGCACACAAATAACTATGCTGTGTTCCTTTTTTTGTTTCTCTGCCTGAAAGAGTTAAATATCAGGTATGTAAGTGGCTGACTCAGTCCTGACTTAAACAGGAAGTGACTACAGTGTGACCCTCACTGATAAGAAATTCCTCTTTTTTTTACCTCTTTCTTGCTCTCAGAAGCCATTTTCTGCTAGGAAAGTGTTTTATAGTTGGAATTTCTTATCAGTGAGGGTCACACTGTAGTCACTTCCTGTCTGAGTCAGGACTGAGTCAGCCACTTGGATACCTTATATTTAACTCTTTCAGGCAGAGAAAGAAAAAAAAGGAACACAGCATAGTTATTTATGTGCTAGGCACTGTACATACCCATGTCTATCTCATTATGTCACATTTCAGTTCGGGTATCCTTTAAGTACCAGAGAAACCTGGTACAAGAAACTGCAAAATACAGACGAATAGCTGCAACCGCCGTCCGCACCACATGCTGGGAACCACAGGCCTCCCACTCTGACGTCTCTATGACGCCAGAGTCCTGTGAGCCAGTCAGGAGCTGCTTTCATTGGCTTCTGACCGTGTCTATCAATGAAAGCCAATGAGAGTTGCTTATGTTGATAGACAGGGTCAGGAGCCAATGAAATCTGTTCCTGACCTGCTCACAGGGCTCTGCCGTTTATAGAGACGGCAGAGCAAGTAAGCTGGGGTGGGGAGAGAGAGGCAAGAACATGCAGCGTCGGTGAGTTGAAATCGACGCCCTGGCAGCCACATCGGCATCAAAACAGGGCATATATTTCAACTCGCATCGTCCTTAAATGGTTAAAAGAAGGAATTCTCCAAGATATTTACATGTTTTAAACTGCCATTGGAAGTCAAAATTGACTTCTAGAAGCTTTACTCTAGGGCACAGGTGTCGAACTCTAGGCCTGGAGGGTCAGAGCAATGCCAGTGTTTAGGATGGACTGTGAAAGAGAGGAATGTGTTCTACCTGATAGACCACACCTTTCCTGATTCAGACCCATCAATTAATTTGAGCTGTGTCAAAAATGAGTGAGGACCTCGGCCCTCAAAGGACCAGTTTGACATCCCTGCTCTAGGGTGAGTAACGTTAATGGGCATCGCCGTGGACTTGGCAGCATTTACACTCAAACCCACGAAGGATGCAAATATCTCTAAGAGGTTGAATAAAATTGCATGAGATGTGGTAGGCTGGGAAAGAATATTCTCTATTTCTATGCAGATCATCACTATCAAAGTCAGATCTTGAGCCCTTACAAAGTGGCAATCCGGTCTATTTACCAACCATATACATTATCATAAAATACAATTTGCTGGTATAGGACTAAAAGATATGGTTTGTGTGCAGCGCTACCTTTCTAGCTTGCTTGTGATCCAAGGTTCTTAAATGTAAATTGAGGAAGCTACTCGCCCATGGAGAATATTTTTTTTTACTCCATACCTGATCAATCTGCTCATTGTGGAAGACCACATTGCTTTGGTATGGCAGAATGACTTTAACCACTTCCCGACCGCCGTATTGACAAATGGCGGCCGGGAAGTGGACCCCGCAAGGACCGCCGTATTGACAAATGGCGGCGGTCCTTGTAGGGGCATGGGCGGAGCGATCGCATCATCAGTGACGCGATCCTCCGCCTGGTGCCGCTCACCCGCCGCAACATCCCGCCGGCCATACGGAAGCGCCGGCGGGATGTTAACCCGACGATCGCCGCATACAAAGTGTATAATACACTTTGTAATGTTTACAAAGTGTATTATACAGGCTGCCTCCTGCCCTGGTGGTCCCAGTGTCCGAGGGACCACCAGGGCAGGCTGCAGCCACCCTAGTCTGCACCAAGCACACTGATTTCCCCCCCCCCCCCTGCCCCAGATCGCCCACAGCACCCATCAGACCCTCCCCTGCCCACCCCCCAGACCCCTGTTTGCACCCAATCACCCCCCTAATCACCCATCAATCACTCCCTGTCACTATCTGTCAACGCTATTTTTTTTTATCCCCCCCCCTGCTCCCTCCTGATCACCCCCCACCCCTCAGATTCTCCCCAGACCCCCCCCCCCCCCCATGTACTGTATGCATCTATCCCCCCTGATCACCTGTCAATCACCCATCAATCACCCCCTGTCACTGCCACCCATCAATCAGCCCCTAACCTGCCCCTTGTGGGCAATCTGATCACCCACCCACACCAATAGATCGCCCGCAGATCCGACATCAGATCACCACCCAAGCGCAGTGTTTACATCTATTCTCTCCTCTAAACACCCACTAATTACCCATCAATCACCCCCTATCACCACCTGTCACTGTTACCCATCAGATCAGACCCTAATCTGCCCCTTGCGGGCACCCAATCACCCGCCTACACGCTCAGATTGCCCTCAGACCCCCCCCCTTATCAATTCGCCAGGGCATTATTTACATCTGTCCTTCCCTGTAATAACCCACTGATCACCTGTCAATCACCCATCAATCACCCCCTGTCACTGCCACCCATCAATCACCCCCTGTCACTGCCACCCATCAATCAGCCCCTAACCTGCCCCTTGCGGGCAATCTGATCACCCACCCACACCAATAGATCGCCCGCAGATCCGACGTCAGATCACCTCCCAAGTGCAGTGTTTACATCTGTTCTCTACCCTAAACACCCACTAATTACCCATCAATCACCCCCTGTCACTGCTACCTATCAGATTAGACCCCTATCTGCCCCTAGGGCACTCAATCCCCCGCCCACACCCTCAGAATGCCCTCGGACCCCAGCCCTGATCACCTCGCCAGTGCATTGCTTGCATCTATTCCCCCCTCTAATCACACCTTGAGACACCCATCAATCACCTCCTGTCACCCCCTAGCACACCTACCCATCAGATCAGGCCCCAATTTGCCCCGTGTGGGCTCCTGATCACTCGGCCAAACCCTCAGATCCCCCTCAGACCCCCTTCCGATCACCTCCCCAGTGCATTGATTGCATCTATTTTCCCCTCTAACCACCCCCTGAGACACCCATCAATCACCTCCTGTCACCCCCCTAGCACTCCTATCCATCAGATCAGGCCCAATACAACCTGTCATCTAAAAGGCCACCCTGCTTATGACCGGTTCCACAAAATTCGCCCCCTCATAGACCACCTGTCATCAAAATTTGCAGATGCTTATACCCCTGAACAGTCATTTTGAGACATTTGGTTTCCAGACTACTCACGGTTTTGGGCCCGTAAAATGCCAGGGCGGTATAGGAACCCCACAAGTGACCCCATTTTAAAAAAAAGACACCCCAAGGTATTCTGTTAGGTGTATGACGAGTTCATAGAAGATTTTATTTTTTGTCAAAAAATGGACTAACTGCCCCTTAGAGCAGTTAGGGTGCAAAAAAGTGCCACACATGTGGTATCGCCGTATTCGGGAGAAGTAGTACATAGTGTTTTGAGGTGTATTTTTACACATACCCATGCTGGGTGGGAGAAATACCTCTGTAAATGACAATCTTTTGATTTTTTTTACACACAATTGTCCATTTACAGAGTCTTTTCTCCCACCCAGCATGGGTATGTGTAAAAATACACCCCAAAACACATTGTACTACTTCTCCCGAGTATGGCGATACCACATGTGTGGCACTTTTTTGCACCCTAACTGCGCTAAGGGGCCCAAAGTCCAATGAGTACCTTTAGGATTTCACCGGTCATTTTGAGAAATTTTGTTTCAAGACTACTCCTCACGGTTTAGGGCCCCTAAAATGCCAGGACAGTATAGGAACCCCACAAATGACTCCATTTTAGAAAGAAGACACCCCAAGGTATTCTGTTAGTAGTACGGTGAGTTCATAGAAGATTTTATTTTTTGTCACAAGTTAGCGGAAATTGATTTTAATTGGTTTTTTTCACAAAGTGTCATTTTCCGCTAACTTGTGACAAAAAATAAAATCTTCTATGAACTCACCGTACTACTAACTGAATACCGTGGGGTGTCTTCTTTCTAAAATGGGGTCATTTGTGGGGTTCCTATACTGTCCTGGCATTTTAGGGGCCCTAAACCGTGAGGAGTAGTCTTGAAACGAAATTTCTCAAAATGACCTGTGAAATCCTAAAGGTACTCATTGGACTTTGGGCCCCTTAGCGCAGTTAGGGTGCAAAAAAGTGCCACACATGTGGTATCGCCGTACTCAGGAGAAGTAGTATAATGTGTTTTGGGGTGTATTTGTACACATACCCATGCTGAGTGGGAGAAAGATCTCTGTAAATGGACAATTGTGTGTAAAAAAAATTAAAAAATTGTAATTTACATAGATATTTCTCCCACCCAGCATTGGTATGTGTAAAAATACACCCCAAAACACATTATACTACTTCTCCTGAGTACGGCAATACCACATGTGTGGCACTTTTTTGCAGCCTAACTGCGCTAAGGGGCCCAAAGTCCAATGAGCACCTTTAGGCTTTACAGGGGTGCTTACAAATTAGCACCCCCCAAAATGCGAGGACAGTAAACACACCCCACAAATGACCCCATTTTGGAAAGTAGACACTTCAAGGTATTCAGAGAGGGGCATGGTGAGTCCGTGGCAGATTTCATTTTTTTTTTTTGTCGCAAGTTAGAAGAAATGGAAACTTTTTTTTTTTTTTGTCACAAAGTGTCATTTTCCGCTTACTTGTGACAAAAATTAATATCTTCTATGAACTCACTATGCCTCTCAGTGAATACTTTGGGATGTCTTCTTTCCAAAATGGGGTCATTTGGGGGGTATTTATACTATCCTGGAATTCTAGCCCCTCATGAAACATGTCAGGTGGTCAGAAAAGTCATAGATGCTTGAAAATGGGAAAATTCACTTTTTGCACCATAGTTTGTAAACGCTATAACTTTTACCCAAACCAATAAATATACACTGAATGTTTTTTTTTTTAATCAAAAACATGTTTGTCCACATTTTTCGCGCTGCATGTATACAGAAATTTTACTTTATTTGAAAAATGTCAGCACAGAAAGTTAAAAAAATCATTTTTTTGCCAAAATTCATGTCTTTTTTGATGAATATAATAAAAAGTAAAAATCGCAGGAGCAATCAAATAGCACCAAAAGAAAGCTTTATTAGTGACAAGAAAAGGAGCCAAAATTCATTTAGGTGGTAGGTTGTATGAGCGAGCAATAAACCGTGAAAGCTGCAGTGGTCTGAATGGAAAAAAAGTGGCCGGTCCTTAAGGGGGGTAAAGCCCTAGGTCCTCAAGTGGTTAAAGCAAACCCGAGGTGGCCCTCACCATTGAGCGTGGCTGTACTGTGCCTGCATGAGTAAAGGTGGCTACACTCCATACAATTTTTTTTAAATATCTGTTCAATTCAAGAATTGCAATCAATTTTTCTGACTGATTGTAACATTTCATAAATCTGACCAATGTACCACACACTTATGTTCAATTTTTCCCCAATCATGAATACAATATTTGAAAGCTCAGAAAAAATTGATTGGAACTGAACATTGAGTAATTGACAATCCATCACACACCATACAATTCAAGTTCGTCTGTAATTTCTAACATCTCCAAAAATAAAAAAAATGGGAAATGCATTTTATTTAACAAGCCATATCGGATTTATTGAATGAAAACAAAAGCTCTCAATTTTTCAGGAGAACCGATCGTAATTATCGAATTGGTGAACAATTGGATCTTTTAATTGTAAGGTGTGTGGCCACCTTTAGGCAGATCGGGTACTGGTTTATGGAAGAGCACTACCCATGGATCTGGGAGAAGAATTAGGTCAAAGATTCCACAGCATATCTGTAGCAAGTGGATAGTTCCACCTACAGTGTAAGTGGTCCGCAGGAAATCCACAGCCTCTGAAGAAAACATCAGATGTGCAGAGACCCCATCTCAGGATACCAGAGCCCAACATAATCTGTTAAAAAAAAAAGTGTGCTGGTGGAAGGGGGTTGTTAATTTAAGTAGGCCTCAGTTATTTGGAAGATTTGCTTGGCTAGGATATGATGAACTATATCTGTATAGCTGTGTACTTAATAAACTCCATCAAACTTTGAAGACGACTGAGAAAGTCTATCTCCTGCTTGCTGTGATGAGTCGTGTTTGCAACTCTTGCTGATGCCGGAGCAAAGGTGATTTATAACAGGGGTCAGTATTCACTTACCGTACTGTTGATCCCGACCAGCTCATCCAGTATGTCACACCACACAGACCCATTGCTCTTGCCATTCGCACCGCTCTCCCATCCGGAAGCCTACTCACTCTGCCATCACTATGACAGCAGAGCTCTGTGAGCCAATCAGTAGTGGATTTAATTGGCTCCTGACCCTGTCATCACTGTGAGACGAATGCGATTTGAACTGGTGTCTGTATCTACTGGAGAGGTAATCGATTACCTCTCCTTTATTAAGTTATGTTTTAACACCCATATAATTTGGACAATAATTGATTGTTATTCTTGAATTGAACAGATATTTTTAAAAAAATTGTATGGTGTGTGGCCACCCTAAGGGCCCCATTCACACTTAAAAGCGCAAAACACCAGCAATGTTCTGTTGTCCTAAACTCTGCCGAATCCCGAACCTGGAAATTTAATGCCAACAAGAGTTTACTTACCTGCCAAATTGTACCACAAGTATACTAACTGCCTTCGTTCCATGGCCAACCTGGCTATCACCAGGCTGCTGTAGCCACAATCTAGGGCTTCCTTGACCAGTTGCCCATGTGAAAGGGGCCTTACAAACAAGCAGAACAGATCCATGCTTTTCTATTAGATCATTCACATTTCCAGTGATGTAGCTAAAGCCTTGGTGCAAAATATAGATTACACCCTTAAAGGGATACTTAAGTAAAAAAAACAAATGATTTTACTCACCTGGGGCGTCCCTCAGCCCCCTGAAGCTGTATGGTGCCCTCGCAGCCTCGCTCCCATCCTCCTTTCCCCGCCGGCGGCTACTTCCGGGTTCGGCTACAGCCGCCGACAGGCTGGGAACGCGAGTGATTCTCCGTGTTCCCAGCCGCTATATCACCCTCTATGCTGCTATAGTGTATATACGCTATAGCAGCATAGAGGGTGATATAGCGGCTGGGAACGTGGAGAATCACTCGCGTTTCCAGCCTGTCGGCGGCTGTCGCCGAACCCGGAAGTAGCTGCCGGCAGGGATAGGAGGATCGGAGCGAGGCTACGAGGGCACCATACAGCTTCAGGGGGCTGAGGGATGCCCCAGGTGAGTAAAAATCATTTTTTTTTTTGGGGACTTAAGTATCCCTTTAAACGACAACTGTAGTCAGAGGTATGTGGAGGCTGCCATATTTATTTCCTTTTAAACAATACCAGTTGCCTGGCAGCCTTGCTGATCTATTTGGCTGCAGTAGTATTTAAATAACCCCAGAAACAAGCATGCAGCTAATATTGTCAGATCTGACAATAATGTCAAAAAACACCTGATCTGCTGCATGCTTGTTCAGGGTCTATGGCTAAAAGTATTATAAGGCAGAGGATCAGCAGAACTGCCAGGCAACTGGTATTACTAAAAAGGATGGATATATATATATATATATATATATATATATATATATATATATATATATATATATATATATATAGCAGCCTCCACATACCTCTCACTAAAGTTGTCCTTTAACCACTTGACGACCGCAGTGGTAACCCCCCTAAAGACCAGGCTCATTTTTGCATTACTGGGCTGTGCAGGCTTTTCAGCCTCCTGCATAGCCCAGCTTAGGTGCCCAGCTGCAGGCTTTATTTATTTTTTTCACATGCCTCAGCAAGGCTCTCTCTCTCTCCCTGTCCTCCTTCCTCCCCTCCGTGTACTGGGATTGGAACAGGACAGCGATCCGTCCTGTTCCGCCTCTCATAGGCATCAGCCTATGAGAGGAGGGCGATCCCCGGCCAATCAAGAGGCCGGGGACCGCCGATCTGTACAGGCCCCCGGCAGCGCTGTACGCTTGTAAACAAAGGGGATTTCTTTCCCCTTACGTTTACAAGCAGCCTTCTAGCCGCGATTGACGGCTAGCAGGCTATTCACGGAACTCCGTTCCGTGAAGCGGCAGGGAACGATCGCGCATGCGCGCGGCCGTTCCCTGGGAAACTGCAGCCCCAGGACTTGACACCAATTGGCGTTAGGCGGTCCTGGGGCTGCCACCGCGGTCACGCCCATTGGCGTGAGGCGGTCGTAAAGTAGTTAAAGGGATAAATAGTGTGCTTCACATCAATTGTATATAGAATGCTTAAAGGGATACTGAAGTGTCTTAAAGACAAAAAAAAGTTTCACTTACCTGATGCTTCTACCAGCCCCCTGCAGCTGTCCGGTGCCCGTGCCGGTCCTCAACGATCCAGCTAGTTTCCTTTAGGACACTGTGCCTGCCTAGTCCTGGCAACGCCTACCCTTGTTCGCGTTGCCATCTGCAAGAGTGTCCTGTGCAGGCGAAACTAGCTGTCGGCTGGGGAACAGAGGATTGTTGAGGACCGGCGCAGGACAGGACGGCTGCAGGGGGCTGGTAGAAGCCCCAGGTAAGTGAAACTTTTTTTTGTCTTTAGGACACTTCAGTATCCCTTTAAGCATTCTATATACAATTGATGTGAAGCACCAAAATCTGCCAAGGACAGCTGCAGTGACAGAGGTATAAGCAGGGGAGGGGAACACGGTTAATGATTAACGCTACTCAAACTACACCTAGATATGATCAATACATAGCACTTTTTAGCATTGTAATCGCAATTGCTCTAAAATCGTGAGAAAATGCTGCATGTAGTGCGTTTAGCAATCACCTGTAATTGTGAATTGCTGGCGATCGTGGCAGTGAGATCACTGCCATATACCGAATATTGCACTAGCGCTTAAAAAAGCGCTAGCAATTGCCTAATTGCCCCATTGTGAATGGGCCCTAAGGGGTCAAAATTGCAGCCTATTCTAAGTGCTAGTAATTTGAAAGGCTCTTGCTAATGCAATGCTATGGGTGATTTTTTAAAATCACATAGCTCAAATAGGAATCACACACACAGCATTACTTTAACAAGAGCTTTTCAAATCGCAAGTGCTTAGAAATGGCTTAGTAATGTACTGCTAGTGGGTTCCAAGCCGAATTGTTTTCTCTGGCCTAGTGCACACCAGAGCGGTTCGACTGCGTTTTGCTATCCGCTTGCGGCTGCGGATACGCTTGGGTAATGTTTTTCAATTGGCTGGTGCACACCAGAGCGGGAGGCGTTTTGCAGAAACGCATACTACCGGGCTGCTGCAGATTTTGGATTGCGGAGGCGTTTCTGCCTCAATATTAAGTATAGGAAAAACGCAAACCGCTCTGAAAAACGGCACTTCAGAGTGGTTTGCCAGGCGTTTTTTGTTACAGTAGCTGTTCAGTAACAGCTTTACTGTAACAATACATGAAATCTACTACACCAAAAACGCTTCACAAAACTACAAAATGCTAGCTGAAACGCTACAGAAAAATAAGAAAAAGCGTTTCAAAATCTGCTAGCATTTTGCGGATCTGCTAGCGGTTTTTGGTGTGCACCAGGCCTGTCAGTGGATTCTTTAGGGCTGGTTCACACATGCATCTGAACCAAGCAGCTCGGAGAGTTTAGCCTACGCCAAATACTTTTCTGCTACCAAGCAGAAAAGCATTTTACATTCTTTGGCGGTGTCTACAGGTATTTTGTTGCGTTTAGAGCCCCCAGGGGGACAGGGAGATGACGGTATCTACCATGGCATTTACACAAACTTGTGTGTATATACTTCCTCTCTAAAGCATTGGCTTAAAAATTAAACTTCATCAATTGTTTGTTTGGAGTGCAATACAAAGTTCTGTGGCTTTGGATCAGCTGCAGCCCAGCACTCCCACTTGCACTTAAAAAGTATGAACTCATTGATCAGTCGGCCCAGTGCACACCAAAAACCTCGAGCAGATCCTTAAAACGCTAGAGGTTTTTGAAGCAGATTTCAGAGCGATTCTAGGCCTGTTTTCTAAACATACCTAGTGTTTTTTTTGGTGCATTTTTGTGTAGCAGCAGATTACAAATATTGTTACTGTAAAAGCTGTAACTGAACAGCTACTGTAACAAAAACGCCTGACAAACCGCTCTGATCTAGCACTTTTCAGAGCGGTTTTCCACTTTCCTATACGCCTCAGAAATCTAAAAAATGATGCAGCCCCCAAGTTTGCGTTTGTGGAAAAAACGACCCACTCTGGTGTGCACCATCCCATTCACTTTCATTAGCCAAGAGGTTTTCCCCCTGCAAGCATTTTAAAAAACGCTCCAGAACTGCTCTGGTGTGCACCAGCCCATCCAATGTTTTTATTGAATCAAACATCTAATCTGTAAAAAACATTGCATAATATATGGCTTCCTAAAAGGGAACTAGAGGTGAGAGAGGTATGGAGGCTGACATGTTTATTTCCTTTTAAATAATGAACATTGCCTGGCTGTCCTGCTGATCCTCTGCTTTTAATGGCCCATACTCACGGGCTACAATTGTCACTGCAACATGCGGCGCGCGCGTGTTGCGGTGACAGGTCGCCTGTGAGTATGCGGCATTGCCCGGGCGCGCACCCCGAATTGTCGCCTGTCGCTGATGTCGCCAGGCGATTGGCGCGGTCAATCGCCTGGCGACAGTCTCCGCCGCAACTGTCGCTAGTCCGCGTGAGTACATGGACTAGCGACAGCAACATAATTGTAAATAAAGACGGCGCTTCCGGCGGGGGGAGGGACAACAGCGACAGCTTCCGCCGCATCAGTTGCCAGGTCCCTCCGCCGTGTGTATGCGGAGGGACCTGGCGACGAGCTGTCGCGGCATGTCGCGCACACGCTCCCGTGTGCTAGCGACATGCCAAAAAGTTGCCCGTGAGTATGGGCCATAATACTTTAAGCCATAGACCTTGAACAAGCATGCAGATCAGATGTCTATGACAAATCTTACAAGATTAGAATTTTACCACTTCCATGTATTATGAGAGCTTACCTGCCATAGTATTCAAAATCTGTTGGTGCTCATACTACATAGAGGTGGTAAAATTGGTCAGTGATTGACCAATCAAAATAGGATGAGTGTATGCAGCATAAAGGTGGCCATACATCAGGTGACTTGGTGGCCGATCGACCATCCGATTTGATTATTATAATCAAATCGGATGAAAGTCTGTGCCGCCAAGTGAATGCCGATGCGACCAATTTTGTGCCAAAATTGGTTGCATTAATCAGTCGCACATGCAAGATGTCAGGCCATCGTGGTCAGTCAGGTGTGTGGAGGAAACGGCGAGCGAAATCAGGACAAGCAACCAAACCTCCGATGCGGTCTCCCTTATTGTTCTATGACTCCACCCCCACCCCCGTGCTCAGTGCGCTATAATTGCGCTATACTCTATGGCCACCGCTGCCTCCGGGTGGTCCATACACGCCCAACATGGTAACCAGCATACACAGGCCGTGAATGTGATGTCACACACGCTAGCCTTACTCCAGCAACCACGTGGGGTGCATTTATGGAGGGAGGAGCATGGAGACAGCGGTGGATGCGGAGAAGTATTGTATAGAGCACTGGGCACAGGAGGGGAACATGGAATATTAGGGGGGACAGCAGCGAATACGGCGCCACAAGGCCGATTTCAGCATGCATACACCACGCCTGTGGTGTATGGGCAAGCAACAGATATCTCCTCTCCGATCAGAAAAAGATCTGTCTCTTGGTCGATCTGCCCATCCATTGCGTGATGTATTGGCACCTTAAGTCTATGAGCACAATTATAGAGTATATTTAATCATAGAAGATGTGATTTTTGGGAAGAATAGGAATGAACAATTGCTTGGCATGTAAAGATCCTCTCCCACCCACCTCATCATCCTGTTGGACTTGTTTAGCTAGTTTTAATAAATCCATACGCGCAAGCAGTCACGGGCTACTGATACACGCCCTACAGCTAAGATGCTTCTTGGCTCTGGTTCTTATATTTGTGAACCTAACAAATGAAAGCAAATATTTTGCATCGTCAAGAAATAAACATTTCAAATTTCTAGCAGGCAGCTGCTTTGAGATAGCATAATGGCACTTATGGAAAACCGCTTTTTGCTCAGAAATGAAACAAAGGATAGATCATATGTGATCACACCCATGCAAGTCCCTTGCTGTCTCCTCCACCCCTGCCAGTGTCTTTGTTGAACTCTTGACCTCATGTAAGATGATGTCAGCAATATCCAGGTCTGAGTCACCAAAGCAGCCTAGGGGAGGGGGTGAGGCTGAAACAAGGGAGGGAAGGATGTGAAGAATGGAGTCGGATGGCTTTCACTAAACCTGGCATGGCCAACAATTCATATGAAACCTATAGACTAAAATAAGTAAAAATAAGGCCATCTAACTTCTTGCGCAAATGTTTTCATGCAGGTTTACAGTGGGGCATTGCGTTCCCTGTAAAGCAGGAAAGCAATGGAACGTAAAATTTGCACCGTATGTTATCCACACATTACATTGCATACAGTAAAGCATATAATCAATGAAAAGCAGGCTTCACTGTAAATTTTGCGGTAATGCACTGCATGCAGTGTGTTGGGATCCTGCACTCCATTAAATTGCAGTGCACTTGCCGCACTGTGAACATTGCATAGCTGGTGTAATAAGCTGCAATACATTGCGACCGTTACTCCCCACCACTGTGAACTGAAGCCTACAGTGAGGATCCTTTCAAAAGTAATGAAATGATTAACTTTATCAATTAACAGCCTACAAATAGCATAAACAGAAAAAACAATATCAAATCAATATCTGGTGCAAACCTGGTGCTTAAAGGATACCCGAACTGAAATGTGACATAATGCGATAGACATGTGTATGTACAGTGCCTAGCACACAAATAACTATGCTGTGTTCCTTTTTTTCTTTCTCTGTCTGAAAGGGTTAAATATCAGGTATATCAGGTATGTAAGTGGCTGACTCAGTCCTGACTCAGACAGGAAGTGACTACAGTGTGACCCTCACTGATAAGAAATTCCCCTTTTTATCTCTTTCTTGCTCTCAGAAGCCATTTTCTGCTAGGAAAGTGTCTTATAGTTGGAATTTCTTATTAGTGAGGGTCATACTGTAGTCACTTCCTGTCTGAGTCAGGACTGAGTCAGCCACTTACATAACTGATATTTAACTCTTTCAGACAGAGAAAGAAAAAAAAAAGAACACAGCATAGTTATTTGTGTGCTAGGCACTGTACATACACTTGTCTATCTCATCATGTCAGTTCGGGTGTCCTTTAAATCTCCTGCACTGTTTTTACAGCGCTCAGCATTTATAACCCTAAACAATGACATGGGGGGGTGTTACACAAAAGCAGAAAACATGTAACGTCTGAGCATGATTGCACTCAGATGTGACACTATAGGTGCGTCGCTTCAGTCAGCTGTTGTTGATGATCTATGGCTCCAGCTCAGAGCACACTAGGCTGTGCAGAAATCCATGAGTTGTCTGCATTTTGCATTTTTCGGTGCGTTTTTGTTTGTCAGCATTTTCATGGGTATTTGGCCTCTTGCACACTACAGGGTTGATTCACTAAACCGTGTTAACTCATATCACGGTCTGATTTCATGTGCAATTTGCGTTTGCATGCAATTGTGAAGTTGCCGTGTTTGCGTGTGAAAATTCACAATTGCGCATGCAAATTCGCAATTGCGTGCAAACGCTAAACCGGACATGATATGAGTTAACACAGTTTAGTGAATCAAGCCCGTGGTGTTCAAGAGGCCAAAAACCAAAAAGCCCTACATGCAATTCTGATATTTTTTTTATTTTTGTATACGATTCAATTTTTGAATCCGATGAAAAAAAGTAGCTTTTTTTTAATCGGAATCAAAAATCGGATCGTATAAAAAAAAAGCTGTATCGCATGTATTGTGCAAGAGGCCTTGGGTGTGTTTGTGATTTTCAAGATTTTCCCTTTTTCAATGTAGTAAAATACAATTTCACATTTTATTTTATAAAAAAAAATCTCCTGTGAAAATAAAGTAAAACGCGTCTCCCTTGAAATGCATTATGTGCGCTTTACATGCATTTTAGAGAAATATGAGAGCAAGTGTTGTGTTTTGAAAAACACACATTGTAAAACACAGATATATGTCTTTTTTTGGCAGCCCATAGACTTTCATTATAGGCAGAAACGCATGTGTTTTCCATCTACTGTGCTCCTAGCCTGAAAGTATTAAAGACAGAGGATCAGCAGGACAGCCAGGCAATCAGCATTGTTTAAAAGGAAATAAACTTGTTAGCCTCCATATTCCTCTCACCTCCGGTTTCTTTTGAAGTATACCTGAGACAAACTCCCCTGTACAAATGGAGGCTCCAGGCATGTATGGGCAGGAGTCCTCGTGCCCTCCACTCCCCTCAGTTCCAGTGTAAAAGACCCAGCAAGTGTGCCAAGTCACGCACTACATACAGCGCAAGTGCTGCCCCGATGGCGTGTGTCCTGTGCATGTGCACTGCAAGTCTTTATGTAGTGGGCATGCACAGAGCACTACCGGCTACGGAAGCACGATCAAGGATGCCCACTGCCGACACAGAGCTTGTGTAGTAGTGTGCGACCCGGCAAACTTGCGGGGTCTTTTACACTGGAGTGGAGGTGAAGGGGGGGAAGCGGTGGGCACTGGGCATGAGGACTGCCCATACATGCCTGGAGCCTGTATTTGTACAGGTCAGTTCATCTTGGGTATCTTTTAACATGAATTAATTACAACAGGATATCAAAAAGGTTCTTGCCAGTATGTTTACTAATCCCTAAGTAGTTGTGGGGTATGTATGATTTGTAGATGAGGACTGTCTCCCGCCAGTGTTCAGACCTCAATCTTGGGGGGGGGGGGGGGCAGTGCAGGGCCAAGGCTGTGCACACACACACACACACACCGCTAGCCTCCAGTTGCTATGGAGGGGCACATGATGTAGCAGCCTCCGGTGGTGGTGGTGGTGGGGGGGGGGGGTATGAGTGAAAGAACATGCACATGGTTGCTTGGGCATCAGACAGATTCTTGTCCAAGGCAGTCTTTATCGGGTACACAGAACCAGATGCCTAAAGAGAGGATTCTTCAGGATCCTATTGAGGCTTCCCTCTCTATTCTAATGTCCCCCGTTACTGGGCACAGATCGGAGGCTGCGCAGCTCCTCTTCCTTGTACATGACCACGCAATAACAGACTGAGCCCGACTGTACATACGCAGTAAGCTGCAGCTGTGGGCTCCACGCTACTGCACATGAGCAGGCGAGCTTGCGGGGCTACAGCGCGGCCATTCATAGGGAAGTGAAGCTGCGCAGCCCCGATTTGGAGGAGGGCTGCGCTCTGCAACGGGGGCTGCCGACTAGAGAGGGAAACCTCAATACAATCCTGAGGCTTACCTCTCTGCAGGGTAAGAAGCTCGGGTTCACTTTAATCTAGCGTGCGTACATGATTGTAGCCAGACAGGCAGGTAAACCTAAAATTCACTAGATAAGTTAGTAAGTCTTTGAATATTTTAAAATTAGCCAATAAATTGTATCATCCTGTTTCAAAACTTCCTGCTTTAACTGATAGCTAACATGGTACAATGCTCTACTGCAATCGTTTTACTGTTGTTTCCTTGCTTATATGATTGATAAGAACACTATTTCTGTTATTGGGAACCCCATGTACCATAGCGTGTGTTTATAAATGTACTTTCACAATGTGTTTAACACCAATGCCGCCTTGTTAATGATAATGGTTCTGCCTGCCACTGCTTTATATTAACTATTGTCCTGTAATGCAAATAATCTGTTTCGTAATAACACAATTTTTCCAGTCTCTAAACTTTTGTCACCCCCAAACTATCTTTAAAATACCACTATCGTGAAAAAGTAGGCAGTTAAAATCTAACAGAACCGACAGGATATGGGCCAGTCCATCTCCTCATGGGGGATTCTCAGGGTTTACTTTGTTTTCAACAGCATTTCCTGAACAGCAGTTTAACTGCCAAAATAGTAAGATACCAGCCAGCCTCCCTAATCAATAGTTTAGCTCTCATTTTACAATGAGAGTGGTAAAATTGGCCAGTGAATGGTTAATCAAAATTGAATGTGTGTACACTTAAGTGGTATGGCCAGCTTTACTCTAATCACCATAGGAACTTAGCCTAACATTAAGGCCTGGAACCCACTGCAAACCGCAAACGCTAAACGCAACCGCTAGCGTTTTGCCTGAGCGGTTTGCAAGCTGATTCATGCGAGTTTTCGGTCGCGTTTTGCAACAGTGTATTTTTTTCCTCAGCGGTTGTGTAGCGTTTTGCGTTTCGCGTTTTTATCCTGATTGGTCCTGTGAATAATTTTTAATTTTGTTACAGTGTGCTGAACCGCAAAACGCTAGCAGAACCGCTCAGTTTAGGTTTTGCTGAGCGTTTCTGCTAGCGTTTCAATACTTTGCATTGAAGCGCTAACGCTCCCAAAATGCTGCATGTCCTGCGTTTGCGTTTCTGAGAAACGCAAACGCTCCTGTGGAAGTTGCCCCATCCATTAACATTAGCCCAGCGTTTTGGCAAACTGCTAGCGTATCGCAGTGCTGCCAAAACGCTGCCAAAAGCGCTCCTGTGGGTTCCAGCCCTGACAGTATGAGGGATGTTTCGAAGGATAAAGACTACTATAGGTGTGCACACACTATACCACACTTGACCGAGCAAACGTTTGTACAGGAGAACCCCAAATTCATTTTAAGATCCAGAATGCCGGATCTTTCAGGCCCCTTTACACTTGTCTTGCAAAGCTGCCTTGTGTTCCCATTTTACCGCAAGGTAATGAACAGCATTGCAAAGCAACGAGGCCTAGCATACTTATGGCGTTCCTCCAGAAGTGCTCGATCGGCCGCCACAAAGTCAACATCTCGTTAACGACGGGAATGCCGCTGATGTAGTTTCTATCCAGCAGGGAGTAGATCACTGGACGAGGAGCACCCTATGCATATAACTCTGTCAGCACATTGTGCCGCAGGATAATATGAATTACTTTTGTGTGTTGTGTTGCAATGGGGTAGGGCATCGGCATCGCAAACGCATCGGCCAGATGTAAAACCGGCCTAAATCACAGCGACGCGTGAGCACAATTCCTATACCTTCAGGTGACAGCTGTGCGTGTATATGCAACTTAAAGCTGGCCATACGTGTATCATTTTTCTGACTGATTTGCTCCCGTTGATAGAAACTGAAAGAGGACCATTGTCCTCAACATGCCCAAAAGCTTAATTTCCTATTGATTTTGGCTAGGTTAATAGTTAATTGGGCATCTTGTAGAATCAGCATCAAGCAGATGTGGTTTGAGCAGCGGTAGATCGCTGGTCACACAGCATTGTACTTTGTTGAGCAGTACGTATAAAGCCTCATTTACACGCTTTGCTAAAGTAAACTGAGGCGACCGACAACAACTGCCTCGGCTCAGCAGATATCAGGCATGTGTACAGAGGTGCCTGATCCCCAACCCACAACACGTAAGCAATCCACCCGGCAGCTCAATTCACCCCAGCGACTGCCAGTACCTTTGTGCATGGCGCTCCCCCACATGACATCACGAGTGGGCCCTTCCATCATCTCTCCTCCCCTCCGCATAGCAACTGTACGTGTTGTCAGCTACACCGCTGACTTGCTTCTGTGTAGCCTGGCCCAGCGATGTCATCCAAGGATGGGACCCGATCCCCAACGGGCGACATCCATCAAAGGTGTGTATGCACCTAAACACTGACAGTTTCATCAGTTCAGCTAAAATGTGATGTGAATAAAATGGCACAATGCATCACCACTGCCCTATCAATTGTCTTCCATATCAGGTTTTTACTGACCCATACTTGACAAGCATAAGGCCTAGTACACATGATGCAATTTTCAATCAGATTCACGGTCAAATCTATTATTTCCGACAGGTCCAATCTGATTTCCAATTGATTTTGTATAGAAGTGATCAGAAAATAGACTGGAAATCAAATCGGAGCTGTCGTAAAAAACAGGTTACACCGTCAATTTGGCAGAAAATTGTATAGTGTATACCAGGTATAAGGCCTCTTTTCCATGGGTGGCTGAACTGTTCGCTTGTCGGGCAGTTCAGCGCCCCCTCCTCCTGGGACACAAGCGATGAATGGTAGCATTTGGTATCACCACGCATGTCACATTTGACATGTGGTGGTGTTACCTGGGGGCAAAGTACCGTCTCATGTCGCGTCTGCGAACCGGGAGGGGGGGGGGGGTTGGGGTGGATTTAATGCCTGCCCACTGCCCATGCTGAATGCTAGCAAGCACCCTGCAAGTGAAATGAAGCAGCGGTGAATTCACCCCTCCTTCAACTGCCTGTGGAAAAGAGTCCTTTCTTCTGTCTTTCACAACCTGGTACAGCCAGGTGCCATAGCAGCTGCAATACTAGCAGTATTGCAAAAAGAAGCTTTTCTGATGTATTTTCTATGACATCTTATCGCAGTGTTTGTAAACATATAGCAGAGCAGAAAAAGGTAGAAGAAACACATCTATAAGAACCTTTGGAGCTACTTTTATTAGTGATGACAGCAAATGGCCAATTCACCTCAAGAAAGGTATGTGCGTCATGCTGTAAGGCCATTCTTGTGGCAAGCAGCACACTGCAGATCATTATGATATTCTCACTGACGTCTCACTGTTTTAACCACTTCTCCTCCCCTGGCATCTTACTCGAAAGAATGCGCTGCTGGGCCCTTCCCCCAATCCTCCCTATAGATTAACTCTTCTTCTGCCAAGGTCACAGTACCCTCCTGCATTGGCAGTGAAGGGGTGAATGCCATCTCTCCTTCTCTCCCACCCCCCATCTCCCGGTCCCAGCTGCCTGGTTGCTGTGGTTACGCAGCTTCGTGTTCAGGCGGGTGCAGAATGCAAGATGAGAGAGGTAGAAGCATGAATAACAAAATATACTCCAGTTGCCCGCCTACTCCATACACCCAGCACTGGCATCTGGAAGAGACAGGAGGGAAGCGCTGCTGCTGGGAGAGGAAATGAAGGAGGGGGGAGGATGGTGCTTTCCGTGTGACATCTTATCTGCTAATCCCACCCAGTATCATGTGACCACTGCGAGAGTGTCCAGGTGCTGCTCCCATGTGCTAACACAGTCCACCATATAGCACTATACTGGGGAGTGGGATTTCAGTCTGCCTCCTTGTTTTCTGGAAACATGCTTCCATAATTAGGATGGGACAGTGCTGGATGTTGCTAAAATGTTTTTTTTTTCTTAACTGAGGCAGGCCCCTGAGGAGTGTATTAGTGCCACAGGGATTGTGGGGCAGATTTATTAAAGCAGGCAGGAGGGACGCTGGAACAAATTATAGCTTTTGCCCAGAGCCCCCACTTAGATTCTTTGTGTTGTTAATAGCTGAAGCCTGATTGGCTGGTACAAGCAACCACAATGTACAGCACTCTACTCTTTGGGATCAGCCCCCTAAGTTCACAATGAAACACAATTAATGCAAATTATGTAAATAAATGCAAACATCTTTTTTACAGCTACCATACAGCCTATATAGATAAGAGGAAATATTGTAAATAATACAAATGCCTGAAATCAATATGAGGCTTAGTCAGAGGCATTGCTAGCCCCAAAGATCAGTGGCACGTGCCACGGATCTATTCTGGGGTGCCACGGATGTCACCCAGGCAGAGTCAGCTGTGGTGCCTCAATGATGGGCATGCTGGGAGCTGTGAAACATAAATCTGAGGCATACTGGGTGCTGTGGTGCCATGCTGGGTACTGTGATGCCTTTATGGGGGCATGCAGGAAGCTGTGGTTCTTCTGGGGCATGCTAGGAGTTGTGGTGCCTCAATAGGAGGCCCATGAAAGCATGGAAGGGAATCACTAGAAAGTCAGGGAATGCTATGGAGGGACTGCCAGACAACCTGGAGCAGGCCAGCCCGCCCAGGAGAAAGCCAGACTAGCCAACACAGAAGCCAAGTAACTCTGCCTATTTATGTGATATGCTGCATTTTTTTTGTATTAATGGAGAGGGGGCGTCATTCAACATTTTGATGGGCAGGCCTACTTAGACAGCAATTAAGTTCATGTAAATTTGGCACCACCCATGACCACTCCCACATTCTGGTATGTGGCCACAACCATTTTCCATCTGGAGTGCCCAAAAGTTCCCCGGATCTCTTAGGATCCTAGCAACCCTTAGTTAACCAATGCCAGGCGTGTTGCTAGCGGGTTAGATCCAGGGTTTGTGCCCCAGATCTTTTGTAAAGTGCTCCCAATATGTTGGTGACAGTGTGCCCACCAGCAGTGTCCAGATGTTAGTGAAGTGGAGCCATCATTGTGGGCATCACGCTGCACTCTGCAGCCTAATCCGCACCCCCCCCCAATCCCCCGTTTTCTATTACCTACCGGCAACACCCCCTGGCCAATTGTTTAAATCTGCCCCCCGCTGACACCAAAGTTTAAACGCCATGATCCTCAACTGCATAGAATCCCGGCCTCCTCCACTGTCTCCAGAGCCACAGCCTTCCCTGCCTCCAGGGTCTTGACCCCCATTGGTGGCAGCCAGCACAGCGTCACCAGAGCGACCAGCAACACAGCACCACCAGAGCGACCAGCAGCACAGCGTCACCAGAGCAGCCAGCAGCACAGCGTCACCAGAGCAGCCAGCAGCACAGCATCACCAGAGCAACCAGCAACATAGCATCATCAGAGCAACCAGCAGTACATCATTACCAGAGCGAACAGCAGCCCAGCGTCACCAGAGCGGCCAGCAGCCCCGCGTCACCAGAGCGGCCAGCAGCTCCGCGTCACCAGAGCGACCAGCAGCACAGCGTCACCAGAGTGACCAGCAACACAGCGTCACCAGAGTGACCAGCAGCACAGCGTCACCAGAGTGACCAGCAGCACAGCGTCACCAGAGTGACCAGCAGCACAGTGTCACTAGAGGGACCAGCAGCACAGCGTTACCAGAGTGGTCAGCAGCGTCACTAGAGTGACCAGCAACACAGCGCCACCAGAGCGACCAGCCACATAGCATAACCAGAGGGGGGAGGGGAGGTTGCATGCTGCCTAATTACCATATGTATTTTGTGGGGACGATTGCCTGTGGTAATTTTCCTCCTAATTGGGAATCTGCTGTTTCCTCCCTTCTATACCATTACCAAATGGCTGATTGTTTGACTGACAGCTCTATTTGTGAATTGACATCTATTGAGGTATTTACCACACAAGTAATTCACCTCTCAAGTCGGTAATTTTATTTTCCATGCCATAACTGCCTTTGTGAATTGATGTTTCACAAAATGTTTGGTAAAATTAGTTGTTTCCTGTTTTACCGAATGCGGTATGGATTTGTGAATTGAAGCCATTATGTTCATGATATCTGCGTAGTCTACTGGTTGAACGTTGGGTTTATTTATGAACAGGTTTGTTGGGTTCTTTGTTATTATTATGTATTTATATAGCACTGATATCTTTCACAGCACTATACAGAGTATATAGTCCTGTCACTAACTATCCCTCACAATTTAATCCCTACCATATCATATGTCTATCATAGTCTAGGACCAGTTTGAGGAAGAAGCCGATTAACTTACCTGTATGTTTTTAGGATGTAGGAGGAAACTGGAGTATCTGGAGGAAACCCACACAGACACCATGGACCCAGCGCTGCAAGGGTTTTTCTCTGTTAACACATTCCCTAGGGCATTGTTGAACAGTAAGTATTGGGGCCAGTCAATCTCAGGATCTGTTCACAGTTCTCAGTTGCATTGCAGAATAATTCTGCATGTCAACTCACCCATACAATTCTATGGGCCTGTTCACAGTAACGGATTGCGTTATTCTAACTCGCTACATGCAGGCTTTTAATTAACCACTTCAGCCTACAGTGTTGTTTCACCTTACACCTTATGCATCCAAGCAACTTTTACCTCCCATTCATTCGCCAATAACTTTATCACTACTTATCACACTGAAATGATCTATATCTTGTTTTTTCCACCACCATTTAGGCTTTCTTTGGGTGGTACATTTTGCTGAAAATTATTTTATTCTAAATCCATTTTAACAGGAATATTAAGAAAGAAATAGAAACAAATCATTATTTCTCAGTTTTTGGCCATTGTAGTTTGAAATGAATACATGCTACCGTAATTAAAACCCACATTTTATTTGCCCATTTGTCCCAGTTATTACACCGTTTAAATTATGTCCCTATCACAATGTATGGCGCTAATATTTTATTTGGAAATAAAGGTGCATTTTTTCAATTTGCGTCCATCACTATTTACAAGCTTATAATTTAAAAAACTATCGTAATATACTCTCTTGACATGCATATTAAAAAAAGTTCAGTCCCTTAGATAACTATTTATGTTGTTGTTTGTTTTTTTATTGTAATTTTTTTTAATTTAAAATTTTATTTGGCTAATTTTTGGTGTGGGAGGTAAACAGTTAATTTTAAATGTAATAAATATGTTTATTGTAATGGTTAGTGTCAGCAAGTGACAGATCTCTGATTATTTGGTGATCTGCAGTATCACCAATAATACAGAAATAGCAACACGGTATAGCAATGGTCAGGGAAACTCTGCTGACCAGAGTGAGCTCAACAGACTAGTAGCAATACAAACAGTAATGAGGGCAGCAATGTCAGTATTTTAATAAAGGTGTGGACACACGTGTTTAGGCGCACAGTAGCTCAGGAGTACTCCTAAGTGATAGCCCCTTGGCTGTGGGGACTATCACTAGTACTAGAGAGGTCGTACAGGCATGGTCGGTAACTGATCGGTCAAGTCGCAGTACAAAATCGGTAAACAGAATCGTAGTCAGAGTAAAGCCAAGGTCGGCAACAATCAGATATGCGGAAGTACAGAATCAGAAGGCTAGAGCAGATTTGAGGTCGGGCCTGGGTCGGCAACAAGACAGATAGGCAGAGTACAGAATCGTGAGGCAAAGGATAGTCAGAAGTTCAGGCAAGGTTCATACACAAAGGCAATAATATCAAGTTAAAATTATAGCTATCAAACAATTCCTAGCTATGTGTGAAATCCCCGGGGTCCTGCCGGATCAAAGCACACTGGGAACTAACTAAGGTCTAAGAGCTTAACCGCAAAGTTTTAGCAACAGCAGACAAAGATGCACGGACAGTTTAGGCCTTAAAATACAGACAGAGCATTCACAAGTTTCGCCCAGCAGATTCCAGCCAATCAGTGCCAAAAGTCAGCCCAGCCCTGTCAGCTAACCGGCAGGTCAGCTGACCCGCCTCCTCAAAGCATAAAGGTCCTGTCTCCTGGAGCGCGCGAGTGCTGCCCTGCTTTGATGGACTCTGGAAAGACCTGACCTGGTGAGAAGCGATGGCGAGGAAGCCGCGCCGCTCTCCGCTGCAGAGATAATTTTGCTGTTGCTGACATTTATTTACTAAAAAAATGTATGTGGATGTAATTTTACTATTTGGCCACAAGATGGCCACAGTGAAAAAAAATGTTTTTGTCCTGGAAGCGAACGCTCTCGCTTCCAAGAACCATAAAGAAGACAGGAAACCTTTTTTTGCGCAAAAAGACCGCAGCCTGATAAGAGGCAGTCGGTTTTTCTGCCGGAGACTTACAGTAGATCAATGAATGGGAACCATGTTCCCATTCATTGATCTCGGGGCTAACTGAAGGCGGAGGGAGCGCGCGGTCTTGTGCGCTTGGCGCAGCAGGGCAGGCTATCCGAATGGATATATCCGTCCAGATAGACCTAAGTGGTTAAAGTCTATGGTCAGTCTCTTTTGCAGTTTACAGTTATTATAAGGCGTGAGTTATGCAACTGACACTGTGAACCTAGCCTGAGTGTTTTAATTTTAAAGGGATCAATTATTTGTGAGTTGGTTCTCTATGTCTATACCTTTCCTTGCAAAGTTACTTTAGATTTTTTTGGGGGGAGGGGAGGAATTTGCTATGGGGCCCCATGATTTCTGGCCATGCATACGCACATAATGCAAATAAAAACAACATTTGCGGTGGCATGTGATGTAATGCAGACAAAGAAACAACTGACCTACATCCCCTTTATTGGCTAACATTGTGTGCGTCAACATGTGCGATCCTAGCAACGCACTGCATGTTTTGCATCATAACAATGGAATCCATTGCATTGCATCACAACTGAAGAGGTGTGAACTGCTCATAGACTTTGAATTGCACCACTTTAGTGCGCAAAACAATGCCTGTTACAAAGTAATGCATTACTCTAAAAGATATTTTAATGTCATGGTGTGAAAACATCTCCTGTGAGAAAACTCATGAGAAAAGTTAGTTAGACAGGGTGTTGTGCCTTCTTTTTTGCCATCGCAGCCCCGTTACTAGAGGTGGGCGGGCCAGTTTACCACCTAGAGCGCATTGAGGGAGGGGGGCACAGTGAAGGAGGGGGAAGTAGTAAGAGGCACTAGAGACAGGAGCTCGGTGGTATGTCATTCCCGCTTGGAGCCCGAAAGGAGAGTTTTTACTAACCGCTTCGCACCGCTCATACATTTCAGCAATGGAGGGGGGAGCACAGACGGGAACCCAAGGAGAGGGAGGATTTGGGACCCCTCCACCACAGCTGAGTCACAGCGTGCCACTGCCCCCCCCCCCTTTACTGTAATCCCCCAGGTGTGGAGGGGGGGGCACCCATAGCTGGTTACCTATACTGGGGGCACCTATGGTTGGCTACCTATACTGGGGCACTTATAGCTGGTTACCCATACTGGAGGCACCGATGCCTGGCTACCTATACTGGGAGCACCTATAGCTGGATACCTATTACTGGAGCATCTATACTTGGAGCTACCTATACTGGGGCACCTATAGCTGATTACTTATACAGAGGGCACCCATGCCTGGCTACCTATACTGGATCACCTATAGCTGGTTATCTATACTGGGGACACTCATGCCTGGCTGCATATACTGGGGCATCTATAGCTGGTTACCTACACAGAGGGGACCCATGCCTAACTACCTATGCTGGAGCATCTATAGCTGGTTACTTGTATTAGGGCAGCTATAGCAGGCTACCGATACTGAGGGCACCCATGCCTGGCAATCTATACTGGGGCACTTATAGCTGGCTACCTATACTGGGGGCACCTATAGATAGTTACCTATACTGGGCCACCTATGGCTGGCTACCTACACTGGGGACACCTATACTTGGGGCTACCTATACTGGGGCACCTATAGCTGGTTACCTGTACTGGGCCACCTATGGCTGGCTACCTACACTGGGGACACCTATACTTGGGGCTACCTATACTGGGGCACCTATAGCTGGTTACCTATACAGAGGGCACCCATGCCTGGCTACCTATACTGGGGCACCTATATCTGGTTACTTATACTGGGGAACCTATAGCTGGCTACCTATACTGAGGGCACCCATGCCTGGCTAACTATACTGGGGCACCTATACCTGGCTACTCATACTGGGGGCTCCTTTACCTGGCTACCTATACTGGGGCAACTATACCTGGCTACCTATACTGGGGTATCCTGTGCTTGGATACCTATATTGCGGGTACCTATACCTGTATACCAATACTGGGGGGGCTGAATACCGCATCACAAATAATGTTCTCAAGTCGGGGGGAGGGGGGGGCTAATTTTTACACCCTCGCCCTGGGAGCAATTTATCCTAGAAGCTGCCCTGTGCCAGTGTTACCCTGTCCTCCCAGCAACAGGAGCAATGAAGAAACTCCAGCGTTTAATGCAGTTATGAACCCAGCCCAAAACCCTGTCAGAAATGAAAATTATTTAGACAGTCGGGGCATGTCAGGGGCCGAGTATTGTTAAACAGATTTTAAGATGAATAATTACACTAGAGAAACACATGCCATCAGCATCTCAGGTAGGCACTCCAGGTGGGTTCAGGGGTACTTCTGTATTCAATGTAACTCAATGAGTTTTATATAATAATAAATCATATAGAAGCAAGGCTAGATTTACATCTTAGGATCCTATATGAATAAAACAATCTACAGAAATGTGCCTCACCCCTCCACACACAGCGCACTCCCCACCCTGCCTGGCAAGCTAGACACACTTCTGCATAGATCTGGAACTTTTCTATATTTAGATGCATAATACTCACATTTTAGCTGCACACATGTGGCCAAGTGTGAATGATCTACATGAATAAACCAGCTGTTATTGAGGGGTACATACTTTTACAGCATCCAGAAACTTTGCACTATTCGGAATGAAAAGAAAATATTCACTAACTGAAAGAATCTATTAGTGAATTACATAACGTACTTTATATAAGTAGACACACTGCAGATTTATTGCAGGAGTTATACAGTATAAGCTGTGACAAAGAAATGTTTTTCTTTAAAGGTTATTATACGGTTGCTTATCTTTTAGAGCAGAGAAGAAGTTCTGAGTTCAGGTCCGCTTTAAATTTGATTGCAATTTTCCAACCTATCACACTTGGGGAATTGATCAAATTATCTATCCAGCAGTACAGCAGAAAATTCAGCCAAAATCAAACTTTTCCATTCATCTGTCTGCCCTAACTCTGCAGGGTAAAGGATCACTATTGTAAAAAATAAATTAAAAAAAATGACAATTTCATAATACATGAAAATCCATAACTAAAAAGTATACATCTCTCAGAGTAAAATATGCTATCAATTACTTTTCTCGTATGCTGCTGTCACGTACAGTAGGTACTGTAGTAGAAATCTGGCAGAACTGACAGGTATTAGACTAGCCCATCTCTTTATGGGTGATTCTCATGGTTTTCTTTATTTCCAAAAGCAGTTGGTGAACAGCAGATGCTCAGTCGCACTGCCAAAATAGTGCGTGAACAGGTAGAGGGGGCGACCTGCATCTTCGTATAGATCCCTTCCAGGGAGAGCTTTTGTAAAGACTAACTGAAATACTGAGAATCCCCCGTGAGGAGATGGACGAGTCAAAAACCTGTCAGTTCCATCAGATTTCTTCTACTACCTACTGTGACAGTAACATATGAGAGAGGTCTTTTATAGCTTATTTTTACCCTGGAAGAAACATATATCTTATTTGTATGCGTTTACATGTATTTTACAATTTTTTGTAATAGTGGTCCTATAAGAGCGCTAACCACTTGACCACTGTGCTGTCTTATAACATTACATGTTTTTTTTTTGTTAAAAGTACTAGAAAATCATATAAAGAATTGCTGCCTCTTCTAAAGTCTTGTCTCCTCATGAAAGGGTTAAACCTGACTTAGACGCTCCCTACCCGTAATTTAATTTAGTGTCGAATAATCCAAAGGCTTTGTTCAGAGCAGGATTCTTGTGTTTCACGAAAGCAGGTTTCCTATTTACACACTGAATTTTAGCTATTGTGCTGTAATATTTGCTCATGCAAACTCATTACACAACTGAAAAGCAAAGGGGAAGCGTATTGCATCATTTGAACATCTGTAGTAGAGAAAGGCGTGGGGGCCTTTTCACGGGGTAGGCAATACAGAATGTAAAAGAGGCTGGCATGCTGTGCCAGTGTTAGCGGAGAAAGTGGCACACTTCCCTGCAGTGCTGCAGCTGCCACTTGTCTGCCCCAGAGTTACGATCATACATATGTGTGTAAGAGCACGGGCACCCTGCCAGCCAGGGAGGCCCTGGATAAAGCTTTCCCTGGCAGGGAGCCTGCTTCTCCACTGACATGAGCAGGGGGAGAGAGGTGTCAGGCTGCGCGTGGCGCTTGCTGTGTATCTCTGATCAGCAGATGTTAATGTGCTGCTGCCAAATCTCTCTGTAGGCTGACACCCCTGAAACTGTGCGCAGTTACAGAAGTTCAGTCATGGGTGGCAACACATAAGGGACACAGAAAGTCTTATCCCCTTCTAGTACCTCTATCACATTTCTGCAGCATTATGCTGAATACCAGCTTGGCTATTGCAGCTTGCATGAACACTACAGTCCCATTTCAGACAAATAAAGTAACTCAAGCATTTTTGTCAAAGGCCCGGGCCCAGGCTCTCCTCATGCCTTTTACCCTGCTTTCTCTGCTTACTGCTTTATCAAGCATCTGTACCTTAACCACTGCCTTTCAGAACTGGTATTTCCACAGACAGCCTTAGGGATGCCAACCTGCCTGGCGACATTGTAGCAGTTGCCAGGGGAAGGGGGTAATTAAGTTAATTAGCCTGTTGCCTGCCATTAGCAGCCCCCATCACTTTTAATGTATCATGGCACATTCTGGCCCTAGTTCCTTCAGGGCAATGGGGTGTGTGTGTCTCCTTGTCTTCCCCCTGCAGGCCAAGACTTGCCTTCCTCCTTTAGGATTCTCTCTATCTCACGTCATATGTTTACCTGACCTACACAAGTGGAGAAGTCGCAATGTGATTTTTTTTTCTTTCTTTTACAATTATTTAAGCACTGGTGCACACCAAGAGCGCTTCTGAGCGCTTTCAAAATTGCTAGCTCATCGAAAAGCGATTGGCTAATGTGTTTCTATGGGATGAATCACACCAGAGCGATTGTTTCCCCAAATGCAAACGCAGCTCTCCGGCAGCATTTAGGAAGCCATTACACCTCAATCGCCTCAATTCACTAAGCAGTTTAGACTAGTCAGCTGGTGGTTTTTAGTCTACTGATGGTTTGGTGTAAATCAGTTGCTTCAATAGGGAATTCACTAATAATTGCCGAATGTTTTAGACCTGTTTTTAGACCTGGTCTAAAACATTCGGTAATTAGGTCGGTCAAGCAGGGAAATGATCAAAAGATGCAATTCACAAACGAGTAGCTATGACTGACATCATTCTCCTCTGATGAGCTCTCCTCTGGATACAATGAAACTCCTGCATAATTAATTCAAAAGGTTCCAGCCTCACGTCTAAAATACCTCACAGAATTACTTTACCAACAGAAATCCGCTGGTCTAATCTCCGTTTGAAAAAGTGGGCGTGGTTACACCTTGTCTGCCTTTCTGAATTGTGTAATTACTGAATGTTAGACCAAGTCTAACAACAGGTCTAAAACATTTCACCAAACCATCAGTAGACTAAAAACCATCAGTTGACTAGTCTAAACTGCTTAGTGAATTGAGGCCTTTGTATAGCTGAGGCGTAACTAGAAATCACTGGGCCCAGGGCCGGCGCTACCATAGAGGCAAAGGAGGCAGCTGCCCCAGGGCCCCAGAGCTTTTAGGGGCCCCCAGTGGCTACAAGAGGAATTTTTTTTTCAAATCGACCTTATAGTTCCTGAGAAAATCGATTTTAAAGTTTCAAAGGAAAAAAATACACATTTAAAAACCAGCCGACTTTAATGGTTAATAGCAAGTCCACCTTAAAAATTCTAGAAACCCTAAATTTGCAGGATATGCTAAGGAGATCATTGGGAATAAGAGGAAAAAACAATTTTTCAAAAAGACCTTTTAGTTTTTGAGAAAATCAATTTTAAAGTTTCGAAGGAAAAAAGTATACTTTTAAATGCGGTAAATGTCACTTTTAGTACCTACCGGTAGTGTAATTTTACATGTATCAAAAGAAAGAGCAATACATTTCCTGACAGGGTTTCCAGGGGTTCATACGCAGCTGCAGCGCTTTCGCCAGGGATCTCTATACAGCCGCAATATGGCTGTATGAAGATCCCTGGCATTTTTTTCCTATTTTCCCAATTTGTTTTTTTTTAGAGTGTAGGATTTTTTTTTAAATTATGTGGGGTCCCCCCTCCTGAAACTTTTTAACCCCTTGTCCCCCATGCAGGCTGGGATAGCCAGAATGTGGAGCTCCGACCGATTGGGGCTTCAAACCCTGACTATACCAGCTGCAAAAAAAGTCCCTTAATGCCAATTTTTGCTCCGCGGTATCTGTTGGGGGGGGGGGGGGGGGGGGGGACCCAGGTTTATTTTGCCCTGGGGCCCCATTGTTGCTTAAACCGGCCCTGACTGGGCCCCCCTATAAAACTTTGGATGGGGCCCCCTCCCCTTCCACCCCGCATTCTACACAGGTAAACTGAGAACCAATGTTATTCATTTGGCTAGTGCACCCTTGAATGAAGCACTGCAGGCATTTTCTCTATCAATTACATTAGCTTCTGTGATAAAACGTGCATGTTTACACACTAAGGCCCGGTGCACACTAAAAACCGCTAGCAGATCCGCAAAATGCTAGCAGATTTTGAAACGCTTTTTCTTCTTTTTCTGTAGCGTTTCAGCTAGAATTTGCGGTTTTGTGAAGCGTTTTTGGTGTAGTAGATTTCATGTATTGTTACAGTAAAGCTGGTACTGAACAGCTACTGTAACAAAAAACGCCTGGCAAACCGCTCTGAAGTGCCGTTTTTCAGAGCGGTTTGCGTTTTTCCTATACTTAACATTGAGGCAGAAACGCCTCCGCAATCCAAAATCTGCAGCAGCCCGGGAGTATGCGTTTCTGCAAAACGCCTCCCGCTCTGGTGTGCACCAGCCCATTGAAATACATTACCCAAGCGTATCCGCAGCCGCAAGCAGATCGCAAAACGCAGCCGAAACCGCTCTGGTGTGCACTAGGCCATACAGACACACATGATGTCCAGAAAACCACACACAGACAAGTGTGCTCCCAGCCGCAGCTTATTACACTCTGTGTCCTTTGACGGAGAAGAACTGGCTCTGCAGACTCCTCTATCATCACTACACTACACAGCACTTGGGGAGGGGGTGGTGGGGGCTGGGCACTGTACACAAGACTCTGCTGTACACTGAATAGGAACTGTCTATAAAACTTTGTATGATTCCTTATAAGTTGCTGAGCAGATGCCGTCATTAGAACAATTGTGTAGAGCGCAGAAAGTTTTTTTCTCTCCATGCCCTTAGTTGTCAGTCTCTCAGGACAGGGAAAAGAAACTTCTCCCTCCATGGGGCCCCCTGCGGCTGCATCCCTTGCATGGTCTATTGTTAAGCCCCTGATGTATAGGAAAAGTGGAAAATCGCTCTAAAAATCACTGAACAGAGCAATTTTTCAAAGCGTTTTTTGGAATTACGGCTATAGCGGCGCACACTGAGTAACTTTGGCGCAGTCAGAAGACAGAGCTGAAGTTACATGTAAAACACTGTAACTCGGCTTCCAACAATAGCTGGAATCCGAATTACATCATTCTCCACTATCCACGTGGACCTAGAGGGGGAATAGTATTTAACGTCGCCGGGAACTTATGCAGAAGTAGGATCAGCCATATACCGGCTGTATCCTGCGCTCAACTCTCCCGGCGGCCAGTTATCTCGTACGCAGGCACAGGCCCATAATCGCTACCAAAAAAGAAAAAAAAAAGAAAAGAAAATCGCTGAGCGTTTGCGATTACCCCTAGCAAATTTTGGTGTGCACTAGCCCTAATATGGCCTGAAAAAAACTGAAAGAGCATGATGGAAGATATGTAAACACAGAAGGGTGCAGATTTGTTGTCATCCTACTTTCATATTCTACATTGCTATACTAACTATATACAGCTACACTGCTATACTAACATGCCACTGCTGTTTTGTTGTGTATAAATATACTTTACGCACCAAAGCACTATTGATCCGATAGATTAGGGAAGAACTTATTCTCATTGTTACACTGTATGATGTATAAGGACTGAGTCACACTGCTGAGCGCGTTGTGATCTGTCCGTGCTGCGTTTGCATTTTGGAGAAAAAATAAAACACACCATTGACTTGCATTAGAATCGTGCCAAAATGGATGTGCTTTAGAAGAATAACGTTTTTTGTAATGATTTTGCTGACATTCTAATTCGAACCAATGGGAGTGCTTTTTTTCAAAACGCAGCACAGGGAGATCGCAAAGCGCTCAGCAGTGTGGCTCAGCCCTTAGTGTTGGTATAATACGTATAAGGATGATGGTAACATGTCTGTGAACCTGACACCTATTACTGTTTTATCTTGCTGATCATGCAAATGTACCTTGGCTAGAAATAGGAGGTTTCTGTTGATATATTTTTTAATGGAAAGTGCATCTCTTGTCCAAGCTCAGTATAACTAGATATCTAACAACATTGGGGTCTGTTTTGGAAGAGCCGTGATCTATGGCAAACTGTAGTCAAACGCCACTGTTCTCTATTGTGACCTATGAAAATGGCAAATTGCTATTTATTGTATTCATAAAGCGCCAACATATTAGGCAGCGCTGGACAATAAATACATACAAAGATACAAAAGATGACAGACGTAATGTAACAAGGTTACATAACATACATAGGACAAAGCTATACAAGGCACACAGGGTACAAAATACATGATCATGCGATTTTGGGCTGGTTAAGTAGGCCCAGCAATACAAGTACAAGGCGGTCCCAGGAAAAGAGCACACAATCATGTAAAATACACTAGGGAGTGAAGACCCTGCCAAAGGATTACAATCCTAGAGGAGGTGAGGTGGACACACTAGGTAGGGCTGTAGAATAGTAATCAGTAGAAAGTTACTGTGTGGTAGGGGGTGAATAGTCCATCTTGAAGAGGTGGGTTTTGTGGGCTTACTTAAATGTGTTGAAGGAGGGGGCAAGTCTAAAGAGCAGATGGAAGGGAGTTGCAAAGGGTGAGGGCAACTCTTGAGAAATCCTGCAGTTGCGCATGGGAGTGGGAAATGTGTGGGCAGTTAGTCAAAGGTCATTGGAAGACCTTTGCCTAACTGCCTATTCATTCATCTGTTGCATAAACGGAGAGACACTTGTAGGGCCTGATGTGCAAAAGGTCCGTAAATTTGCCATGCGCATGCATAGCATGGCATTTTTACTAATACGAAGGCCAAGGGTGCAATGTGCATTACATTACCTTAGGGGTTGCTACTGGGGTAAGCATGTATAAAGCATGCTGTTCCTCTGGTGTCAGTACTGGTAAATGCAAATTTACTGACCCATCGTGCACCAGGGCCATCGTGATTTAGGAGTAGGACAGAGGCATAATAAAGTGTACATAAAGATACTCTCAAACCAAGCTTGTCTGTGTGGCAACCAGAAACAAGGCCGATGTGGATCACAAACCTGTCTACACTTGGGACTGAGGAGTACAGTGTTGGTAGTCACTCCAGAAAGAACAAATGGGAAGGCAGGAATCAAACCTCTCACCAAAGGTGGGCAATATAATAATATCCTGCTGTACAAAACAAACGTAGGTATATTTATGGCTTACTGCATCCATGTGCTTAAGTTTGCATTAACATTTTTGATATGGGCTTAGTGCATAATTTGCATCTGATTTGTATTTAAAGAGACTCCGTAACAAAAATTGCATCCTGTTTTTTATCATCCTACAAGTTCCAAGAGCTATTCTAATGTGTTCTGGCTTACTGCAGCACTTTGTACTATCACAGTCTCTGTAATAAATCAACTTATCTCTCTCTTGTCAGACTTGTCAGCCTGTGTCTGGAAGGCTGCCAAGTTCTTCAGTGTTGTGGTTCTGTGATGCATCTCCCCCTCCAGGCCCCTCTATGCACAATGCCTGTGTGTTATTTAGATTAGAGCAGCTTCTCTCTTATCTTTTACAAGCTGGATAAATCGTCCGCTGAGCTGGCTGGGCTTTCACATAGTGAGGAATTACAGACAAGGGCAAAGCTGTTTGCAGGAAGAAAAAAGCAGCCTGAAACTTCAGTGCATGAGAGATGCAGGGGGAAAGAAACACACAAATGATCTCTTGAGATTCAAAAGGAAGGCTGTATACAGCCTGCTTGTGTATGGATGTATTTTCTATGTGTGGACATACTGTACATCAACCTACTTCCTGTTTTGGTGGCCATTTTGTTTGTTTATAAACAAACTTTTTAAAACTGTTTTTAACCACTTTTAATGTGGCGGGGAGCGGCGAAATTGTGACAGAGGGGAATAGGAGATGTCCCCTAACGCACTGGTATGTTTACTTTTGTGTGATTTTAACAATACAGATTCTCTTTAAGGTGTGTATTTTAGCCCCTGTGGGGATCTGCACACCTCTGTTGGTTTCATTTAATTTGCAACCTAGGAGCGCTGTTTTATGGAAAAAAAAAATGTGTATATCATTTATGACTAGCAGCACCAGGTAAGAATTATGTTTTTATGGTTAGGCTGGTGGTTAGGGCTCGTCCGTGAGGGTACGTCATCACCGTGGAAGAGCCTAGTAGGGAATAATTTGTGCACAATTTGTCACACGGCTGTCCCCAGTACAGCGCTGCTTCTGATCGCAGCGCTGTTGCTGATCGCAGCGCTGTACTAACAGAAAAGACGGCAGTTTCGCCGTCTAACAGTCTCCCGGGACTGAAGGCGGGGCGGAGCTCTGCACCCCAAGCAAGAGATGCGTGCGCAATCTCCTGCAAAATGCATCCCCAGGACTTCACGCCAATTGGCGTTAGGTGGTCCTGGGGCTGCTGCCGCCGCCACGCCCATGGGCGTGGATCGGTCATACGGTAGTTAAATGGAGGAAGGGTGATGGACTTACCTCCTACAAGTAAAGACCACAGCATAGGTCAGAAAAGGGAATTTAATGGACACAACACACAATGATACGTTTTACAGAGTAAGCCCCCTTCTTTAGGTAAATATACAAGTGTCAGCAAATTGCTGGATCACAAGCAGAGCAAGTCCATGTGTAATTATTTTATCAATATGGCCTAGCAGACAAAAAACTACTATGCAGCAAGTGGCCCCCAGTTCACGACCGCCAGATTCATCCAAACGGACGCAGAGAAATCAAGCAAGTCTGCACTGAGGTTCAGCAGATAACTCAAATACTTTAGAACAAGCCAATGTCAGGACTGGTGGCAGGGCCGGTTTAAGCAAAAATGGGGCCCCAGGGCAAAATAAACCTGGGGGTCCCCCCCAACATATACCCCGGAACAAAAATCGGCATTAGGGGACCTTTTTTGCAGCTGGTATAGTCAGGGTGTGAAGTCCCAATCGGTCGGAGCTCCACATTCTGGCTATCCCAGCCTGCATGGGTGACAAGGGGTAAAAAGTTTCAGGAGGGGGGACCCCACATAATTTTTTTTTTTAAATTCCCACACTCTAAACATAAAAAAAAAAATTGGGAAAATAGGAAAAAATGCCAGGGATCTTCATACAGCCATATTGCGGCTGTATAAGTGATCCCTGGCCAAAGCGATTCGGCTGCGTATAGACCCCCTGGAAACCCCGTCAGGAAATTTATTGCGCTTTCGTTTGATGCATGGAAAATTACACTACCGTTAGGTTTGCTACTAAAAGTGACATTTACCGCATTTAAAAGTATACTTTTTTCCTTCAAAACTTTAAAATCGATTTTCTCAAAAACTATAAGGTCTTTTTGAAAAATTGTTTTTTCCTCTTATTCCCAATGATCTTCTTAACATATCCTGCACATTTAGGGTTTCTAGCATTTAAGGTGGATTTGCTATTAACCATTAAAGTCGGCAGGTTTTTAAATGTGTATTTTTTTTCCTTTGAAACTTTAAAATCGATTTTCTCAAAAATTATAAGGCCGATTTGAAAACATTTTTTCCCTCTTGTAGCCACTGGGGGCCCCTACAAGCTCTGGGGCAGCTGCCTCCTTTGCCTCTATGGTAGCGCCGGCCCTGACTGGTGGCAAACAAGGCAAAGCCAACAAACAAACTGAGGTCAGGGCTGGCAGCAGACACAGCTAGGTCATGTAATAGGCTGAGGTTGGTACAGGATGCAGGGAAAGCCACGCACACGTGCATTGCGGGAAGCTTAGCGCAAGCGAACACAGGTAATGTTACAGTCTGTGTGAAAAGTACTGTCATACATGAAAAAATGCACTTTTCTGATGAACAGACAATGTAGCCAACACCTACTACCTTAGTGTAGTAAAAATCAGAATAACTTTCATTTATGTGAGCACTGTGCCCACTTAAGTCAAGCGAGTGCATTGGCCTTTACAGGGACCTAGGGCTGCCGGATTTCTGGGCACAAAGCCGTTCTTCACAGGTGGAGAACAAAGTGCAAATCAAATGCAATGTGAACCTGAAAAAGTTAGGTCCTAAGTAAGATAATTGGACCTGGAAATGAAGATGACAAGTCTAAAAGAAGAAATTATGGAGCTATGAACATAGACTTAGTGGCATACATAAAGTTCCATACTCACCACAGTCACAGATGGGTCAATCGACGCCTGATGGTGGGTATGCACGACGTCACATGACGTTACATGTCAGGAGCGAACGAGACTTCAAGCGATCGTGGTACTTTGCGGGGATCTTAAAGATCCGATCCGCTGTGATAATAGTTATTGCGGAGCGATGCTAAGTGACGTTCGTGTGGTAGCAGTATCGCGGGAACAGATAATAATAACAGGCTCAGCGCTCAAAAAATCGTTGGTCGTCAGGAAAATTTGCGAAGTGGGCACATAGGTTCAAAAGTCTGAAGACTGCAATGGCTGGACATTCAGAAAGAGTAGATGGTGAAAGAAAGAAATAGCAGCTCAAAAAGCAACAGAAGTGCTGGAAGAAAGTGGTGGCTGAGCTGAGGATGATTCAAGTGAGATAAACCATTAATGCAATTTTGGGCCCGCTTCCAGTAGATGCCGCATTGCGCCGCCGGTGTCCTGAACCCAATGGACGGCAATGGAACAGTTTCCATTGCGTCCAGATTCTCACACAGCCGCATCTGCACACATCCACCCCCCACCTCGTCTGGTCACTTCCTCATCTGATGCAGAAGTGACGCAGCCAGCAGCGGTAGTGATGCGATGTGGCGAGGTGGCCGCACTCGCATCACTAATCAATGGAAAAGGGCCCTAAGACTCTGAGGGCTAGTAGTACGACTGGGTACGGTAAGGTAAAGACGTGTTCATCAAGTTCAGGTTGAAAAAAAGACGTGTTCAACCTCACAAATCATCTCCCTGAATGAAGGTACCATCTTCCTATATCTAGCAGTTATAGCTGTGAATGCCCTTCATGGTAGGGAGAACACCAAACCCTTTTTAAATGCAAGAATAGAATTTGCTATTACTACTTCCTGAGGCGAGATATTCCACATTTTTATTACGCTCAAGCTAGGTTGACAGTGCTCAGTTGCGTTGCAGAATAATTCTGCATGTCAGCTCACTGCCCATACAATTCTATGGGACTGTTCACAGTAAAGTGTTGTGACTGATCGTATTATTCTAAATTGCATGCAGCAGGCTTTGTAATAAAGTCTATGTCCAGTGTCCATTGCAGTTCACACACATTATAACACGTGTGTTATGCAACTGACCGTGGTGAATTTCCTCATTGTGAAGAACCCCCTTCTATACAGGTGATAAAATCTCCTTTTTTTCATGCATAGATCATGCCTTCCAGTCCTTTGTATAGCCCTAGGATGGATCATCATTACCATCCCACCCATCCAGCTGTCTATGCTGCATGCAAGGGCCAATATGGCACCACTGAGGGAGCATAGAGAGGTGCATGGGCAGGCTGAATGGGCAGTCTCATCCAGCCCACCCATCCACCTCTCCATGCTCCAGGGACATCAGCACTTCTCCAGAATAGTGAGCGCGGGTTCACAAACTCATGACAGACACCAGAACATTGGTGCCTACCGGCTTGTGTCTATTATGTCTAATAAATCCAGCCCTGAACCGTATCTTTGTAATTGGAAATCCATACAATAGTGAGTGCCAGGTAATGAAACATTGGACCATGAGGCTATGCTGTTTGTTCTGAATGACCATGAATAAATTAATGCTTTATTTTCTGCACTTTTATATGTTGCACTAGTCACTTTGCTGTTCACACTTATGCTCCTGACTAAGCCCCTTTAGGGGTCGAAACATGCAGGGTCACTACTAGTGTAAAAAGTCTTGTATTTAGTGGGCTGGGGGCCTACCAACTGAGAGTTAATACTCAGAGTTTACCATTCTAATACAATAGACATGGGTGGTCCTCAACCTTCAAGCATTTTATGTTGTGTCATTCATATATAGAGTATAAACTGTTTTCAATTATATCTATTAAAAATATATTTTATCATCAATATAGTTTTCCCCCAATCAGGTTTTGTCTGAGAACTAGTTTTAGTCAACAGTTTTTATTTTTTTAGGCAAATATCTTTAAAATAATTAATTGATGCGATTAGAATAATTAAAAGCTAAAGGATAACTAATAACCTTTGTTTCCGCAAGCAAATTATTCATTCCAAAGACTGATCAAAGTTTTCCCATCAGTTCTCTGGGGAGAATCTATCGAAATAAGGTCACCATACTGTAGATGGAGAAGATAAAACCTGCATTCAGTTTGCATGGAGTGTGTAGGTATATTTGTGTGGATTTGTGTTGGACATAAGCTATGTATGTATTTTTTACTTGTGTTTCTGGATGTTTTAGTTGTAGTGTGAGCTAAACTGCTTATGAATCTATGCTTTCCACTGATACCTTCACAACTTTACTAAAGATGTTGGCCCTATAGAAAAATAATAATAAAGCTCTAACTGTATCTAAATGCAAATGGAGACCAGCATCAAATGTCAAGTCACTTCTCTGAAGGGGAGACTTTATATGCTGTAATGTAGAAATCAGGTGTAGATAGAATTGATTTTACATAAATGCATACTAAGGAGATACCTCTTTTGCTTTGCAGCACTGGAGTGCAAAGTTCCATCGCAGACAGGAAACTATATTCATGAAAATTGTAAGTTAACAATGTATGTGTGGAGTTGCCCAGGTTTTCACCCACAAAGCAAAATACTAGTATGTAAAATGGTCAATGAAATGCAAATAATTTTGAGTTAATGCATCATTATGCAAATTTTGTATGCAAAGTTATGCAACTTGAAAATGAACCAATCAAATCCTGCTGAGGTAAAATTCGATCGGTCCATTTCAAGCATAAATTTGCATACAAAATTTACATAATCCTGCATAAACTCAATATTATTTGCATTTCATTGACCACCCCCACTAGTAGGTTGTCATTCCTTTTAGTTGCCCCTAAACTGTGATAGAAACATTAAATAGTGAGCTTGTTGGGGTGACATAAAGTGATGTGGAAAATGTACCTAAATGAATAATAATAATAGATTCTGAGTTTATTAACCCCTTGCATACTAGCAGTCTCTGGCCCCTTAAGAACAAGAGACTGCTGGTACTACAAAACAACGCTTACCGACGAATGGCCACACAGACCCGCTGCTCTCCCCACTCTCCCATCACTGCAGGCCCCTCTCATAACGACGGCAGAGCTTTGTGCACCAGTCAGGAGCCACTTTCATTTTCTCCTGACCCGGTCTATCAGTGTAAGCCAATGGGATTGGCTCGCAGTGATCACACGGTCAGGAGCTACTGAAAACAGGTCCTGACCGGCGCACAGAGATCTGCCATCATATAGATGGCAGGGCAAGTGAACTGCAGCAGGGAGAGAGCGACGCGATTGTCATTAGTGTACGGCGGGGAAGGGGAAATCTACGTCCTGTCAGAGTCGCGCAGCCACCTGCAGTACGTACATTTCAACCAATGCGGTCCTGAAGCGGTTAACCACATGAACGTAAATTACACAGGAAGCATTAGTGTCACTTACTGCATAAGAAAAATCACATTGCTGTGAAGCAGGGAAAGAAGCAAAAGTCAATTTGACATTGACTACACAGTGACATCTACTGGCCAACATTTCCCACTGCAAAACCTTAAAATTACTGTATGTTCAAATATACTGTTTGTAAAGGTTTCTTTATGTCGGCATCCAAACTTTGGAGACTGTTACATCAGCTCTATCAAATACTTTGACAGAAGTATGCCTAAGTTTTGAAATGCACATGCGTAGTAAAAGAAAGCATTTGTGCATAAGTGTTTACTTTCGCTGTGCATGCGCATTTCAGAACTCACACCCACACAGTCCTGAAGCAAGCAGCATTGCTCAGGGGATTGGAGAAGTATTAGAAGGAGGAATTCAGTTGAATACTTAGAGGCCCAGGTATGGGGAATGGGGTCGCAAAGACAAAGGGCAGTCTTCCCCCGAACAGGGGTACTTTACATTTCTGAGAACCGCTGACAATATTTCTCCTAATTTCTAAATAAAATGATTGTTCTTTATATTACAGCATCATTTTACATCAGGTTACTCTAAAAGGAAACACAATGGATTTCCAAATTGGACTGTATAAAACCACTTGTCTTAATCACTTTAGGTTCCAGGGTATTAACTCTTAAGGTACCTGACAATTTCTGCTGTGGCACTATTGATACAACAATAACTTTTTATTACAGAGCTCTCTGTCAATACTGCCAAAATCATTAGGTGGTAACAAACCACCTGTTTGGCCATAAATCACGTGATGTGTGTAGCACCGCCCTTGTCAAAAACGTTGTGGCTACCCCACCTGCATTGTCGCAGCTTAATTTTTGGATTGGTGGCTGCAAAGCTGGGGGGAGCTGCTGCAACACTGGTGGGAGTGGCTACTGAGCTTTAGAGATACTTCAGCCAGCTGTTGGGGGGGAGGGGGTGGACTTTCTGACATTTAAAGGGCTCCTGAGCAGGTGCTAAAATCAAAGTTTCTCCCCCGGCGTCATCCTTGCTCCTCTCACGGTTGCGGCTGGTGGCTCCATTATTGTACGACTTCTGCCTAAAGCCGTTAGGGCTGCTTCCCGCTTGGCTGATATCAGAGCCGGAGTGAGTCCTGCGCATGCGTGGTTCTCTAATATTGAACCGTCCATGCCAGTGGCGTAGTTAAGGAGCTATGGGCCCCGGTACAAGTTTTACATGGGGCCCACAAGCATTCCATATATAGCAATTGACACGGCGCACCAAAACCTGCCAAGGATTTCCACAGTGTCAGAGGTGCAAGTAGGGGATGGGGGAACAGTTTGTTAATGATTGCTAATATTTTAAGCATCTATAGAATGATTATTACCAGTACAGGACCAATAAAGAGCCAATATTGTGCTTGAGGGTTCCTCGGGGCCCCTATGGCCCAAGGGCCCCGATGCGGTCGCCACCTCTGCAACCCCTATTGCTACGTCACTGGCGCATGCGTATGACTGACGGATATCAGCCAAGCGGGAAGCAGCCCTAATGACTTCAGGCAGAAGTCGTACAATAACGGACGGAAACTCCAGCCTGGTCCGGGAGAGGAGCCAGGAGGATGCCAAGGGACCTCGCGCCCTACGGTGGGCCGGAGGAAGCCCCAGGTAAGTGGATATTTTGATTTTAGCACCTGCTCAGGGTAATGATTTACGGGCCAGCAGGTGAGTTAACTTGACCACCTGCCAATCCTTGAAGTATTTACACAGAGCTTTACATTACAGGCTCTGTCACACATATTTTTCACTCCTAGAGAAAGCACAATGCATACACCCATGACTGAGCTATGACTAACAGCTGATTGATGCCCGGCACTCATCAGCTTTTTGTGATGTCCTGCTTTTTTGTAACAAACATATTTTTATGCACTGTAGTGGTGGGTGGAGCGGTCTTTTCCTGAAAATAATGCATACACCCATGTGTTAAATGTTCCAGAATGATATTACCCAGCATTTGAAGACCACAGTCAACATCTAGTGAAATGCTTAGGTAAAGCAGGTAGCTGTAAGCTTCAAAATGTATTGCAACAATTGGAATTCCTTAAAGTGTACCTGAGATGGGGCCCCTTAAAAAATGTATACATACCTGGGGTTTCCTCCAGCCCCCTCCAGCTTGATCGCTACCTCGTCGTCCTCATTCGTCTTCCCGTTCGCCTGCAACTGGCCCCCAAAAAATCCTCCAGTCAGTGCATGTGCTGTCCGGTCAGGCGCGCTCACTCGCCTCACTCCCGCCCCCTCTAGCATTCTGTGCCTGCACAGTACTACTGCGCAGGTGCAGAACACTCCAGGTGACGTGAACGCTACGGGAGCACGCGCATGTGCTGTTGGCCCCGGACCGGGCCAATTGCTGAAAAACGGGGAGTCAGAAGAGGATGGCGCGGGAGCGATCAGGCTAGAGGGGGCTGGAGAAAGCCCTAGGTATGTATATTTTATTGCTGTGGCCCAATCACAGGGTCACTTTAAAGGACATCTGAAGTGAGAGGAACATGGAGGCTGCCATATTTTAAACAATACCAGTTGCCTGGCTGTCCTGCTAAGCATAGGCCTTTAATACTTTTAGCTATAGACCCTTAACAAGCATACAGTTCAGATGTTTCTGACAACAGTTTCACTGGATTTGCTGTTGCTTGTTTCAGGTGTGTTATTCAGATAATACTGCAGCTCCAGAGATCAGCAGGGCAGTTAAGCGTTAAGCTACTGGTATCACTTAAAAGGAAGTAAATATGGCAGCCTCTATATCCCTCTCAAATTCAGGTGTCCTTTAAAGGGCATTCTGACAGGTTAACCCTACCTCCTTCAAACCATACAACCGCTACTATTTCTGTATAAAGTCAGGCAGCTAAGAAAAAGGACATATAAATGTAGCAAACAGAGATACTTTGCAGAAAAGAAAGCTGAATACATAGCTTGTAAAGTAGTAAATTCCCCAGCCTGAAAATTGTCTTCACCAAGGAAGTTGGAACCTGTCTCTATTCTGTCTAAAAAGTCATATACCTTCATCTAGAAGCCCAAATCAAACCGGACAACAGCAATGGGTGAGTGACAACAGGCTGAGACTAAATGCAGATAAAAGTGAAGTCCTTCAGATCGGAGGGCAGCGCATGATAACAAAACAACTTCACTTGCAGTCTTCACCACTGGGAATAAGAGGCACAGATTTACACAGCTCTGAGCATGTACGTAGCCTGGGAGTTCTAATTGATGGGGATTTAAACTTCAGAACTCACATCTCTGCTGTGGTGAACCGTGAAATCATCCTATTTACACCTGAAGTACATTGCAAAAATCAAGCACCTCATCCCCCCCAGATCTGCCAACCTTAGTTCATGCCTTCATTACATCCCGACTGGACTATTGTGATGCTCTCTACACCGGCCTTCCAAAAAAGGACTTGTACTGCCTACAGCTAATACAGGATACTGCTGCCAGGCTGTTAACTAACCAACCCCGTCACTGCCACATAATGCCAGTCCTGCACTCCCTTCACTGGCTACCTATAGAATTGAGGATCCTATTCAAGATCGGTCTACTGACATTTAAGTCACTACATAATCTGGGCCCTGGGTACATGAAAGAAATGTTGCAGCTGCATAGCAATCCCTGCAATCTCAGATCCACATGTTCTAATAATCTAGTCATACCCAGAGCCCACCTGAAAACGTTTGGTCCCAGAGCGTTCTGTCACGCCGCTCCTACATTATGGAACTCCTTACCTCAGTCGATCAGGACAGCTCCATCTCTAGATGTGGTTAACCATTTCAGCCTACGGGGATTTTTCACCTTATGCATCAGAGCAATTTTCACCTCCCATTCATTTGCTAATAACTTTATCACTACTTAACACAATTTATTGATCTATATCTTGTTTTTTTCCGCCACTAATTAGGCTTACTTTGGGTGGTACATTTTGCTAAGAATTATTTTTTTATAAATGCATTTTAACAGGATTAATAAGAAAAAAATCATTATGTCTTAGTTATTGTCCATTATAGCTTTAAAATAACCATAATTAAAACCTATGTATTTTCTTTGCCCGTTTGTCTCGGTTATGGCACCATTTAAATTTTGTCCCTATCACAATGTATGGCGCCAATATTTTATTTGGAAATAAAGGTGTATTTTTTCAGTTTTGCGTCCATCACTATTTACAAGCTTATAATTTAAAAAATGTGCGTAGTATACCCCCTTCAAATGCATATTTAAAAAGTTCAGACCCTTAGGTAACTATGTTTTAGTTTTTTTTTTTTATTGTAATTTTTTTTTCCATTAAAAATTTTATTTGGGTAATATTTTGGTGTGGGAAATAAACAGTTAATTTTTAATGTTATTATATGTGTAAATTGTAATGTAACAAATATGTAGATGTAGTTTAACTATTGAGTTTATTTTTTTCTCCTTGTGCTTCTCGATCACCGGAAGCACAAGGGGGACGGGGACATTTTTTTTTTTTGCAGAAAGACTGAAGCCTCTAGTAAGAGCGCTTGGGTTTTTCTGCTGGGGACACAGGTCGGTGATCGGGTTCCCGTTCACTGATCCCAGGGCTACTGGGGGACAGCACGGGTGCGCGCTGAAGCGCAGCGAAGCAGCCGCCTGGACGTGAGGATCACGTCCGGGCGGCAGAAATGGTTTAATCCAGACTGAAAACCCACCTGTTCAGTTTGGCATTTGCAGAAATATAATTTTTGTTGTGTTAATACTTCACTTCACTGAATCTGAGAGAGCCTAAGCACTTTGAGTCCTATGGGAGAAAAGCGCTATAGAAATGTCATTGTTTGTTAACCACTTCAGGACACAAGTGATTTTTTCCCCTCTCCCCCCTTTTCTCCCTACTAACAGAGCTCTCTGTTGGTGGGGTCTGATTGCTTCCCCAATGGTTTTTTTTTTTTTACATAAATATTTATGTTATTTTATTAATACATTTGTGTATTTTTTTTTTTTGTATTTTTACCCCGCTCCCTCCGCCAGCCAATCAGCGTGATTGGCTGTCATAGGCTTCAGCCTATGACAGCTGATCACTCCCCAGCCTATGGAGGGGACAACCGTGTCACACACGCGATCTCCTGCAAAACGAAGCCCCAGGACTTTACGGTGATCGGCGTTAGGCGGTCCTGGGGCTGCCGCCGCGGTCAGCAAGCAGTTAAAGGACATCCAAAGTGAAAATAAACTAATGAGCAAAAAAAAAAAATATCCACCCTACTTCTCCTAAAAATGACTTTTTTTTTTTTAGATATCTCACAGTGTTTAAATCTAGTTTTTAAGCTTTTACTGTTTCATTGTCTCTGGTCAATGACACCTTCATTGAAGTATGCCAGAGCTCAAATCTATGAACTATGGACCCTTTTTATCTCTTTCCTGCTCTAAGAAGCAATTTACTGACAGGAAAGTGTTTGATAGCTGTAAATACTTATAAGTGAGGGTTATGCTATAGTCTGACCCAGTCCTACCACGTCCCGACCTGGACAGAAACTGTCTTTTGCACACCTGATGTTTAACTTTTTCAGGCAGAGAAAGGAAAAAAAGGAACACAGCCTAGTTATTTGTGTACTTAGCACTATACCTACATATGTTTATCTCATCATGTCACATGTCACCTCAGTTGTCATAAATAGAAAAAAAAATAACACAGGCACTGGTTCACTGGAACAACTGCAACTAGCTATGATCTGCAGTTTCCAAATCCTGCCTCTGGGTGGAATAGTTTAGCACCAGCTAAATTTTTGTGCATGCTGTTCTTGAGTATTAAGATAGGCAATCACAAAGGAATGTTAGTATTGGGCAGAGCACCAGTCTCTCAATTAAGTATATGGTTTATAACCAATTAAAGCAAACCTAAGTCATAAATGTGCTAAATAGGTTGCATAAATGCTCAAACGTAAGGAGAGATAATTAGTGGTCGCCTGTTCTCATTTATCTTTTTATGGCCTGCCGGTTTTATAACTTACTGTATGTTTTAAATCTCTGATTAGAGTAGAGGAAGACTTTGCCCTGCTTTCATCTTCCTCATTGTATGTGAGATTCCTGACTGCTGGTTGTGTACTGTATGTGAGAGTGACTGCTGGTTGTGTACTGTATGCAAGAATGACTGCTGGTTGTGTGCTGTATGCGAGAATGACTGCTGGTTGTGTGTTGTATGCGAGAATGACTGCTGGTTGTGTGCTGTATGCGAGAATGACTGCTGGTTGTGTGCTGTATGCGAGAATGACTGCTGGTTGTGTGCTGTATGCGAGAATGACTGCTGGTTGTGTGTTGTATGCGAGAATGACTGCTGGTTGTGTGCTGTATGCGAGAATGACTGCTGGTTGTGTGCTGTATGCGAGAATGACTGCTGGTTGTGTGCTGTATGCGAGAATGACTGCTGGTTGTGTGCTGTATGCGAGAATGACTGCTGGTTGGGTGCTGTATGCGAGAATGACTGCTGGTTGGGTGTTGTATGCGAGAATGACTGCTGGTTGGGTACTGTATGCGAGAATGACTGCTGGTTGGGTACTGTATGCGAGAATGACTGCTGGTTGGGTACTGTATGTGAGAATGACTGCTGGTTGTGTACTGTATGTGAGAATGACTGCTGGTTGTGTACTGTATGTGAGAATGACTGCTGGTTGTGTGCTGTATGAGAATGACTGCTGGTTGTGTACTGTATGTGAGATTCCTGACTGTCGGTTGTGTACTGTATGCGAGAATGACTGCTGGCTGTGTACTGTATGTGAGATTCCTGACTGTTGGTTGTGTACTGTATGTGAGAATGACTGCTGGTTGGGTACTGTATGTGAGATTCCTGACTGTTGGTTGTGTACCGTATGTGAGAATGACTGCTGGTTGGGTACTGTATGTGAGAATGACTGCTGGTTGTGTACCGTATGTGAGAATGACTGCTGGTTGGGTACCGTATGTGAGAATGACTGCTGGTTGTGTACTGTATGTGAGATTCCTGACTGTCGGTTGTGTACTGTATGCGAGAATGACTGCTGGCTGTGTACTGTATGTGAGATTCCTGACTGTTGGTTGTGTACTGTATGTGAGAATGACTGCTGGTTGTGTACTGTATGTGAGATTCCTGACTGTTGGTTGTGTACCGTATGTGAGAATGACTGCTGGTTGGGTACTGTATGTGAGAATGACTGCTGGTTGTGTACCGTATGTGAGAATGACTGCTGGTTGGGTACCGTATGTGAGAATGACTGCTGGTTGGGTACTGTATGTGAGAATGACTGCTGGTTGGGGGCTGTATGTGAGAATGACTGCTGGTTGGGGGCTGTATGTGAGAATGACTGCTGGTTGTGTGCTGTATGTGAAAATGACTGCTGGTTGTGTGCTGTATGTGAGAATGACTGCTGGTTGTGTGCTGTATGTGAGAATGACTGCTGGTTGTGTACCGTATGTGAGAATGACTGCTGGTTGGGTACCGTATGTGAAAATGACTGCTGGTTGGGTACTGTATGTGAGAATGACTGCTGGTTGGGGGCTGTATGTGAGAATGACTGCTGGCTATGTACTGTATGTGAGAATGACTGCTGGTTGTGTGCTGTATGTGAGAATGACTGCTGGTTGTGTACTGTATGTGAGAATGACTGCTGGTTGGGTACCGTATGTGAGAATGACTGCTGGTTGTGTACTGTATGTGAGAATGACTGCTGGTTGGGTACTGTATGCGAGAATGACTGCTGGTTGTGTGCTGTATGTGAGAATGACTGCTGGTTGTGTACCTGTAACGATTGTGGAACTTTCTCCGTGATCAGCGCACAACGCATGCGCTGACACGGCGGAAATCCTCCAAAAGCGTATATTTGCAGGCACCCAGCAAAAGGTGCTACGCACCTGTAGAGGGAAATTCCTGTCGGCAGATGGCGCTGGGGAGTGCAGAGGAACCAATCCTCTGTACCTCCACAAGTGCCAGACAGGAATTGTACGAAGCGCAGAACGCAATCGCAAGAGAGGCGATTGCGAATGAGATTGAGCAAAGGGACAGGTTGTATGTGTGTGCGCCAATCCAGTCGCCACCCCGCGACCGCACACACACAACAGCAGATACGAAATAGGAACGCGATTGTGAGAGGTGCGATCGCCAGACGTGACACAAGGCAGATCAGAATAGAATACAAGGGTAGCAAAGGCACAGCAAATACAATAAGGAGATACGGAAAATAACAAACGCTAGCTAACCGCGAACACCGCACTCATTCGCAACAGTGCACGCGGTTATGCGCGATCTCCACGTGATAAGCACAATAGAGACAAGCACGCCTAACTAACCATTAACAGACAAACATGAAACAGAGGACGCGAGCGCTTGCTTAACGGTTACCTCACCCAGCCTGCAGCAAGCGTAGCGGACAAGACAGACACACGAAAACAGGGACAAACGAGAGATAGGATCCACAGCACTAGCGAAAAGTGGCTAGCGTGATCCAGGTACAGAGTAGCAGAACAGAAGGATCCCTAGCGCTAGCGAAAAGTAGCTAGCGCGATCCCAGAAGACAGAACAGAAGGATCCCCAGCGCTAGCGAAAAGTAGCTAGCGCGATCCCAGGAGACAGAACAGAAGGATCCCCAGCGCTAGCGAAAAGTAGCTAGCGCGATCCCAGGAAACAGAACAGAAGAGATAGCTGGTAGCAACCGCTGCACCAGCTATACTCCAAGAACAGAGATCAGAACCATTTCCTGTCGACCACCATAGGGGCAGGACAATGGCAACAGGCAAGACAAGACAGAACAGGCAATACAGATAATACAACCTGACTGGGCTAGAAGGGGAGCCTAAAGCAACCCCCAGGAATTAACTATACTAGATAGCAATGGCTGACACTCCAGCAGTGTCCATCAGGAACAGACCATGGAAAGGGAATGACCAGCAAAGCCTTCTGGGAAACATAAAGCTCTTATAGTGCCAGTCATCAAAAAAGGCAGGTAGGGGATTTGCATAACGAATGCATGCAAATTCCCCAGCAAGAGAACAGACCAGAAACTTGCAATGGAAAGACAGGTCTCTGTTCCAGAGACCTGCAGCCCACAGACTAGAGGAATGGACAAACAGCTGTCTGTCTGTGCAGCCAGCTGAGCGGATCATCACAGTACCGTATGTGAGAATGACTGCTGGTTGGGGGCTGTATGTGAGAATGACTGCTGGTTGGGGGCTGTATGTGAGAATGACTGCTGGCTATGTACTGTATGTGAGAATGACTGCTGGTTGTGTACTGTATGTGAGAATGACTGCTGGTTGTGTACTGTATGTGAGAATGACTGCTGGTTGTGTACCGTATGTGAGAATGACTGCTGGTTGTGTGCTGTATGTGAGAATGACTGCTGGTTGGGTACTGTATGTGAGAATGACTGCTGGTTGGGTACTGTATGCGAGAATGACTGCTGGTTGGGTACTGTATGTGAGAATGACTGCTGGTTGGGTACACCTAAAAAGAGCACCACAGTAATTTGAGCACTGGGAAAAGCCACTAGCTTGCATGTGATAAAGATGGCTCCCTGTACAGCTTTTTAACCACAGGTTTCCTTTAAAGCACACATGCAAATATATGTAATTTGAATATTTTAACCCTATCTAAAGAAATACAAAAACATGAAGAAGAGGCCCTTACCATGAATGCACTGGCCATATAGAAACTCCCTGGCTTTTACATCTAGATATATATTGGATATAGCTTATGATTCTAAGAAGCATACAGTAGATATTACTTTTTACAGATAGCTAGGGTCTGTTCGCCTTCACATTTCAATCTTCAAATCATCCACATGACTGTTTCCATGAAAATGAAGTGTCATGATTTAAAGGTTTAAGGATATTTATTGACATCAAGAAAGCGGTTAAACTTACCTGGGTCCAGCGCCAATTTTGTATTTGGTCCTCATGCTGTTCGTCTCCTGCGCCAGCCCTAGACGTCCTCCCCCTCTGGCAGGCTTAATCAGGGCCACAGCATTGGCATGAAAGCCAAGGTAAATTAAAGAGAAACGGTGACAAAGAATTTACCTTCATCCCAGTCAGTAGCTGATACCCCCTTTCCTACGAGAAATCTTTTCCTTTTCACAAATGGATCATCAGGGCGCTCTGTATGGCCGATATTGTGGTGAAACCCCTCCCACAGAGTGATGTCAGGACCATGGTCCTGACAGTTTCCTGTCTGACAACCTAATTGCATTGTGGGAAAAAACAGCTGGGTCCAACTTCCAAAAAAGCAAGCAGCATCTCCTTCCACTGACATCACCTGCCAGCAGTAAAAATGTCACCACGTGGTAAATGTCAGAATGTAAATAGGGGAGAGGAAAGATTTTACAATGGGCAAACACTGACTAAATCATTTATACATAATTATTGTAAAAATGAAGCACTTTTTTATTACATTATTTTCACTTGAGTTCTTCTTTAACCACCTAACGACCGTGTCACGCCAATAGGCGTGACCGTGGAGGCAGCCCCAGGACCGCCTAACGCCAATTAGTCCTGGGGCCGGCTACTGCAGGAGATTGCGTGCAGGCTGCGCGCATCTCCTGCTTGAGGGGTGGAGCTCTGCCCCACTTGTTAGTACAGCGCTGTGATCAGGGACCTGGGACACAAGAGAGCGATCTCTTATTGGCAGAAGCCTATGACAGCCGATCGCCAGGATTGGCCGGCTGGGGGAGGGAGGGTTTTTAGAAAAAAAAAATAGCAAAATATATTACAAAAAAATTTATGTAAATATTTGGCAATAAAAAAATAAACACTGTTGGGGAATCAGACCCCACCAACAGGAAGTTCTGTTGGTGGGGAGAAAAGGGGGAGGGGGGGATCACTTGTGTGCCGAGTTGTGCGACCCTGCAGCTATGCCTTAAAGCTGCAGTGGTCAATTAGGTGAAAAATGGCCTGGTCTTTAGGGGGGTTTAACCACTTGCCGACCGCACACTCATACCGTGCGGCGGCAAAGTGGGAGCTGGAGGACCAGCGACGTACATCTGCGTCGCCAGGTGCCTCCCTAATTAATCAGGAAAGGCCGCTCGCGCGAGCGGCCATTTCCTGTTAGATCACGGAGCGGGTCTCCGTGAATAGCCTGCGAGCTGCTGATCGCGGCTCGCAGACTAAATGTAAACGCTGGAGACGTTTGTCTCCTTTGTTTACATTGAACGGCGCTGCTGCTACAGCAGTGCCGTAAGGCAGATCGGCGATCCCCAGCCAATCAGTGGTCGGGGATCGCCGCCATGTGACAGATGACAGCCTGTCACAGGCTGCACAGGACGGATAGCGTCCTGTGCAGCCCCTATCACCAAGGGTGAGAGGGAGGGGGGAATTTCGCCGCGGAGGCCCCGCAACACCCAGGCAGGCAGGAGCGATCAGACCCCCCCTGCACATCATCCCTATAGTGGGGAAAAAAGGGGGGTGATCTGATCGCTCTGCCTGCAACCTGATCTGTGCTGGGGGCTGCAGAGCCCATCCATCACAGATCATAAAAACGCTGGTCCTTAAGGGGGGGGGGGGGGGGGGTAAAGGCTGAGTACTCAAGTGGCAGAGTGCCAGTTGTCCTGTCCATAGTCTGTCATTTCTTTCAGTAGCTGTTGGGGGCAATGGGGGTTAGTGTAGCTGCAGTGTGTACAGGTCCTTAAGGGGGAATACACACATCAGACTATAGTCTTTGGAAAATGAAAGATCACAGCCCAATCTTACCACCCTTCATGCAGTATGAGAGCCATACTCTACACAGTCTTTTCTATGGAGATGAACTCCCCATCAGAAAAAAAATCTTTGCAAGATGCTGCACAGACACAAAAGATCAGTATTTGCAAAAGATCTGTTCCTGCAAATTGCATTCATAGTCTATAAGATCTGCAGATCATCATACACACCTTGTTTAACTGACATTCATCTGCAGATCAGACAATCATCTGCAGATCTGAAAATCCATCCTGGTGAATCAGATTCACCAGGATGGATCTTCAGATCTGCAGAGGATTGTCTGATCTGCAGATGAATGTCTGTTAAACAAGGTGTGTATGATGATCTGCAGATCTCAGACTATGAATGCAATTTGCAGGAACGGATCTTTGGCAGGAACAGATCTTAACAGATCTTTTGCAGATACTGATCTTTTGTGTCTGTACAGCATCTGTGTGTGCAGCATCTTGCAAAGATTTCTATCTGATGGGGAGTTCAGCTCAATAGAATAGACTGTGTAGGTATGGCTCTCATACTACATGGAAGGGGGTAAAATTGGTCTGTGATCTTTCATTTTCCAGAGACTATGGTCTGATGTGTGTATGCACCTTTAGTCTAGAACACTGGCGTAACAATAGGGGCCGTTTTGAGGGGCTGGAGGGGTCGCAGCATGAGGGGAAAGCCATGCCCACAGTCGGCGGGGAGGGGAGACTGTCCCACTCCTCCCTCCCTCACGGGGCTCTCCCCTCTGCGCTCCCCTCCAGCTTAATGAGTGTCCGGGCAGAGGCGGCCAACACAACGGCTGATACATACCTTCCGTCTTCCGTGCGCTCCAGCATGCGTTCCTCACTCTAGTCTGACGCGACTTCCTGTATAAAACAGGAAGTCGCGTCAGAGACTAGAGTGAGGAACGCACGCTGGGGCGCACGGAAGACGGAAGGTATGTATCAGCTATTGCCTGCCGCTGTCCGGACACTCATTAAGCTGGAGGGGAGAGCCTGAGGTGAGGGAGGGGGGGACCGTCTCCCCTCCCCGCCGACTGTGGGCATGGCTTTCCCCTCATGCTGCGACCCCTCCAGCCCCCCAAAACGGCCCAGAGCGGGCCCCGGGCCCAGCTCAGAATTTCTGCAGGGGGGCCCGGTGGAGCCTAGTAACGCCCCTGGTCTAGAATCTGGTTGGGGGTGGGGGAAGGGTGTGGGTGTGGCTTAGTGTAGCTGGTGGGGGCAGCCTGGATTAGTGTAGCCGGTGGGAGCAATAGGGGTTAATGCAGCTGGGTAGTGTAGCTTAGGAAGAGACAGCTTGGGGACAGAGGCTGCACAAGACTCCCCTGCACCATGAACGCCTTAGGTTTAGTATATATTTTTCATGCTTTTGCCCTCAAAACCTAGGTGCTTCGTATGGTCAGGTGTGTCTTATGATAGGAAAAATACGGTAAATGCTTCCAGGGATGGAGATGTACTGATTGGGTGTGGCAAGGAGTTCCAATGTGTCCTTTAGGCAGGGGTCACACTTACCGGCTTTCGTACGCGTTTTCTGCACAGAAAAACTGTTTTCAACTGAGAACTCATGTTAATCAATGAGCTAGGTCACACTTGAATGCAGATTTCGCATGCAGAAAAAAAACTGACATCTTGCGCAATTTGTCAGTTTTCTCTATAAATTACATTAGCTGTTGTAAGGTAGAGGTCACACTTGTCTTTCAGTTTTCTGAAAAGTGTAGAAACTGAAAGACAAATGTGACCCCTGCCTTAATCTAAGACTGTGAAATGTGTGATGCATTTTCAGCAAATCCTTCAGTTATCCAGGGTCCAGATTGAATAAAGATTTTAAAGAGGACCTCCACAGTCAAAACGAAAATCCGGCAGCCTGCAAGTAAAAGAAAGTTATATTTACCTGAGAAGTCTTGTCCCGCGATGCCGTCCTGAAGTCCCTGCATCACCCGAATTCCGGCATCTGGCCCCGCCTCCTCTCTCTCCCCGGAGAAAACCGTCAAGCGATTTACTACAATAAACCACTACAGTAAGCCACTACAGTAAATAGCTTGGAGTTTTTCTCTGCGGAGAGGAGGTGGGGCCAGGCGCCGGAAGTCGGGTGATGCAGGCACTTCAGGATGGCATCACGGGACAAGACTTCTCGGGTACACATAACTTTCTTTTACTTGCAGGCTGCCGTATTTTCGTTTTGACTCTGCAGGTCCTCTTTAATGTTAGCAGGCCAATCTTGAAGAGGCTTCTCCTTATGGGTAGCCAATGGAGTGTGGAAAGGGTTGTTATGTGGCAATGGTGGGATTGGTTTGTTAATAGCCTTGCAGTGGCATTCTTTATTAATTGCAGATGGTGCAAGGTTTTTTGGGGGAAGATTTGTATATAGAACAGTGCAGTACTCCAGCCATGATATGATAAAGGCATGAACTAGTGTTTGAAGATCTGCTGGAGGTATGAGGTGTTTAATTTCTGCGATGTTCTTTAGGTGAAAAAAAAATTCACCACAGCTGATATTTGATTCCTGAAGTGGAATTCTGCATCAATCAGTAAACCTAAGCTGCGCAGTGTTACAGCTATTCAGGTCTGAGCTTCCTATTCTTAGTGGTGCGGATCTAGACTGCCATTCGTCCACTCCTGAACCTCCGATAAGTACACATATTCGGAGTAGGGTCCGTCATGCCAGGCTTGAATGAACCCTACTTTGGAATGCCCTTCCACAACATATGTTATTCTCCACACTTTGTTATCTTTAAACACTCCCCAAAAGTTCACTTTTTCTGACAAGCATGCTCTCTACCTTAGACCATGCCCCCTTTGACCTAAGGCCAAGTTGCACTCTTAATAAATATCGTAAAAACACACTGCCTCTAGGTATGATTACTGTATACAACCCCTCCTCTTGTTCCAATCTATTCCTTTAGTCTGGAAGCGTGCGAGGGCAGGGCTCTCTCACCCTTTTGGGTCTTGGAATTTGTTATACATTTTATTAATCAAACTTTTGTCACTGTAATTACCAATTCTGTATTTTGTAGATTGGTGTATATCTTTGTCTATATTATTATGTACCCCATGTTTGTGTCTTACGTTGTACAACATCACAGAATATGTTGGCACTTTATAATCAATAATAATAATCATAAATATAGCTGGTGTCTTAAACCACTTCCACACCAGCATGGCTGAAATGTACATCCTGCTTGTGGCTGCTCATCTCTGACACAAGGTAGATTCCTATCATCGCCGCCGTGCATTTCCACAGCTCCCGTCAATCTGTCCACCACAACTCGCTTGCAGTGGCGTCAGAGCTCTGTGAGCTGGTCAGGAGCTGAATTCATTGGCTCCTGACCCGGTCATCACTCTGAGCCAATCACATTGGCTTACATTGAAAGACAGGGTCAGGAGCCAATGAAAGCGGCTCCTGACCAGCGCATATAGCTCTGCCGTCATAGCAACAGCAGAGCAAGGGGCCTGCAGCGATGGGTGAGCGGTGTGACCAGTGGAGTTACGGGTATTTGCGGTGAATCATCGGTAAGCGCTGTTTTGTGGTTCCAGCAGTGTCTGATTCTTAAAGAGGAACTCCAGGGAAAATAATGTAATAAAAAAAAGTGCTTCATTTTTACAATAATTATGTATAAATGATTTAGCTAGCGTTTGCACATTGTGAAATCTTTCCTCTCCCTGATTTATATTCTGACATTTATCACATGGTGACATTTTTACTGCTGGCAGGTGATGTCAGTGGAAGTAGCTGCTGCTTGCTTTATTGGCAGTTGGAAACAGCTGTAAACAGCCATTTCTCACAATGCAATGAGGTTCACAGACAGGAAACTACCAGGACCATGGCTCTCAAAGTTTCCTGTGGGAGGGGTTTCACCACAATATCAGCCATACAGAGCGGCCTCATGATCCGTTTGTAAAAAGGAATAGATTTGTCATGTAAAAAGGGGCATCAGCTACTGATTGGGATGAAGTTCAATTGTTGGTCACGGTTTCTCTTTAACCTCTTGAGGACCACAGTGCTGAACACCCCCCTAGAGACCAGGCTGTTTTTTGTTTAATTGGCCACTGCAGCTTTAAGGCCAAGCTGCAGGGTCGCACAACACAGCATACTAGTGACCCCTCCCCCTTTTCTCCCTACTAACAGAGCTCCGTTTATGGGGTCTGATCGCCCCCCCAGTTGTTTATTTTAAATAAATATTTATTTCTTTATTTTTGTATTTTTTTTACCATTTTTTTTTTTTAGAGACTGAAAGCGGGGCGGAGCTCCAACCCTCAAGCAGGAGATGTGCGCGCAGCCTGCGCACAATCTACTGCAGTAGCCGGCCCCAGGACTTGACGCCATTTGGCGTTAGGCGGTCCTGGGGCTGCCGCCGCGTCCCCGCCCATTGGTGTGGGGCGGTCGTCAGGTAGTTAAGAGGCCAGAGACTGTTGGTACAGAACTAGCTAAAATAGCAGTGGCGTGTCAGACCATGTTTTGGGTGTGTTTAAAGTTGATGGCAGTTGGTGCTGTCTTTTTTTTTTCTCTCGTCTTCCAGCGGTAAAGATGATTACCCACAGGCTCATTGTGGATCAAACCATACAAATGAATTACACGGCAAGTATCAATCGCTTCTTGATCTATCTTTTATTTACCTTCTCACTTTTTTAAATGTATGGATTTATTTTTTCCCCTTACTACTTATTATCTTTCAGTAAGTTCCTCTTAAAGTGAACCCGAGGTGAAAATAAACTGAGATAAACAATTGTATTTATCCCCTACTCCTTAAATGACTTTTTTTTCCCCAATATCCCATGGTTTTATTTTATATGTAAAAGTAAACATTTACAAAGTAGATGGAATGTTTTGTTGTCTCTGCTCAGTGACAGCCTATTAAGTGTCCCTAAATAAAAATACATGAACTATTGACCTTTTTTGATCTTTCCCTGCCCTCAGAAGTTGTATTCTGGCAGGAAAACTTTTATGGCTGTAATTTGATTATCAGTGATGTTTACTATATTCCCAACAAGGTATCGACAAGACAAAAGCTGTCACAGCAAAATAAAACAAGTGAAAAAGCCTGGTTATTAATATGTTTTGCACTGTACATACACATTTATCTCATAATGTCACTTCGGATACACTTTAATGTGAATGCTGCCGTGTACTGTGTTTTCTGCTGCCCGCTCTGCTCACACTCCTTCTCACAGGGGGTTCTGGAATGTGCCCCATACCCCAGACAATCTGTTAACACGAAACGACAATTAGAAATGATTAAATCAAAAGAGGAATTTTGACCAGCTGAGCTTTTATTTGACCATTTCCCATTAGGCGATTGATTGGAACAAGAAAAAAATTATGATCACTTTCTATAAATGTTGGTTTGTTTGGGATTGCGTATCAATATGATTTTGCGTGTTATTGTATCGTGCTGTACAGTAGGTGATTTTCTCTCATATAAGCATTAGAAAATGCCTTGCCCTCCTGCCCATCAGCTAACAGGCCATGCGGGAGATGCCTGCTCTATAAACAGAGCAGCCAGAATGGAAGATCAAACTATCTTCAGCTTTAATATGGCTCATGGCAAGCCAGGATAAATACAGATCTCAAGTAATTACGCTAGCTGAAAGAAGACAATTATTTCATGACTTTGGAAGGAATACATAAAGTGAATCAAACGGTGTTCTTAACCACTTCACAATTGAGGGGTTTTACCCCTTCAGCATCCAAGCAATTTTCACCTTTCAGCGCTCCTTCCATTCATTTGTCTATAACTTTATCATTACTTATCGCAATGAAATGAACTAAAACTTGTTTTTTTCACCACTAATTAGGCTTTCTTTAGGTGGGACATTATGCCAAGAATTATTTTATTGTAAATGTGTTTTGATTGGAAAAAAAATCATTATTTTTTTCGGCCATTATAGTTTTTAAATAATGCATGCTACTGTAATTAAATCCCATGAAATGTATTTGCCCATTTGTCCCAGTTATCACACCGTTTAAATTATGTCCCTATCACAATGTTTGGCGCCAATATTTTATTTGGAAATAAAGGTACATTTTTTTTTCAGTTTTGCGTTTATCCCTAATTACAAGCCCATAGTTTATAAAGTAACATTGTTATACCCTCGACATAAATATTTAAAGAGTTCAGTCCCTAAGGTAACTATTTATGTATTTTTTTATTGTAATTTTTTTTTTTTTTTTTTACAAAAAAAAAAAAATTGGGGAGTGTGGGAGGTAATGAGTTAATTTATAATGTAAAACTATGTATTTATATATGAAAAATGCTTTTGGATGTAGTTTTACTATTTGGCCACAGTAATTTTTTGTGAGGCTAGATTCACAGTGGGACGTTGCGTTTTGATGCCACGTTAAAGTCGCACCGCAAGCTTACAACGCAACGCGCCCAAAAAGTGGCAACGCAGCGTTACCGTCGCATACAGCAGATACAGTAAAAAATACAGGCAATGAAAAGTATGCTTCCAAGTCATTACTGAGCATGTGCAAACAGTCCAACGCAGCTAATAACGTGTTTAACGCACTGCATGCAGTACTTTTATTTAACGTGCAGCGTTAGACACCAACGCAACGTGTGCACTGTGAACAGGGCATTGATTTTTCATTGCAGTGAGTTATTCTGCGTTAAATGCTGTTTTAACGCGCGACTTTAACGTCCCACTGTGAACTTAGCCTCAATGTGTCCTGTAAGCATAGGAAGTACGCTTACAGGAAGTGTAATGAGGCTGCGAAACTTTTTTTTTCACAACGAATGAGCAGCTTCTCATGGAAGCATGCCGATCATTGCTGCGGGGACTTAGATCAACGAACGGGAACAGTTTTCCCATTCATTGATCTCCAGGCAAGCGGTCGGCGGCGTGCACGAGTGAGCGGGAGCGCGGTCAGCGGCGAGGGTGCGCATATCTACGCCCCGGGCAGGGAAATAAAGTTAAAAGGGGCGTAGATATACTGTATCTGGGCGGCGAAGTGCTTAATATCTGCTTGGCACAATTGTTTGACATTCCATTGTCTGGATTAAAGTGAACCTCCGGACTAAAATTCTACTCAGCAGAACTGAAAAGGCTTGGTGTTTCTTTAACACTTTCACAGCATCAGAACTTTGTTTTTCTTACCAAAGCATCATTTTTAGCTAAACTCCACCCATCAAAGAAAAAAAGCCCGGGCTATTTTTTCCTGATGCTGCGCAGAGCATGATGGGATTTCCTATGTTGTTCTTGTTGCCTAGCAACTGGGAGAGGTGCTCAGGACACAGGACAGTTGGAACTGTCTCATGCTCCCTGTCACCTCCTTTCAACCAAAAAGATAGCTGCCATCATGAAATCAAACATTTGTCTGTTCTTTTAAAACAGGGTGGGTAAGAGACTACCTATCTATTTTAATTAAAGGGGAACTTCAGCCTAAACAAACATACTGTCATTAAGTTAAATTAGTTATGTTAATTAGAATAGATAGGTAATATAATATCTTACTTACCCTGTTTTAAAAGAACAGGCAAATAAATGTTTGTGATTCATGGGGGCTGCCATCTTTGTCATGGGGGCAGCCATCTTTTTGGTTGAAAGGAGGTGACGGGGAGCAGGAGACACAGTTCCAACTGTCCTTTGTCCTGATCACCCCTCCCAGCTGCGCACCCTAGGCTTCAAATGTCAAATTCAAAATGTAAGAAAAAAAAATTGCACCAAAACAGCAGAATGAGAGCAACAACATCAGAAATCCCATCATGCTTTGCACAGCATCAGGGGAAAAATGCCCGGGCAGTTTTCTTCTGTGCAACTAAAAATGAGGCTTGTATAAGAGAAACAAAGTTCTGATGCTGTGAAACTGTTACAGAAACACCAGGCCTTTTCAGTGCTGCTGAGTCGATTTTTAGTCTGGAGGTTCACTTTAACATAACTAATGTAACTTAAAGGGAACCTTAACTGGCGAGCAAAAAAAAATTCACTTACCTGGGGGCTTTCCCAAGCCTCCCGCAGCCGTCCGATACCCGCGCCTTTCCTTCGGTGCCCTCCGGTCTCCCTCCGCCGCTAAGTTTCGTTTTCGGACGACTGCCAGTCGTCCTCGGGCCTCTTCCGCACTCCTCGTCGTAAACTGCAGTAAAGCGCGTCCGCATGACGCCGAACGCGTCATGTGCATGACGCCAAACGCGTCATGCGGCGCGCTTTACTGCAGTTTACGACGAGGAATGCGGAAGTGGCCCGAGGACGACTGGCAGTCGTCCGAAAACGAAACTTAGCGGCGGAGGGAGACCGGAGGGCACCGAAGGACCGGCGCGGGCACCGGACGGCTGCGGGAGGCTTGGGAAAGCGCCCAGGTAAGTGAATTTGTTTTTGCTCGCCAGTTAAGGTTCCCTTTAATGACAGTATGTTTGTTTAGGCTGGAGTTCCTCTTTAAGTACTTAGAGCTAAAGAAAAAACCATGAATGAGGTCTCACCTGTATTTACCTTTATAATTGGCTGCTTTGTGTACCAATCTGCTATATTAGATGACCATATTGACAGGACAGGCCTGCAAATACTGTTCAATCACAGTCTTCTCTTCTGCCCCAGTCACCAAAAGAGTTGTGTTTACGGTCTGTTGCCTCTTCTGCCATCCACATCATAGAGAGCACTTGGGTTTACAAATGAAATAATGCTTTTTAACATAGATCATCATCATGCTTCTTAGCATGAACTAGCACATGGTGCTTATTGCATACTTACCTATGTAGAGGGAAGGCTCTGGATCCTATAGATCATTTTCGGTGTCCTCATTCCAGCGCTGTCCCCAGTTCAAATTCGCCACCTCTGGAAGGTGGGGGCATCTTTATTCCTGCCAGATCTCAGAGGAAAGTTTGTTTACTGAGAGTTCTGAAGTCAGTACAAATACCTGGTCTCCCACAATGCTCTAGGAGGGAAATTCCATATAGCTAAAACAGCGTAAGCTAAACACCACTGGGAGGGCAGGGCTACAGTGGGTTGCAAAAGTATTCGGCCCACTTGAAGTTTTCCACATTTTGTCATATTACTGCCACAAACATGAATCAATTTGATTGGAATTCCACGTGAAAGACCAATACAAAGTGGTGTACATGTGAGAAGTGGATCGAAACTCATACATCATTCCAAATTTTTTTTTTACAAATAAACAACTGCAAAGTGGGGTGTGCGTAATTATTCGGCCCCCTGAGTCAATACTTTGTAGAACCACCTTTTGCTGCAATTACAGCTGCCAGTCTTTTAGGGTATGTCTCTACCAGCTTTGCACATCTAGAGACTGAAATCCTCCAGCTCAGTCAGATTAGATGGACAGCGTTTGTGAACAGCAGTTTTCAGATCTTGCCACAGATTCTCGATTGGATTTAGATCTGGACTTTGACTTTAAACCATTCCATTGTTGCCCTGGCTTTATGTTTAAGCAGCGTACACACGCCGGACTTTAGGCAACGACGAGTCCGTCGTTGCCTCCCGCTGGGTGGGCGTGCCAGCGATAGTCCGGCGTGTGTACGCTCTGTCGTCAGACTGATACGGCTGTTTCTGAGCGATCCGCCCGGCGGATCGCTCAAAAACAGCCGTATCAGTCTGACGACAGAGCGTACACACGCCGGACTGTCGCTGGCACGCCCACCCAGCGGGAGGCAACGACGGACCCGTCGTTGCCTAAAGTCCGGCGTGTGTACGGACCTTTAGGGTCATTGTCCTGCTGGAAGGAGAACCTCCGCCCCAGTCTCAAGTCTTTTGCAGTCTCCAAGAGGTTTTCTTCCAAGTTTGCCCTGTATTTGGCTCCATCCATCTTCCCATCAACTATGACCAGCTTCCCTGTCACTGCTGAAGAGAAGCACCCCCAGAGCATGATACTGCCACCACCATATTTGACAGTGGGGATGGTGTGTTCAGAGTGATGCGCAGTGTTCGTTTTTCGCCACACATAGCGTTTTGCATTTTGGCCAATAAGTTCCATTTTGGTCTCATCTGACCAGACCTTCTTCCACATGGTTGCTGTGTCCCCCACATGGCTTGTGGCAAACTGCAAACGGGACTTCCTATGCTTTCTGTTAACAATGCTTTTCTTCTTGCCACTCTTCCATAAAGGCCAACTTTGTACAGTGCATGACTAATAGTTGTCCTATGGACAGAGTCTCCCACCTGAGCTGTAGATCTCTGCAGCTCGTCCAGAGTCACCATGGGCCTCTTGACTGCATTTCTGATCAGCGCTCTCCTTGTCCGGCCTGTGAGTTTAGGTGGATGGCCTTGTCTTGGTAGGTTTACAGTTGTGCCATACTCCTTCCATTTCTGAATGATCGCTTGAACAGTGCTCTGTGGGATGTTCAAGGCTTTGGAAATCTTTTTGTAGCCTAAAGGTAGCCATACACTGGTCGATTTGCCATCAGATTCGACCAACAGATAGATCCCTCTCTGATTGAATCTGATCAGAGAGGGATCGTATGGCTACCTTTACTGCAAACAGATTGTGAACTGATTTCAGCCTGAAACCGTTCACAATCTGTTGTGGTGGTGCTGCTGCCGCTCCCCCCGCCCGCATACATTACCTGCTCCGCAGGCGCGACTCCAGTCCCCAGGTCTCCACTGTCTTCTCCGCTCTGGTCTTCAGGTCCGGCATACTTTACTTCTTCCTGCCCGGCAGGAAGTTTAAACAGTAGAGCACCCTCTACTGTTTAAACTTCCTGCCGGGCAGGAGGAACTGAAGCATGCCGGAGACCAGCGCGAACACGGAGCAGCGGTGACCGGGGGTAGTCGCGCCGGTGGAGCAGGTAATGTATTGCCGCTCTATTGCGTCGGTCGTCGGGCACTCGAACGCCGCTAGCGACGCGCTCCCTACCCGCAGGTGATCGACGGTAATTTTGCGCACGGAGCGATCGGCGGGATAGGACGAAATGGATCGAAATTCGGCGTGTAGCGCGAACGATTGGCAGCAGATTCGATCCCAGTGATCGAATCTGCTGTCGAAACGGCGACAAATCGAGCCAGTGTATGGCCAGCTTAAGCCTTCTTTAAATTTCTCAATAACTTGATCCCTGACCTGTCTTGTTTGGTCTTTGGACTTCACGGTGTTGTTGCTCCCAATATTCTCTTAGACAACCTCTGAGGTCGTCACAGAGCAGCTGTATTTGTACTGACATTAGATTACACACAGGTGCACTCTATTTAGTCATTAGCACTCATCAGGCAATGTCTATAGGCAACTGACTGCACTCAGATCAAAGGGGGCCAAATAATTATGCACACACAAATGTTTGGAATCATGTGATTTTTGTTCCACTTCTCACGTGTACACCACTTTGTGTTGGTCTTTCATGTGGAATTCCGATAAAATTGATTCATGTTTGTGGCAGTAATATGACAAAATGTGGAAAACTTTAGGGGCCGAATACTTTTGCAACCCACTGTACATACCAATATACAGCAATGTATAGACATAGGAAGTGATTCTGAAACTGGGAAAATTACTGTGAAAGGAGGAATCCTAATTAATTTACTGCATTCTACTATATGGCACTACACTGCCTCTTTAAAGGCCATCAGCACTGCACAGTGGTAAGTGGATAGATGCTTAAAGCGGTATTGTCACCATAAAAATCAAATTTCAACAGCAACTGGTCTGAGTGTATTAAGTGATAAAGATGCTAATCCTGCATTCAAAACTTGCAAAACTTTTTCTGCTGTTACGGTTTGTAGTTATCACATACTTTGGGAACACTGGCCCTAGTGCCAAACAGTGCCAAAGAGTTGAGTGCTGGGAGTTCTTTTTATTTATAATATATTCCTCCTCTTCCATTTATTTCCCTATCTAGCTGCTTATCAGAAACACCCTCTGATTACTTGTGTTTACAAGCAAGGCTGAGGTGACTCAGTGATTGGAGGATAAGACAGTGCAGTTCCTAGTATACACTTCAGTGGGAGTGTCTGAAGACTCTGGGGGGAGGGCAGCTAATAAATTCACAATGAGCAAGAGAAGGAAGGGGGGAAAACAAGAGTCAGGAAGGATATGATGTCAGCATTAGCTTGGCAAGATGGCCACTGCCTAGAATAGGATTTTCTGCTTTTCCTTTATAAAATTCACAGGAATCATTACGTGGATAGCACAATACATCTGTTATGTAAGTAGAAGTAGTATTTATCTACTTATATAACGGAAAATTGTATACTTACCTTCCGTAATTTTCCTTTCCTGGATCAAACGATGGCGGCATACATATGGGTATTGGCTCCGCCCCCTAACCCCGATAGGACAGTTCATCTATAAGTTTTAAGCGCCCACCCCCTCCAGCCATTCTGGTCTAAATCAGTCCTTGAATGGACAAGAGGGAGGGATTCGTATGCCGCCATCGTTTGATCCAGGAAAGGAAAATTACGGAAGGTAAGTATACAATTTTCCGTTTTCCTGGACCAAACATGGCGGCATACCTATGGGACATAACAAACCACACTTGAGGGAGGGAATACTGCAAAACATACGTATTTATTCATACAGACAAAACAGCTTTGCCAAACTCGACAGAAGACAAGGAGGCAGGATCAACAGGATAGTGCCTCAAAAACGTATTTACAGAAGACCAAATGGCCGCTTTACAGATAGACTCTACTGAAACTTTCGAGAAGCATGCCCAAGAAGCAGCCATGCCCCTAGTAGAGTGCGCATGAACTTCCTTTGGGACAGGAAGCCCCTTAATAGAGTAGCACCTCTGAATAATTTTAACCAGCCAGGAAGCCACAGTTCTGGTAGTTACTGGAAGGTCCTTCCTAGGACCTCTGAAGTTGACAAACAATCTATCTGAATTCCTGAATGAAGCTGTACATTCTAGATAAGCCCTAATGGAAAGGCCAACATCCAAAGGATGACATTCACCCTCTGAAGTGAACGTAGGCAGGGATAGTTCCTGATTAATGTGGAATCCAGACGCTACTTTAGGCACAAACTGTAAAACTGGCCTAATCACTACTCTATCCGGGAAGAATTCCAAGAGACTACTTGAGCAGCCTAGAGCTTGGAGGTCTGAAACTCTCTTCCCAGAGGCTATAGCTGTCAGGAAAATTGTCCTTAAGGTCAGATCTTCTAGAGAAATGGACAGTAATGGAAAGAAAGGTGGAGAAGAAAGGATTTCCAGCACCATGGGTAGATCCCATTTCGGGAAGAATGGTTTTCTTGGAGGCCTCATCTTGAAGATAGCCTGTACAAACTGCACAACCAAGGGATGGAAGGCCCACTTCTGATTCGTTAAAGCTGAAAGGGCTGATATTTGGACCTTGATTGCTGCCACACTAAGACCCTTTTCCACTCCTGATTGAAGGAAGTCCAGGATGTTTCGTACCTCTGGAGACATACTATCGAATCCTTCCTCTAAGGAGAAGAGAATAAACTTTTCCCATATAAATAGTAAGTCGAATTAGTGGAAGGCTTGCTAGCCTTTAGAAGCGTCTCTACCACTTGGTTGGAACATCCCATGTCTGCATACTTCTGCCTCTCAATCTCCAGGCCGCTAAACACAGGCCTTTGACTCCTGCCTTCTGACATATGCCACTGCCGTGAAGTTGTCTATCCTCAACAAGACTGACTTCCGATAAATCAGATGGCGAAAAGCCTTCAAGGCCATAAAGGCTGCCTTCAGCTCCAGGAGATTCGAAGGTACACCCTTTTGCACTGTTCTCCACTTCTCCTGCATTCGGATCCCATCGCAGTGGGCTCCCCAACCCATTAAACTGGCGTCCATGGTGATGACCACTGGAATATCTGTCTGAATCTGACAACAGTTTCTCAAGTTTTGTTCTGTGTACCACCACAGAAGGGAGTCCCTCACAAGCAACGGGAGATGAAACATCTGAAGCATGCAACTCTTGTTCCATCGATGCAGAAAGAATATCTGAAACATCCTGAGCGACCAGTGGGCCCATTTCACCATTGGGATACAGGATGCAAATGTCCCCAGCAGGCTCAAACACTCTCTGGCAGACAGGGACTGATTTCTCAAGGCCCTCTGAACCTTTCTCTGAATCGCTGTAATCTTCTGCTCGGGGAGGCAAACTTGATTCTGAACCGTGCAAAACCTTGCTCCCAGGAAAACCAGGTCCTGTGACGGCACCAGCTGGCTCTTCTTGAGGTTGACTAGCCATCCTAGGCGTTGCAGTAGCTGCAGCAGGGTGGACTGGTGTTGGATCAACTGCTTCCGATCCTGGTGGAGCAGCAGAAAGTCGTCCAGGTAATGGAATATCCTCAGACCCTGGAGTCTCAGAAACGCAATGACTGGAAGAAGAACTTTGGTGAATGTTCTCGGAGCGGTTGACAGTCCGAATGGCAGACACTGAAATTGGTAACCTTTCCCTTCTACAGCAAACCTGAGGAATCTTTGAAAACCGAGCTTTATGGGAATATGAAGATACGCGTCCGCCAAGTCCACAGTTGTCATCCAGTCTCCTACACTTATCATCGGGATGATGGATTGCAGAGATTCCATCTTGAAGTGCTTCACAGATATATGCCTGTTCAAGTATTTCAGGTCGAGAACTGGTCTCCAACCGCCTGATGACTTCCTTACCAAGAACAGAGGAGAAAAGATTCCTGTTTGGCATTCTCTGTGTGAAAGCGGGATAATCGCCTCCTGAGCCAGTAAAGTCTGTACATACTCTGTAAGTGCCAGCTTCATCTCCTTGTCTCGCGGAATTCTTGTTGGCATGAACTTAAAGCGTGGGAGTCTCTTCTTGAATCTCCAAGAATGTCCCTCCTTCAGGGTATTCAGCACCCATGAATCCTCGACTATTCCCACCCAAGATTACCAAAAGAGGCGCAACCTGGCCCCCACCTGGCAATCTTGAGTGGACGTCCCATCAAAAGCGCTTTTGAGGCTGTTGCGCATCAGACGGGACCCTGGACTTCATCCCTCTCCCGAAGGAGGACTGGGTTCCTTTCCAGCTTCTATTAAACTGTCTGCCCGGTCTGTACGATCTTGCCTGTTGATATCGATTATTAAAACTTCTCCTAGGAGCTTGTTGCCTGGAGGGTCTCTGTTTCCTGTCTTGCGGAATCAAACCCGACTTCCCTCCTGTAACCTTCGAGATGGCACTGTCCATCTGGGGCCCAAATAAATGCGCTCCATCGTATGGAATCTTGCACCAGTTTGATTTTGATGACTGATCGGCCGACCAAGGCTTTAACCACAAAGCTCTTCTTGCCGTTACACTACATAACATGGATCTTGCTGCCAGTCTAATTATATCAATAGCAGCTTCACCCATGAAATCTCCCGTTAGCTTCAATTCATCTAGGGCTCTTATGATTTCCTCCTTATCTGCTCCTGAATTCAAGGCCGCCTCAATGTTGTCTACCCAGACACGAGATGCTTTCGCTAACGAAGTTAAGGCAATTGCTGGTTTGCATGCTGCACCTGCATTTAGAAAGGCCCTCTTGATATCGGTGTCAATCTTCCTCTCCCGAGGGATCTTTAAAGGCTATGGCATTCTCCATGGGTAGAGTAACATGCTTTGTAAGTCTCATTACTGACGCATCCACCGATGGGGCTGAGTCTAGTAGTCTGCAATCCTCCTGACTTAGCAGATAAAGCTTCGATAACCTGTTGTTCATAGAAGGTTTTTATTCCACCTTATTCCATTCTTTAAGAATCACCTCTTTTATAATCTTCATAAACGGGAAAACCTGCGGTTGCTGGTCTAAATGCGGATAGTACTTGTCCGGCTCTGGGACCGAACCTTCCTCATCCTGCCAGTCAATTGCTGACCTAATAGCTTGGAGAAAAGCAGGTACTAAGGAAAAACTAAAACCTGCAGCAGAAACCTCTCCCTGAGCAGAATCCTCCTCTAGAGAGACCTGCGGTGCAGCCGCCGTCAAAACCTGAGGAGGTGCCATATTCTGGAAAGTCCTTTACTGCCTGCTGGATAAAGGATAGCACCTGTTGGTTATCAGTGTCTCTTTCTCTGCCTAGCTCCGCAAAACAGGTTTCACACACTCTCTTGCCCGGCATTGCCTGCTGAGTGCACGACCAACATAAGTTCTGAACTGGTCTTTGAAAAAGGTTCCAAAAGATCAGATCCAGGAGAAATGTCCCATTCCTTTCTCGCCCTCTTAGGGGACCTATCCCTTTCACGATAATGTCTCTGTGGAGAGTAGCGCTCAGATGATCGCCTCCTCCTCCTATCACGGGAACGTCTGCGTGAGGATCTGGACCTAGAAAGGTGTCTTCTCCTACTTCGGGACCTGGATCTATAATCCCTTGAAGACCTCCTCTTGTCACAAGAACGACGACTTCTGCTTCGTTCTCTTGATCGAGGACGGGACTTCTGTCTCGCAGCCGAGGAAAGACGCTCCTTAGGGACCGCCTGATCACTTCCTCCTTCCCCCGGACTGTGGAGACATAATTTTTATGTTCCACTATCACATCCGCCATAAAATTTATAAATGGGAAATAATAGGCTTCTTTTAACACCCTTAGGACCTGTGCAAGGGACACTTTACACAATAGACACCCGGTGCATAAGATCAGAAAAGGCTGCATTTAGCAGCCTGTTACCTGACAGAGACCACCTCCTCAGCATGCTCAATATCCTCCATTCTCTATTTAAGAGAAAGATAGATAGAGCTATTAACAATCATCCGAGAACAACATCCAAGGTAAAACATTGCCTCAATAAGGAAAATTGCATACCTGCGTCCAGCAGACCAGATAGGGAACAGTAGTCCAGACTCTCCGGTGCAAATCCAGGCAGACAGTGTGGTACCAGCGCAGAAACACGCCACCCACCGCTATCACGCCACCCACCACTATCACGCCGGCATCAGCGTGCATCCACCGCTCTGGAACTTCCTGGAGACTAAAACACTCCCCTCAGCCAATCTGCGCTTGCCAGCGCGAAATCTCGCCTCTCGCGAGACTTCCAGCGCTGTTCTGCGCAGGGACACAATGTGGAGGGGTCTGGCGGCGCCATCTTCCCTAGGGGCAGCCACCACAGCAGCAGAAGGCTGCAATGCACACAGGAGCCGCCGTTCTCCCTGTTTAAGGGCTAGAGACGCTCCAACCAGGCGGGAGAGGCTGAACCCGCTCAGGTAAGACACATTAAGGGGAAAGAAGGAAATAAAAGAACCTAAAATAAAGAAAAAAACAAAGAAAACATCAGCACAACCTAATAGACGAAACTGTCCATTCGAGGACAGAAAAAAGAATGGCTGGAGGGGGTGGGCGCTTAAAACTTATAGATGAACTGTCCTATCGGGGTTAGGGGGCGGAGCCAATACCCATAGGTATGCCGCCATCGTTTGGTCCAGGAAATGTGTTTTTTATTTCTAGGTTAGCATAGGTGTCGCTTGTTCTTTAAAGTAAACAACTCCCTTCCGGCTGTAAAAATCCAAGGCAGACCTGATCTAATATTAAATGATAGCTTTACACAGCAGTTAACTAATGTCTGTAGAAAGTTTTAGGGCGGTTTTCCACTAGCGATGGCTGTCTGTCTCCGAGACTGATGCCAACACTTGTGTACGCTCACTACGCATCAGAATCACTGTAGCCGTGCCATGGACCGCTATGGGGATTCGGACGGGTTGTCCAGAATTCAGTGTTTTAGAATTTTTTTCAGGGCCCATTCACACTAAAAATTACTGAACGATTTGTTGAGCAATTCTCTGGAGTTTTCCATTTTTTTTTGTTTTTCTAGAGCTTTTTCACTGTAGAGTGTTTTTTTTCAGTGATTAGTGCCTTGCGATTTCTAGTTCAGTAAGCTGTGTCTGTCTTCCATAAATAGGAAATGACGTCTACACAGGAAAAAGAGGTGTTTTGTGGGTAAACTGCAAGGTTTGATGGGTAACATAGCTGGGAAACTGTTGATTGTGAACAGGCTATACGCGCACAAATTCAGAAGCAGCCTATTGATTTCAATAGGCTCAGATTCCGGACCCATATTTGTGGGTGTGAAATTGTACACACATAGCTCTAATGTAAAACAGGCCCTTAGGCAAAAAACATTTTAACACGCACTTTATTTTGAAACTATTCAAAGCAGAGGTCCAAGCAAAGTTTCACTCTTTCACCCTCTTACCATTGACTTTTATTTAGAAAGCGCCAACAAATTATGCAGCACTGTACAATAAATAAGGGAAACAGAAGATGAAGTTGCACAATTCTATTACACAGGAGCCAGACCAATCCAGCTTATAATTGAATAACATTTATGGTAATTCTCATAAAAAGAAAAAATAAACACCTATCAATAAATAAAACCTGTAAATACCACAATTACAGAGCAAAAGCTGGTCAGGTCATTAGTACTGGAATTTCCTGGTGTCACAGACCTTTATATCCCACTCTCCAGGGTGCATAGAAGTGAATTTACTGAATTTGTAAATAATGATACTGTAGTTGATAGGATGGAAAGGAGAGGGTTGACATCAACACCAGGCAAGGAAATTGTGCCCTGAGTAGAGCTTTAAGGAAGAACTCCATACACATTCCTAACCCACCCCCTACTTAGATTCACTTTAAAACTTTTCAAGGTATATTAACCTGTGTCAAACCTGACAGTGGCCACTGAGGGTAAGGGTGTAATATATAAAGCCTTGCTATGCTTCCCTAGAGGTGCAGGGATGATCTGGAGTTCGGAGTCTGTCTTCCAGAAAGAGAAAACAGCACAGGGACTCTAGGAGCCCTGTATGGTGACGTATGTAATTACGAAGCAAATAAATGATAAAAAGTACTCACAAACTCGGCTTGCACACTTGGCAACCTCAGTGAAGTGCTTGTGAAGAATGCTCATCTTCACTCAGTTATGTGGTAGCCTCTCCTGCTATTCGAACTCCTGGTACTAATAATGGGCGTGAGGATTTAGAGGGGAGGATTTAGGTTTGGCGCCAGCAGAAGGGGTAAGGGTAGGGTTAAGGTTAGGCGCCACCGGGGGGGGGGGGGGGAGAGATTAAGGTTAGGCACCACCGGGGGGGGGGGGGAGATTAAGGTTAGGCACCACCAGGGGGGTGGGGGGGGGGACGTTAAGCACCACCAGCTGGAAGGCTAAGGTGAGGCTCTCATGGTGGGGGGGCAAAGGTTAGACACCACCGGGAGGGGGGGGGGCTAAGATTAGGCACCACCAGGAGGGGGCAGGGTTAAGGTTAGGCACCACTGGGGGAGGGTTCTGTGTGAGAGTAGGGAGAGATTAGGTCATAGTGAAATATTCGAAAATATTACTGATACTTCACTATATCAATGAAGTAGTAGCATATCGGTAAATTTACCGATATACTACTACCACTATTTTATGTGCTGTTGACCAATTTGTTGGGTTTACGCCGTGCCCAAATTAGCGTGCAGTTTTAAAATGTAGGCTTTATTGAGTCATCCTGTACAACCCACACCCCATTTACACCGCAGACACAAATAATATGTAACAGTTTAATTACAGTTTACAGATTAAATACACATTTGCAGTTTTTACACACACACAAGGAAATTGGCTTTCTTCATCAATCCTGTGTGAAGTGGGCTCCTCATATTTAGAAGGTGCCGTGCAATTCAGTCTAGGAGGAACCATGGGCCCACCCTCTCACCCCTCACTCATGCTACTTGTGGTCAACAGAAGCAAAGTGTAAAGGTGCTCAAGTCCTGAGTGTGGATTTTCTTATGATTGATCAAAGTGCAAGTAAACCGGAAAGATCTGTTTTCATTGGAAAGAATGAGGATAGCAGTGCTTCACAACATCAGAAGAAATATGTTTTCCCACAAGGCCACTTCTGCTAAATAACAAGTTGTTACAAGACGCAAGCAGTAAAACATATTGCACTTCGGGCTGTAATGCAGGACAGCAGCTTGCTTTGTCCTTTTCATAGTCAATATTGTGTTGCATGGAAGGAATTTAATGAGCCAGCACAAGAAATGGACAACTTGTCGCCACAAGTCAGACATTCTGCCACTCTCCTCTCCCAAGTCTCTCTGTCTCCACACTTCACACTATCTGCAGATACCTGGATATTGTGGACTGAGGGTGTGAACAGAGACACTGGAGACTACAGATAACTACAAACACAGGGAGGGCGCACTAGCAACTCAGTATGGGATGTCATTCTGGTAGTACTGAATCATATCATAGGTTTTGCTCCTGTGGAATAAAAACACAAAACAATATTAGCAAGTCTAGTTTGAAGCAAAGAAAGCACAAGATCCACTTATAGTATAGCAATTAAACCCAAAAAACAGCATATCTGGCATTATTATGTATAGGTTTGTGTGACAAGGGTTAATATTAATAAGTACTGTTTGATTGGGTCAAATCCCTGTAGCGACTCCCTCCATCCAAGCTATTTATCTAAATACAGTCCCTGGGGAAAGGAGCATGGTTTCATTTGTATGTTGGTATCTGACACTATGGGACCTGGCTTGTAACGGTTGCCCTCCCCATTACTTTTCCACCTCTGCAACAGTTTGTGAGCTAAGATTTCCCATTATAATCATGAGCAGTCCTTTTATTGCTGAGAAAAAAAAAGTAATTGTGTGCTGCAGGCATGCTGTTAGGAGAAGAAATTTGGGGCGATGGATCCAAACCTCAGCAGTGGCGGTCAGGATCTTTTGCAGGGTGACCTCCTGCAGCCAGAGGCTGTATGTATTTATTGCCCTCTGCAGCCCCTGATGAGTCCATTGGACAAAACGCGTACGGCGGAGTCAGCACGCAGTGATGTCAAACCACCAGGCAGCAGCCGGCCACACTACACAGCCGCTCTGATCCCCGCTCGTGGATTACTGGTGAGACAGCAGGACGCCGCTCTCCCCACATGTGCAGTGCCCGGTGGAAGCCTTCAGATTATGCCTGATATGTGCTAATCTACACATTTTGTTATTGCATAACTTTTAGAAGGCTGAAGCCTTCTGTTACTGCATTACGCTATGTATATTTTTTATGGTTTTATCCGAGATGGATTAAAGTTATTTGATTGCAGAGGACAACTATAAGTCATTTTGCTGGTATTGAATCCTGTTCCTGCATTGATCAGCTTGTGAACATACTATAGATCCACCTGGTGTTTGAGGTGGCATTGATACGGTGAGCGACTGCAATAGGGGAGTGAAGTAAGCTTTCACGTTTGATCACTTGTCACAAGTCACTAGAGATTTATTGCATGTCTGTTCATCATACAGTATTACACTATTTTCAGTTTTTTTCCTCTACAGGAACTACCGTACTCAAGTTGAGAGCTCAGCAAGAACCCTCTCTTTTTCGATTTATATTTTGAACATTGGTGAACTGCAATCTCACGTGATTATTATCATTATTATTGTGGTTCTAGGATTGGAAGGCAGAGTTTTCTTCTGTTTGTTTACACAGCCATTAATGTCTAAAAGTGTCACATCTTCAGCGTTGTGCCATGACAAAATATAATAAAATATTTACAAAAATGTGAGCGGTGTACTCTTGTCAGATACTGTAAACTCTCCAGTACAAATAACAGATACAGTAAGATTCCATATACCTGTTGCTCAGGAAACAGTTCTGTATAATCTTTAGGATGAAATTTGCTGCCTCTCTCTCTGTCATGTTAGGACTGAATCTGTGCCTGTGTGTTTAAAACATATAGAGATACAAGCTTGAATGAAACCCTGAAACATTCTGTATAGTGAAATGGACTATGGAGAAAGTAACTCACTTCAGTAACTTGATGGTCTGCCCACGAAAACACGGTAGACCTGTATCCAGCATGAGGGTGACCAATGACACTACAGCATCCATATAGGGCCTGCAACACAATGTGGAAAGATAGGATGACGGCTCAATAGGTAATGCTAAAGCCTTGTACACACACACTAGATAAAAGTTGTTTGCAACAACAATCGCATGAAACAGTAGCCAAGTGATGTTAAATGGCATCATTGGTTGTAGTCTCTTTATGCCGGCTCATTTGACCTATGTGGCTCGTTTGTGGACATTGTTTTTTTATGTAGCCTGTGTACACATGAGTTCCAGAAGGAAGGAACTACCACTAGCTAAAAGTGCAGTAAAAACAAACTTATGTTGTAGAAGTTCTGATGTCCCCATGAATGCCATCACAAAAATTCGACTATGCTTTCGACATCAGTGAGAGATAATGCAGAGAAGAGAGTAGGCCTCTCATGTAGACATGGTGGCATTCTCTGATTTGCCATCTATTACCAAGCGATGATGAAATTGAGGCAGGATGAGTGGTTAGATCTGACCAGAAACTTGCAGTTAGAATACCTAGATGCAGTTCTAAAGCCCCATCTACACGATACGATTCTTTGTGCGATTCGATTACGATTCTATTTACGATCTGATTAAATCCGACATGTCCAATCGGGATTCGAGTCAATTCGATTTGCCATTGCAATTTTGCAATGGCAAATCGAAATGACTCGAATCGAATCTCGATCGGACATGTTGGATTTAATCGGATCGTAAATAGAATCATAATCGAATCGCACAAAGAATCGTATCTTGTAGATTGGGCTTAAGACGTATACAGCAGGACCAGATTTACAGCTCAGGAGCCCATAGGCACATGAGCTCTGGCGCCCTAAACTCCACCCCTCCCACCAAACCCCCCCTTTTTCTTATTGAAGTGTACCAAAGTCGAAAGCTCAGGTTCAAAATGAGATACTCACTGAAAGAGAGGGAAGCCTCAGGATCCTATTGAGGCTTCTGTAGGTGCTCTGAGGCAATTTGCACTGTTTAAAAGGAAATAAATATGGTAGCTTCCATACCCAGTTTACTTCAGGTGTCTGTTAATTGCTATAAATATAGCAATTAAAGGACAGCCTATTAACACAGCATTATACATAAAAGGTGATATAAAATGTTTAGTAAGATGTGGAGAGAACAGACAGAGGTGAAGGCCTGCTGGATTACGAAGAGGCGGAGAGGACTTAGACCTTCTGACATACAAGTATGTGTGTTCTTCTTTCTGGATCAGTACATTTTTGGGCCTCAATTGAAATGATTCATACAAATTCAGAAAAATGCCCACTGGATTATGACGCTTCTGATACAACAGAAAACAGTTCTCACCGCACAGCCAGGTAGCCACGCACACACATCTCCATGAACCATTTGAAGGGTGTTGCCTCCATCTTTCCCCCCATGATCATCACCATCTCATCAGTCAGCTTTATATCAGGCTCCCAGCCCAGGTTGCCTCCTGGTGAGCTCTCAAACATGAAACCGAAATCTGCATAGAAAAGAAAGTGCACCTCAGTCAGGTGATGCACAGCTAAGCTGCCAACACAAGTTATAGCAGAGCTATGGAGAACTACTATAAACAAACTAGTTGCAAAAAAAAGAAAAACAGGCAGGCACATGTATAGAAACACGTGGTAAACACACATAGGAGAAGAAACTGAATAATTATGTGACAGACAGGCAGAAGGGGGACTGACCAATATGAATGATGTGACCCAGCTGATCCAGCATGATGTTGCCATTGTGTCTGTCTTTAATTTGCAGTAGAAACAGTAACAGACTGTAAGCTGCCATACTCCTGATGAAATTATATCGAGCCTGGGAAAGAGTAAGTTAATTATTACCAGTGAAGAATTTGGGGGACCTGGGTAAATGACTCCATGAAGACAATTTATGGACAAGGCAAGGAGGAACGATTTCAAAATGGACAGAACAAGAAACAGAAGGCCATCCACAGAGCACAAAATGACAGCAAGCTGTACAATATTCCACAAATATATGTGTACCTTCTGAAATGCTAGAGTGGACTCATCTCCATACTGACGAGTGAAGTAATCATACATGCCAAAATCCGTCTGCCGTCCCAGCTGATCCCTCGAGGTACAGTCTGGAATACACTCAATGACCCCACACTGCAAGACAACAGAACCTATCAAAAGTGCATACATAAACGTATACTGTGTACAGTATAGCTGTACTCTTAGGTTGGACTCAAGCCCGCCTTATGGCATCTTTGTCTATGTCTTCTTGTCTACGTTACCATCCTCTTGATCATGCTTGTTAAAGCGGTATCGTCACCATAAAAATCAAATTTCAACAGCAACTGGTCTGAGTGTATTAAGTGATAAAGATGCTAAGCATGCATTGAAAAAACTTTCAAAACTTTTTCTGCTGTTAGGATTTGGAGTTATCACATACTTAAGGAGCACTGGCCCTTTAGTAGTCGTGCCAAAGAATTGCATGCTGGGGATTCTTTTAATCTATAATCTATTCCTCCTCTTCCCTTTATTTCCCTGCCAGCTTCTTATCTGAAACCTGATCCCCTAATCACTTGTGTTTACAAGCAAGGCCGAGGCGACTCAGCGATTGGAGGAGACAAGAAAAAAAGTAGAGGGCAGAAATGACATCAAGAGTTAGCCTTAACTGTGGGCAAAAGACATGGCCCCCACCAGGAACAGAATTCTCGTCATTTACTATATAACATTCACTGAAATCAAAACGTGGACAGTATAATATATGTGTTATGTAAGTAGGTCAAGTATTTATCTACTTATATATGTGTTTTTTTCCCCTGGCATATTATGGCTCATCCTACTGCTTTAAGAAAACTAAAGCAGTAGAAAGACATAACTTTAACCACTTTGTCCTCCACTACAGTATACCTACGTCAGCTGTGGCACCCTCCAAGCCACATTGACGTAGATATACTGACCTCCTTGCAGCTCTGCTGTGCACGATCGGGTGCGCTTCAGAGCGCACCCTCCGGCACTGTCAGCTGCAATACTAATTGGTGGAAGGGAACATGTTCCCTTTTGGCCAATTAGTATACCCTCCTCCCATGAATGATCGCTGCAGTAGTGAACTGCAGTGATCCTTCACCTGTCCCCCTCGGCGCACAAATAGTTAAAAAAAAAAGGCACAAGCAAGCAGCCACACTCACCTACCTCGGTCCTGCGACTGTCCTGAAGTCTGATCCTCCGATCACCGCTCTGAAGTCAGCCGCATATTGCCGGAAACCTGGGTCCCGGCAATATGCGGCTGACTGCAGAGCGGTGATCGGAGGATCAGGCTTCAGGACAGTCGCAGAACCGAGGTAAGGTGAGTGAGACTGCCTGCTTGTAAATTTTTAAAAACTATTTCTGCATAGAGGGGGCTGCCTAATGGGGGGGTTGCATCTGGCTATGGATTATTGGGGGGAGGGGTAGGGTATGTAAAGGGGGGGGGGGTGCATATACACGGGGGGACATCCCCCGGGGACACATCTGGCTATAAAGAGGGGCACTATTCTTGGGGGTGCATCTGTCAATCGATTCTGGGGGTGGCAAACACAGGGGACACATCTGGCTATGCTGGGGGGGCTGATATTGGGGACACATCTGGCTATACTGAGGAAGGGTGGGGTGATACTGGGGACACATCTGGATATCTATACTGGGGCGACTTTAACTGGTTGCACAGTTTTTATGTCAATCGCACTTTTTATTTTTAAACAGAAATTGGTCAAAATTGAGAAATAATGCATTATTTTTATTTTTTCCCCCTTTTTCCCATTAAATGCATAGAGAGGAACATTTTATTTGGGACCAAATACCCCCCAGTGAAAGCTTAGTTTGTCTTGAAAAAAACGATATATAGATCATTTTAAGTAGCACGAGTACAGATGAAGTTATTGATGATTAAACAGGGACACCGCTAAAGCGTCAAAACTGCTCTGGTCAATAAGGGGAAAACAAGGTCTGGATGCGAAGTGGTTACGTTCCCTTTTGCATCATCTGCTGGCCATGTTAGTTTTGCCATTTTTTTGAATAAGAAGTGGTGGAGAAGGTGGGTGCAGCTTACCTGCGATTATATAATTAAACTTGCATTATCAGCTACTTACCCCAGGAGCTGTTGCCACTACTCTGTATGGAAAGACAAAGAGGTCAAGTCCAACCAGCTGGAAAATGTTTTTGAATAAGTCTATGATCTGCAGAGCCAGCATATCCTGCAAAGGAAAGAACATGACACTAGATCATTTCTACTTCTACATAAACATCCTCCGCTTATCCGTGTCGATGCCACATTCCAACCTCGTCTTTTAACCACTTCCGTGCCAGCAGTCTCTACCCCCTTAACCACTTGCCGACCGCGCACTCATAACGCGCCGGGGATCGCTGTCACATGACAGGCAGGAGCCTGTTAGAGGCTGCACAGGACAGATCCGTTCCTGTGCAGCCTCCGATCTCCGGGGAAGGGAGAAAGGAGAGGGGGAATCCTGCGGTGGAGGGGGCTTTGAGGTGCCACCCCCCCGCCAGCCACACGCAGGCAGGAGCGATCAGACCCCCCCCCCAGCACATCATCCCCCTAGTGGGGAAAAAAGGGGGGCGATCTGGTCGCTCTGCCTAATGTTTGATCTGTGCTGGGGGCTGTAAAGCCCACCCAGCACAGATCTCTGTAATAAGCGCTGGTCCTTAAGGGGGGTAAAGGCTGCGTCCTCAAGTGGTTAAGGACCAGAGGCTGCTGGTGCGGTAAAACGCCGCCTCCCGACGAAACGCCGCACATACCCGCCGGTCACGACGCCGTTTCATTCCAGCAGGCTCCTCTTTCTGCCATCTCTATGACAGCAGAGTGCGGTCAGCCTATCAGGAGTCGCTTTCATTGGGAGCCAATGTGATTTGCTCTCCGTGATCACGCTGTCAGGAGTCAAAGAAAGCGGCTCCTAACCTGCTTACAGAGCTCTGCCGTCTTATAGACGGCAGAGAGAGTGAATTGCGGTGGGTTCAGAGCGGCAAGATTGGCAGGGACACTTCATTCATTGGGACGTTAAATCTACATCCAGTCAGAGCGGCAGCACCATCTGCTGGGCATAGATTGATACTGCGTCAGTATGGAACCAGTTAATCATGTCTGTAAACAAGCACTTGTCTATGTACAGCACAGCTTCAATTCCCACAATAGATGCCTGTTATAAAAGCGATTATTGTACCAAATTAGATTCAAAGAAAATATAATTCCCTGAAATGATTTTTCAAAGCAAAAATAAATGCTACATTCTCAGTGGATTTTTACCAGCCTCTGGCACCTCTTTCAAAGGGAAGGACTGATCACTTTAAAAATAAAAACATCCACTTACCTGGGGCTTCTTCCAGCCCTCTGCATCAGTCGTGTGCCCTCGCCGCAGCTCTGGTGGCTCCTGGTCCCCTCCGGTGGAGAAGCTGACCTCTCCTGCGCTCCAGTGTTCGGCTCACTGGTCGTGCTGACGTAAACCGGACTGTACAGCGCAGGCGCATAACGACTGCACCGCGCAGGCGCATAACGACTGCACCGCGCAGGCGCATAACGACTGCACCTGCGCAGTGCAGTCCGGATGATGTCAGTGCGACAGAGCCGCTCGCGCAGGCGCAGTGGACATCCTGTGCCGGAGGGGACCCCGGGCCACCAGCGGTAAGCAGAGCTGCGGTGAGGGCACAGGACGGCTGGCAGGGGCTGGAGGAAGCCCCAGGTAAGTGGATTTTTTTTCATTTTCATACAGGATGTATGTGTCCTTTAAGACTTTCAGCCACTGACCCTGAACAGAGCAGATCAAGTGTTTCTGACAATATTGTCAGAACCGACAAGATTTGCTGCATGCTTGTTTCTGGTGTCTGATTCAGACACTACTGCAGCAAAATAGATCAGTAGGGCTGCAAGGAAACTGGTATTGTTTAAAAAGAAACAAATATGGCAGCCTCCATATCAATCTCACCTCAGGTTCACTTGAAAGGTTGGGGGGGACAAAAAACAAAAAGGACCAGGATGACAGGAAAATAATTTGTTAAGCTCTAAACGGACAACGGGTCTCTGCCCACTTCATCAGCTCTGTGTAAAAATAGAGCCTTAGATCCAAAGGTCAGCAAACGTGAGCGCCTCCATGGACCTCATTTTTGAGGTATCGTTTTAGAGTTTACTCCAAAACAAAACCATCAGAAGTACGACCATCCAGTTCCTGTCTGCACTGTACCTGGAAACCAGGGCGAGGCAGGTATCTCCTCATAAGCTCTGTTGGTGGTTGCAGGCTTGCAACCCACCTTTGCAAGTACAAATCATATCTTTACTGTTGTGGGTCAAATTAGCTAGACCAACTGCGCCATAGGTTCTTGGTCTTCTTTTGTTCCCTAGTGAACCTTTAGGAACACAGGGAAACACCTTTTTGGACATGAAATAGGAATGAAATTGAAGTGTCTGTTGCTCACAAATGGGAAGCAGTATAGCAGGCGGGAGCGGGGTGCCTTGATGTTGTTCTTTGGGAGACTACTATCAGCCTGTAACCTGCTTGCACAGTGCAACTGTAATGTCGGATCACATTTCTAAATAAACCAGTCCATTGCTTAAGAAACTCTTGGTGTGTGGCTACTGAACCAATATTTAATTCAATCTTGACTATTCCTACAGTTTGCTATGGAATAAAGTTCAAAACACAACTGCTTGATGAGTCATGGAGTTTTCTGGTCTACAGCCCCATCTACACGATACAATTCTTTGTGCGATTCAATTACGATTCTATTTACGATTTGATTAAATCCAACATGTCCGATCCAGATTCAATTCGATTCTATTCGATTTGCCATTGTTTTGCAATGGCAAATCGAATTGAATCAGGATCGGACATGTCGGATGTAATTGAATCGTAAATAGAATCGTAATCGAATCGCACAAAGAATTGTATCGTGTAGATTGAGCTTACTTTTGTAATGACTCCAGCAGTGTCTATGAGGCATTTAATTTCCACTTACTTGTCTGCAGTCATCACCAACTTTAAAGATGGCTGCTTGCCAACAAACTTTCTTATCACCACCTTCCTCCTCACTCTCATCAATTGAGTCTGAGCGGCAGCGAAGGCCTGGGAGAGACAAGAAATGCAGTAGAGTTGCGTGAACTGAATCTACATAGGTGGTTGAGGTGGTGAAGATGCTCCACTGCCACACCTACCTTCTTTCTCCAGCTCACTTACTCCACATCTCTTCACTTTGAACTTTGCCAGATATGGAGCTTTAGCAGCACTGAAAATACACACCAAAAAGGTTAAAGGTAGTTTCAGGAGGACTGTGCTAATATATGATCTTGTAACAGAGGACAACACACTATTAAACTCAATCGATAAATTTAAATATGGCTGGGAAAAATTCATAAATACTTTCAAGAGGTCAGGCCAAGGAACACATATACTTTTAAAAATGATGAAAATGTGTTTAAAAACGGTGAGAACACATTTTAAGCAGCTCTTAATAGAGGATGAATAAAACAGATTGTGGGTTACAGGTCTGTGTGTTGGACACACATATTAGATTATATCATATTTGATCAAAACTTTCATACATTTTATTTAAAAATAGGTTTTTTTTACTAAATTTATTAAAGACAAAACATTGTGTGGATGAGTCTACCAATTTATATACCTTGGATCTGACAGAACTAAGCTGGGTGGAGGAGCATTTAGGGACAAGAGGATAAGGGAAGCTTGTGTTATAACTTCATTTATACTTTACAAATATAAGGAGATCATTTTCTGCATTGCCCAGTACCTAAATCTGCATACAAATCTGCGTCCAAGCGCTGGGCTAATCTCAGCAGAGATGGGCCCGATTCTAGTGTGTGTACAACTGTCCTGATGTGTGGGTGATAGATCCGGAGTGCCAGATCATTTTGCCTGAGTGCATTGTTCCTCTCTTTACCATTCCAGCTAGAAGCTGCTGTCATGTTCTGTGGGGTCATTCTGTTTCCAGTGTTGAAGTGATTGTGGTGCCTGCAACTGTTACTGTACACTCACTAGTTATATGAGGGTCATGATAACATTTCCTTATTATGTTTAAGTCATAGTAGATGTACTTGTTCAGTGTTGATCAAACGACTGATCTAGATGTACAATAATGTGTGTTGTAGTTTGCTTTTTTTGTTTTAAAGTATAGGATATTAATATTCTGCATGTATATTAAAGGGGAACTGAAGAGAGAGGTATATGGAGGCTGCCATGTTTGTTTCCTTTTAAGCAATACCAGTCGCCTGGCAGCCCTGCTGATCCTCTGCCTCCAATACTATTAGCCATAGCCCCTGAACAAGCATGCAGCAGATCAGGTGTTTCAGACTTTAAAGTCAGATCTGACAAGACTAGCTGCATGCTTGTTTCTGGTGTTATTCAGATACTACTGCAGAGAAATAGTCCAGCAGGGCTGCCAGGCAACTGGTATTGATTAAAAGGAAATTAATATGGCAGTCTCCGTATACCTCTTACTTCAGTTCCCCTTTAATTATGAGTGGATGAAGTGTGTACAGTGATTTAAAAAAAAATAATAAAGGCTATGACATGTTTTTTTACCTCTGCATAGGAGTTCCAGATTTGTAATCAATGTCCAAGACAATGGCCTCTGGATTGCTAGGTAAATAACATCCTGAAAATAGAGACAAGTTCAAAATATATATAAGAAACTCATGCAATAATCTACCGGTATTTCACATGCAGAACTTTATTTTATAAATTCATCAGATAAATGGATGTCTAATAATCAAGTAAACCACAGACTACAGCTGTGGCTATAAAGACTGTAAAACCAATAGGAATGAAACCAGTCACAAAAATAACCATCACTGTGCAGATTGGGACCCCAAATCGATAAAGGACAATTGTGCTGATGCCTCTAGTGCTGGCAGGGTGATGATGCAAATTACACAATGTTTCGCCCAATCACAGTGTGCGTGAAATATATGCTGGTAAGTGTATGTAGTTGGCTGGGATCAGTCCACACGCACAATCCAGGAAGTTTTTCCAGACAGATATCAGCTTATTCTAACCTGGGATAAATAGCAGAAATAAGAGTTGAGGAAACAGGGGGTCATAGGTGGATGCCACCCATCCTACAGTCCTGGTTAAAAGTTCAGAGAATAGGATCCATCATATAGGATCTCTCAAAGCAGAGGGCATTAGATTTTTGGATGTTTTGATGCCATTTAACCACTTTACCCCCACGCGTACGGATTTCTCCGCCCCTTTTTTCCCTCCTAAAAAAACCAGGGACGGAGAAATCCGTACCTTCCGCGCTACCGCCGCTGTCCGCGCTCCCGCCGCTCGTACGTGCGCACCCGCCGCTCGTGCACGCCGCCGCCCGCTCGGAGATCAATGAACGGGAAAATCCATTCCCGTTCGTTGATCTAAGCCCCCGCAATGATCTGCTGCTTCTTTCAGAAACAGCGAGATCATTGTGAGTCTCCCAGCCTCCTACTGCTTCCTGTAAGCGTCCTTCCGGACGCTTACAGGTCGCATGTAAACAAACACTCTGTGGCCATCTTGTGGCCAAATAGTAAACTACACCCTAAAAGCATTTTACATATACAAACATTACATTTACACAATAAATTAAGATTTGTAGTACATATAAGACAGTCCGTGCACTGCGTCCTTCAATCACATTATTTATTTCAGGTTGTTACCAGCAGGTATATGCATCATGGTATACAGGTTCACAGCATAAAAGAAGCGGAAGGATCTGACCTGTGTCCCGGACGGGTGCGGAGGTGTGACCAGGGAATGAGAGGACGGCACAACAGCCGTTTCGCGCCGGTATGGCGCTTGCTCGCGTGCGTGTGTCCTTGGGCAATGGCGGCGTGTACGGACTTTCGTAATGTGGACAGGAAGCCCCGCCCATCACGCTCGTCATTGGCCCTTGGAACTGTGATGTGATAGTGGTTGGGCTGAGGAGGAGGGGACTGGCCGTATCGTGTGGCGTGAATGACAGAAGGGGCTGTTCCCTATTGGGCCAATGAATGTGAAGGAGGGGGAGGATCGCCTCGTTGCGGCGAATGAAACATCAGTGTGCTACATAAACAACATTGTGTGGCTGCAAAACCAGTGACTAACAGGCTGTGACATGCTGGAAAACGTGTTGACACGTATTAACATAAAGGAAAACTCTAAACCAAGTGCCATTGAAAAAAGTTTTCATAGTGAAAAGGTGCATTCCGTTCCATTCTGTATACATTCTTATGATCATATCTGTACCCCATGAATTCCTTTTTGTTCACTAACACAAAGAAATTTCCTTTTCTTCGCCTTTATTCGATATTGTTTGTTTAAAAAGAAGAGACCACCTCATTTCCCAATCTAAAATCAACATGCTGATGGAGGGAGGCATGTAGAGGAGGACACAAAATATATGGGGGAAACCCCTGGAATTAAAGGGCTGCATTCAACCCAAACTGTCCCACAAACCCTATCAGGGGCTATCCTAGCTCCCACCCATGTACTTCCTCTTCCCAGGATATCAGGGCTGGGGCCAGGATGGCAGGAGATGTGCTCCCCCAATGCTCGCTAAAAGGAGCAAGCTGGGAGCATTGATACGCAACAGGGAGAATCAGAAGACCACAGGGTCCTCAGGAATCAGTGGCACTCAGCGACCCACATGGGACCCCCCAGGGGTAGGACAGGGGTGCATCGGGTACGACAGTGCATGTAAGGAGGAGTTCATGCATCGGGGGGGACAATCACCGGGGCAATTCCATTTCCCCTCCGTGATGTCTCTCCCTCCCTCTGTGCAGGAAAAAGTGGCGTTGCCACCAAAGTATTGGTGGCAAATTCTGTCCACCTTTCTCGTCCATATACTGCACCTGCCACCCAAATTACCCCCATTTGGTCCAAGTCCCCTGGACGGGTGCCCGTGCATCGCAGGGCGCCACCCTCGAGCACAAACCCAAAACAGGAGCAGATGTAACACAAGAAGGGTGGAGATCTGAGAGAGAGAGCAGCTTGTGTGGAAGAACGAAGAAATGAGAAGGGAGGAGGGACAGGCAGGAAGGCGATAGGGCAGGACTTAGAAGGGCACTCCTGTCTAGATCAAAGGTTGAATAGGCAGGATCAGATAGTGGAGAGGCAGGTGGGGAAAAGCAGGAAAGAGAGGAAAGGGAGGAAACCCGGTAGGAGGAGGGGGAGGGGGGGACGAAAGCACAAGTTCCCCCACCAGGGCACACACAGTCCCCAATACGGGACCGCCCTGTGCCCTAGGGGTCGGAAAAACAGGACAACTCCAGTCTGTCATTGAGGCCCAAAGGCCCCATCGCCCCCGTACGTAGAATCACCCGGGATTCTCGTCTGGTAAGCTCTTGGTCTCTATTGCCTCCCCTCCTGGGATTAGTGACATGCAAAAGGCCTGCAAATCTCAAACAATTCGCCCTACCTCCATGGGCCTCTCTAACGTGATCAATTAGGCGTGGGCACCACTTCCCTGATTTTATGGATTTGAAGTGCTCCCCCACTCTCTCCTTGAGGGGCCTGGTGGTTTTGCCCACATAAAAAAAATTGACAGGGACAGAAGATGACGTAGGAAACGAACCTGGTCTGGCATGTTATAAAGGCTCTTACTTCCCACTGTACTCCCCCCATTCTTAGGTTAGTACCCTCCATCATCCGTGGGTAGTATTTACATCTACCACATTTGTAGTTCCCCTTGGGGCGTCTACTACTTAGCCAGTTCGATGGCGTGGCCGAGCGATACTCGCTCCGTGTCAAGATGTCACCCAAGGTTGGGGCTCTTCTATACACCACCCGAGGGGGATCGGGGAAGATCTTGTGCAGTACAGGATCCCTGTTAACTCATTACCTCCCACACTCCCCAATTTTTATTTTTTTTTTGTAATTAAAAAAAAAAAAAATACAATAAAAAAAAAAACATAAATAGTTACCTTAGGGACTGAACTTTTTAAATATTTATGTCAAGAGGGTATAACACTGTTACTTTATAAACTGCGGGCTTGTAATTAGGGATGGACGCAAAACTGAAAAAAATGCACCTTTATTTCCAAATAAAATATTGTCGCCAAACATTGTGATAGGGACATAATTTAAATGGTTTTATAACCGGGACAAATGGGTTAATACATTTCATGGGTTTTAATTACAGTAGCATGCTTTATTTAAAAACTATAATGGCCGAAAACTGAAAAATAATAATTTTTTCCCACATTTTTTCCTATTTCCCCATTAAAACACATTTAGAATAAAATAATTCTTGGCATAATGTCCCACCTAAAGAAAGCCTAATTGGTGGCGAAAAAAACAAGATATAGTTCATTTCATTGGGATAAGTAATAATAAAGTTATAGACGAATGAATGGAAGGAGCGCTGAAAGGTGAAAATTGCTCTGGTGGTCAGGGGGTAAAACCCCTCAGTGGTGAAGTGGTTAACCTTACACAACGCACATAACAAAATGGGAAAAAATGATGCACATTACCTGGCTGGACTTTAACTTCAGACAGGGCACTTAAGCAAGCCTTCTTCCTCTCATCTCCTTTAGGGTACGGCCTGGTAAATAAATACTTCATGTTAATGTGTAAGTGAACTCAGAAAATCAGTTGCAAAATACATGGCAAAGCTTTCCTTACAAACACTATTCCACACAAATTTTATTTGCACAACTGCAGCTTCATCAGTAGAAATTCCTGAATGTCACTGTAGTCAACAACAGTGCATGTTTGGCTCTGCCCTGTACCTCTAATGGCATGGGAGCAGCAGAGGCGGAGATGCACTTGTAATAGTTGAGGCAGCTATAAGCTCTCAGTAATGTTTGCTTCTTGGTTATTTCAACGTATACACAAGGTGACATGATAAGACAGACATGTATGTACACTGCCAAGCATACAAATAACTAGTCTGTGTTCCTTTTATGCCTGAAAGAGTTAAACTTTAAGGTATGCAAGTGACGGTTTCTCTCCAGTCAGGACCTAGTCAGACTATAGCGCAACCCTCACTAATAAGGAATCACAGCCTGGCAGAGAACAGCTTGTGAGTGTAGAGGATAGATAAAAAGGTCAATAGATAATATATTTTAGGTTCTGAGACACTGAAAGACTGCATTAGTCATAGGATATAATACAATGTCAAATCTACTTTTTTAAGCTTTTAAAAAGTAAATAAAACTCTGAATTATTAAAAAAATGTATTAATTTTCAGGAGTAGGAAGATACAGCATTGTTTATCTCATTGGTGTATTTTTACCTTTGGTTCCCTTTAACCCTTTAGCAACCAATTTATTTAGAGGCTTGCAAGTGCTCCAAGCTAATTTATTTTAGGACATTTTTTTAAATGTCTTTACTTGTTACATTTTCTTGCTTCTAAATAGTTTTGCTGTAATGTATATTTATGGCCACTTGTCACTAGAGGGCAGTGTCAAACAATAACAGAGGACTTCTGGATACAGTTTCTCTATTTTATGCTAGAGAAAGATCAAAGCATTCCAAGAATTTACAGCACAACAAGTTTTGCTGTCCAAGCAGGGCCGGGCCGAGGCAGAGGCTGGCGAGGCTCCAGCCTCAGGGCGCAGTGTAGGAGGGGGCGCACAATTCATTCAGCAGTCATTCCCCTATTGTGTGTGAAGCAGAAAGAAATAAGAAAAGGGCATACATGAGAGTGACTGCAAGCCAGATAACTAGAGATTAAGGTGTTGGGGAGGTTGGGGGCTCTGGGGCACCTATTAGTCTAATAGCAATCAGTGTGTGACGGCTGCTGTCTCAGCCTTGGGTGCTGAAGGACCTTGTCCCGGCTCTGTGACCGAGGCCAAAAGCAGTGCACTTATCTCAAACAAGATTACTCTATTGAAGTTGCTGATGGGTTAGTATAGGGATCAACATTACTACCAGGATTAATGTAGACTGGCTATCAAGTGTGGTTCTGACCCTACAGAGTTACTGGTGAGGGGTTGGGGGCATGATTAATAGTTACACTGAATGCACTGTATGATATTATTTAGGTATACAGAACATGACAGAGTATGTAAGGAGTGGATGAAGTTTGCACGAAGTAAATGCTGCATCATTATATTACACTTCTAAGACATGAAGGAAAGGGTAGAGATGATAAGATAGCTTTCTGTAGCAGATCACAACTTGCTATATCAGTCTCCAGATGCCAGGTCACACTGGGACCTGTTGTTCCAAATAGCTGGCTCATTCCAGGATATAAATAGACCGTTTTTAACCCCAAGGGTGTAATGCTTTATGTGTAATTAGAAGCAACCTTTTCCAGATTAAAACAGCTTTGTGCCTGTATGTGCTTCATTTGGCTAATGAGTCTGGAGGGAGAAGATAATACGGTCATCCTGTGCCAAGACTTTCTGTGAGCTCCTGATGAAGCAGTGACAGTAATTAGACTTTAATGCCAGATTTCAAGACATAAGGGAGAAGGTGTGGAAGGATTTCTTATGCATGAACATTTCAGCTCCTGCTGGGTCTTCCAACTATTAGCACTTAGGCCTGGACGTTAAACATTACGCCAGTTAATGGACCCGGCTCGGTTTAAGTATTAGGTTTTTACTACGGGACAATAAAGTGCTCAATAAGCAGTTACAGTGGATTGCCAGACACATAAAGAAAAGCACCTTTTGGTCTAGCTATGAAATCATAAAATATATTACCAGGGCTTTTTCTTGGGCAGTGCGGGCAGGGCGATCGCCCTGGGCGCAGACCTGCAAGTAGAAGAAGGGGGGCGCAGGCAGAAGGACATACTCGCTAGGAAGATGGTGACATGCGGTGCAGCCAAATGGAAGAAGAAAGATTACCAGCGCAATCACCTTCCTTGACTCCTCCTAGGCTGCCTGCGTCAGATGTCAAGTCATCATCACGTCACCACCGCGTGATAACACCTGATGTCCTGGAGAGGTACCATGGAGGAGTCGGCTTTCCAGGCTCTCTTTCCCTGTGTATTTTCCTGGTCCCTGCCTCCTCCTGGATGAGCGGCTGGTCACTAGTAAGTAGGCATATCTAATTGTGACCTGTGGCTGTGTGACTGCCACTAACGAGTAAGGGTTCGCAAGTCCACGGGGTTGGGGTTGCAATTTTTACACCCTCGTCCTGCGTGCAATTTAACCTAGAAACTGCCCTGTATATTATAATTCCCTCAGATTTAAATTAACTTCAACTTTCCATAATATCTTGCAGATCATAAAGCAAGAGAACGGGTGGTTCTGCATTGATCCAATCAGATAAAGCATTATACAGTGCAGTCAGTCAGACATGAAGCAGGTTATGTGGAGATGGAGGAGGAGGAGTATCACCCATAAGCGGGTACTCTTCTGCCCTCTTAGCGATTACAAGTCACTTTCCCTTGACTGGAGATTATACGCATCACTCATACGTCTGGGATTACTGGGCCTACTTAGCACTTCACCATACTCATTTGTGATATTCCTATGTAATAATTACTGTATTATTTACTAAGGTCTCTGTATGTGTTTTACCTGCATAGATATTATTCTAGTTCCATGCAATTTATTATACTGTTTTAATGAGACCGTCAATGAGATGCTAATAATTTCATAACGGTACAATTCTTATGTTAATTTTATGCAAATTTGAAATGGTACCAAATACAGTAGAGAGTTTGCAAACAATTAACCCAATATTTGCATTATTTGGAAAGTAGTATCTCATGGATATCTCTACTTATTTATTCTCTCTCTCCCTTTAAGCTTTTGTGGGCCCTCCACCACTTGGTATCACATAATACATGGATGTAGACAGGACTGGGTGACCCAGGTGACTGCTTGCGGGTCCTGGCCTGTAGCAAGCCTGGGGGAACAGGAGGTGTAGGGGCACATCAAAAATTCCCTGCCTCACTGATGCAGAGCTGTTAGCATAGTAGCTGTACCATAGCTACCTGAATTGGCTGAAGCTGCCTTCCCCCTCGAATCTCCAGCATCTGCTCTGCTCCCTCCCCGGGACCCTACAGGGAAGCACACTAGTGGGGAAGTAGTTTAGCAGGAGACACTAAAGGGAGACCACCACTAGCAAGGGAGCACAACAGGGATGAACATTATAAAGAAAGCACAGTAGCAGGCAGCACTACAGGAGAGCAAAGTAGCTGGGGGGAGCACGGAAGCATGGGACGCTATAAGGCAAGCACAGCAGTTAGGGAATCACTGTATTGGGGCACTATAAAGAGGAACACAGTGCTTTGGGGCATTATAGCAGAGCCCAGTAGTGGGGAACACTATAAGACGAGCACAGTAGTATATAGGGCACACAATTATGTTTGATACAGCACTTACATCATCTACAGCACTTTATAGAGCACAAAATCATTTCTGAAACTGCCCCTCATATTTTGTACTGGAGCCATGACTACCTTAGTCTGTCACTGAATACTGTACATGTATAGGCAAATGAATTATAGCTGTGTAACAACTTACTTTATGATAGCTGACACGTTGGTTATTTTATTGAAGAAATCAAATTCGCGCTGATAGAAGTCTTTGGCAGGTCCTGACAAGGATCCAGTGATCTCCTCCACAAGCTGTTCCAGAAGATCTCCTATGTCAGCTGCAAACAAGACATGGAGTAAACAGACATTTTTGAACATTGCAATAGTATTTTTCTTAGGGGTTCACAGATCATTAGAGAAATAAGAGCTACATTGAAGCTGGAGTCAACATGCAGGGAAACAAACCCTGTCCTTCCATGGCTTGCTTTTGTATTGGTCTGAGACTGGAGTTCATATTTTATTAATTGCACAGTGAGGCATATTGTGTTGCTGATTCATAGAGAATGATGATGATGAAAATTGTAACAATAATACAGAGCCCTCAAGCTCTTCTCAAATTATTGTAATGGACAGCCTGAATAACCAACAATGGCCCATATGCAATTCACTTGTTCTAAGTTTTCTCATAGGAGATAATGTTTCAGCTTCTGTTTAGAATAACTTTTCAACACTTTGTAATTGAAAAATTACTAAAAAGTAGGTGGAAAAGTACTATCAAAACTATTTTAAGAATTTTCTTGCTGGCTAGTGATTTAAAGGGAACCTTAACTGAGAGGTATATGGATGTTTCCTTTTAAACAATACCAGTTGCCTGGCTATCCTGATCTCTTTAGTTGCAGTGGTGTCTGCATCACACACTTGAAACAAGCATGCAGCTAATCCAGTCTGACTTCAGTCAGAGCACCTGATCTGCATGCTTGTTCAGGGGCTGTGGCTAAACGTATTAGAGACACAGGATCAGCAGGAGAGTCAGGCAACTGGCATTATTTTAAAATGAAAAATCTATATCCTTTTCAGTTTAGGTTCCCTTTAAAATGCATTTTATTGACATTTTTGAAAATATCACTTTGGAGAAAACTCAGGAGAGAGTCAATTGCATATGGGCCAATAAGTCATGGGAGGAGACAGGTCCAAGTCAGTTCCAACATCAAAGCTGGATTGAACATTTGAGTTTCTGAGCTTTGTGCAGACTTTTGGAGAAACCATGAATGACACAAAGATGGGAATTCTAACTCCCAGTTCCCTTTCTATAATCACAATTGCATGGATTCCACAAGCTCTCTGAAGGTGTCCTGCAGTACCTAGCACCAACAACATTGCACATCCTTGCAGCACCAGGTTCTTTGAGGCTAGTTTTACATGGACGTCTTAAAGGAGTCATCAAGCATATTCTGCTACCTTTAGATCTACTTACCTGGGGCTTTCTCCAGCCCCTTGCAGCCAAAATGTCCAACGCCGCATCTCCGCACGCAGCCGCTGGCCCGGGGTACAGAGGCTGACCTCCTCTACTGTGCCTGCACGAGCGCTGCTGTCAATCACTCAAACATGGGCTTGAGTGTTCTGCACAGGTCAAAGCCGTGTTCTATGACTCACTATCGCGCTTCCTCTTTCAAGCCGGAAGGAGGACGTGCGATAGTGAGTCATAGAACATGGCTTTCCTTACGCCTATGACACGTAATGGAGCGCAGACGTCCCCAAAGACTTCTGGGTAAGTTAACCCCCGTTGCCTGTGGTCACACCTGAAGTAATTATACTTCATGGACTCGAAAGCCCATCCCTGTAAGCATGTACCCCAGTCGGCAGTGAGACAGGTACCTGGTAAGCTGCGGGACGCTGCAGCGCTGTGAGATGCACTAGTCCTGAAGCCCATCTGGAGAGGAAACAACGCTACCAGATCGCTGTCTGATGACATAGTGGCTTAAGTGATGATATCACTGGATGATCGTACCGAATAGTTTATCCAAACAAATGGAGATTATGCTCCAGTAAGGAACCTGTACTGTTCTTAAAGTAATATGAACTGGCACATTCACTGCTTCTCTAACTGTTATCATACAAGTTGCTGCTTATTTCTTGGTGTCCTTTGAAACCATGATTTATGCTGCTATTCCATCGTTTCAAGTGCATTATACTGATGCTGTTACTTGATTGCTTGATTGCTTGTATCTGTATGGCATGAGTGAGTGCAGATTGATCAGGAGCGCTCCTATGGTTATTGCCTAGCGTTTTTAAGGGGGGGGGGGGGGGGGGTTGGAAGGATGCCTGCTGCTTATGGGAGAACCGTATTTAAAGGGAACCTAAAATGAGAGGGATATGGATGTTTCCTTTTAAACAATACCAGTTGTCTGGCAGTCCTGCTGATCTTTGGCTGCAGTAGTGGCTGAATCACACACTTGAAACAAGCATGCAGCGAATCCAGTCTGACTTCAGAGCACCTGATCTGCATGCTTGTTGAAGGGCTGTTGCTGAAAGTATTAGGGAGACAGGATCAGCAGGAGAGTCAGGTAACTGGTATTTTAAAAGGAAAAATCCATATCCTTCTCAGTTTAGGTTCCCTTTCATTGATTCCTAGTAGTTTGGGTCACCCTGAGCTTCTTGGTTACTCTATTGATCAATAAAGTTTTGTATTTTGTAAGTTTTCGTTTTTGAGTGGTGGTCAGCTTTGTTTTTTTAAAGTTTTGGTAAGTACTGAGCATTTCATAACTGGGAATACCACACAAGATTTTGGACATGCTCTGACCCAGTAATCCAGTCATCACAATTTGACTCTTGGCAAAGTAATCCTTCCACTTGCCCATTTTTTTTTGCTGCCAATACATCACCCCCAAGAACAAACGTTTTACTTGCTGCATTGTCCACTTCATTCAACTAACCAGTATGAGACTTTGGATGAATTTTCATGGATGAAGTTCAAACTCCTAACCCTAATCTACAAAACTCTCCACAATCTCTCTCCCCGGTACATATCCTCACTAATTTCCAGATACAAACCCAATCGCAATCTCAGATCTGCACACAATCTTCTGTTGTCCTCCTCTAGAATCACCACCTCAAATTCACGCTTACAAGATTTTGCACGCGCTTTACCCCTTCTCTGGAAGCCCCTCCCACAACACATCCGTCACTCGCCAACCTTTGTTACTTTTAAACGCTCTCTAAAAACTCATTTGTTCCGACAAGCATATGCGCTACCTTAGGCCACTTCCCTTTGTACTAAGACCAAATTGCACTCCTAGTAGGTATCCTAAAACACTCTGCCTTTATATATTTTATCGTATACTAGCCCTCCTCTTGTTTTCCCCCATTCCCTTTAGATTGTAAGCTCGCAAGGGCAGGGCTCTCTCCCCCTTTTGTGTCTTGGAAATCATTATACATTTTATTATTACTTTTATCACTGTCATTACCACTTCTGTATTTTGTATTCTGTATGTTGTATCGTTTTTTTGTATTTTGTCACTAATTCTGTATCTTGTATATTGGTGTACACTATTGTCTATATTATTATGTACCTCATGTTTGTTTCTTACTTTGTACAGCGCCACAGAATATGTTGGCGCTTTATAAATCAATAATAATAATGAATATTGTGCCCTGACAAGGGTATTTTTTCTTTGCTACTCATTTTGCAGTCTGAAAATATTTGATACATTATTACAAACCTAATTATACATTAGCACACCAGTGTCTATATTTGTGTACCAGTGTCCAGATTTGTGTACTAGTGTCCATATTTGATTTACTGGAATATCATTGTCTGTATCATTATGTACTCCTTGTTTGTTTTCCTACTTTGTACAGCGCCACATAATATGGTGGCGCTTTATAAATAAATAATAATAGTAACAATGAGCACACAATACAGAAGACAACATATCAGACAGTAATATATTAGAGTGAAAAATAATGACACGCATTTACTCACGGTCCTTCTGGTGAGCCTCTTCATCTAAATAAATGTTGGTCTTCATGTTCCAGATAAACTGATGAGCCAGAAGCTGGGACTTTGCAGCTGCCCACAGAATGTATTCCCGGACGTAACCCATCTGACACAACACAAACATTTCCTTCATCAATGCAACAAGACTGGGCTTACAAAAACAATCTTGGCACAATGTTATCACCGTGTGCCCCTAACAGAAATTAGCTACCTTCCTATGCCTAAAAATAGTTATTCAATCAGCACTGGATTACCAGGGAGTCAATAAGGGAAGACTTAAGATATTTCTGAGAGATTATTAATATTTAATGAAGCCTGCATTTTGTGAAATGAATACTCCTGAGCTAGTTGAGCTGACTGAACAACTGAACTGAATGTGGTAACTGGTTATGACTGTAGATAAACTGTGCTCAGACTGTTGGTGTGGTTAACACATGATAATGGTCATCTGACCAAAATGTTGTGTAAACTGATACTATAATTTGTAAACAAAAGACTTAAAGGTGCCCATAAATCAGGCGACTTGGCGGCCGATCGACCATCCAAATCGATTATTATAATTGAAATGGATAAAAATCAGTGCCACCAAGTGCATGCCCGACTGACAAAACGACCAATTTTGTGACGGAAATTGGTTGCATGGTCGATCCCGCATGCTGCAAGATGTCAGGCCAAAGTTGGTTAGTCGGGTGCGCAACGGTACAGCGGCCGATTTTGGAACAAACAACAAAACTACCAAACCCCCGCCGCTGCAACCGCAATGTATAAATGTCATTTCATCAATAAAAGACAATCCGTGGGCACCAGTTCAAGAAGCTTCAATTTATTACAGGAGCAATAACAAACTGATGGTACAGATGTAAGATGGTTAATACATCACCCGTCCCGGGCTGCTGGCAGTCACAGAGATGTTGGTACCATTGGTCGACAATTGTTTCGCACTAACGGCGCTTTTTCATAGACTTTTACTTCATGGTGGGAGAAGCTTACCGCCATTAACTCAGCTCGGCATTAAAAAGACGCCAAGCCGTCTTCCATAGGTCCGGACCGCCTCCTCCTCCCACACTTACAAGGCGGAAGTGCGTAAGCGCTCCAAACTGGAACGCATATTGCCGCCTCCGTCCAAGCTCAAGGTCGCATGGAGCAGAAATAGCGTAATCATACGCGCTAGTGCGTTACCTTAGCAAGCTGCCGCGTTAGCTTAGTAACCTGCTGTGTTTACGGAAAATCCTGCAGCCGGCTGACAGAGAGAAAACCCGCAACGCTGGGACTTGAATTGAGTATTGGACAGATTGGTGCGGTTGGTATGCTGCAAGATGTCAGACCAAAGTTGGTTAGTCGGGTGCGCAGTGTTACAGCGTCCGATTTTGGAACAAGCAATAAAACTACCAAACCCCCGCCACTGCCACCGCAATGTATAAATGTGCCCCCCGTGTGTGCATTTATAGATTACTTGTCTGGTGTCAGCCTCCACAAGGATTCTGTCCATCTCGCCAGATTCCGCATACACGCTAGCGGTGCATAGCATCTGACGTCAGATGCTATGCGGCACTAGCGTGTACGCATATATGTGGCTGTTACCCAGCATGGACGGTTACTGGACCGAGGCTGCTACAGGACAGGTAATGTATAAATGCACACATTGAGGGAGCACATTTATACATTGAGGGAGCGGAGTGAACGTGGCGGGCTCAGCCGATTCCCTGAAGATTTCATGCTGAAATTGGATGGGAATCGGCCTGTAGTATATGGGCAGCTTCGACAACAGACAAATTTATCTCTAATCAGATAAGAGAGAAATGTGTCTCTTTGTCGAATCTGCCCATAATCGTCAGGTCTATGGGCACCTTTAGTGGAGTCCTGGATCTTGCTATCTTTACCATGGGAAATGTAGTGTAGTCATTTGACTTACAAACAGATGGTGCTGAAGGCAACATCAACCCATCTCAGTAGCCTTACTGCAAGGATGGTGAAGTAGGGTTATAATTTTAGTGTTATTGACATATGACCTATTCAAAAAAAGGATCAGTTACGTGTATTGGGGTTTTCTAGTAGGCAAGAGTTCCTCTCTAATGCCTGTGCAGGATTATGACCCCAAGAACACCTTTCCAAAAGCGGTTTTTAATATCAGAAACCTTTTAAAGTCTGCCAGACATACAGTTTACATCCCTTTTAGGCAAAGGGATGAAAACTGTATGCCCTGTAGTTATCCAGAATGCACATATCTACTGCACAGATCAAATGTATACACAACACATATTTAAAGAGACACTGAAGCGAAAAAAAATATATGATATAATGAATTGGTTGTGTACTATGAATAATTACTAGAAGATTAGCAGCAAAGAAAATTTTCTCATACTTTTATTTTCAGGTATAGTGTTTTTTCTAACATTGCATTATTCTATAATATGTGCAGATTACACAACACAGCATTCAAAATGAGTCTTTCAGAGCAGTCTATGAAGTAATGACATCTCCTCTGGCAGAGGAAAAGTAAATAGTCCAGGAACAGTTGAGATAATAAAAGTCAGATAACAGCCCTCTCCACGACTAACTAATGCTGGGAATACACGTTAAGTTTTTACTTTAGATAGATGGGTTCGATAGATAAATTCCAACCCGTCGGATCTGGTCGATTCTACTTTCGTTTCGATTCTCCTCATTCAAGTGAATGTAAATTGATAAGAAAAGATAAGGAACTGAGAGGAGAATCGAGCAGTGAATCGAGAGTAGAATCTATCGAAAGCGAAAACGACGGCAAAAACGAACGCAAAAACGCATCGTGTATTCCCGGCATTAGTGGGAGAGCTTAATGGCTTGTTTGCATAGAGATAACAACTGGAGTTTCTCAACTCTTCCTGTACTAGAAACAATTAGACTGATGTATCTGATCTTAATGTTTTATTTCTTAGCTGTACTACACATACAAATTATAATATCATAATTTTTTTTCGCTTCAGTGTCTCTTTAACCACAGTTGTGATGAACACACTATTATACAACAGCTCACAAAAGTGAGTCAACCTGTCAAATGTTTAGAAATATTTTACAATATCTTTTCATGGGACAGCACTGAAGATACTGTATACTTTGGTACAATGTAAAGTAGTCAGTGTACAGCTAGTATAACAATGTTAATTTGTTGTCCCATCCAAATGACTCAATACACAGCCATTAATGTCTAAAATATATAATAAAATACTTCCAGAAATGTGAGAGATGTATCTATTGAATGATAGCTGGACAATAAATCTGATTGCAGACAACATTTTGTAGGGGAGTTTGAGCACGCAGATCAGATTTTTCTAACTGAAAAGTCTGACTGGAGTAGCTGCATGCTTGTATCAGCTGTGACTGTGTGTCCAGACACTACTGCAATCAGAGAGATCAGCAGGACTGCCAGGGAACTGGTGTGTATTAAAAGGACATAAATATGGCAGTCACCATATCCCTATCAGTTCAAGTTTGCTTTAAACCTTCTTTCAGGTGCTTAATACAAATGCTACATTGCATAGCCACAGAATACAATAGGAGTCATGCCAATGTCCCAGGGTGGCACAATCCCCTTGCTTTCTATGAACAACATTTCAAGCACAATTCTGTATACGGTGGTTGCCTTCTAGGTGACGCTGGCACATATTTCTGGAAATAAGACCTACCTTGTCATAACGTAATGCCTGAACAATTTGTGGAATGTAAAACAAGATGGCATCCTATAAAAGAAGACATAAATATTATGGACTTACACAAATAATAAAGCCCAATTACAGACATATATGTTATTTCAAGTTTATCCATGTATAAACTTTTTGATTTACTAATTTCAAATAGAACACTTTTCAAATCCTTAATGAGGAGGTTAACATCAGCACCTCCCTCCAGCACAGACCTCCACTGCTGCTGACTGTGCTCCACCCCCCCTGTAGTGTGAACAGCATGATTATGCTGATGGAAGCCCCCAAATAATGCCTTAAACTTAGCTGCTCCAGGTTATATGACCACATTTTTCAAACTGGCTAGCAGCTGAACCCTCATTTTATACTAAAAGGGAATAATTAAACAGTATGATTACAACCATATGATAGCATTTAGATCTGTGCCTGCAGATTAACTTTCAGTTACCAAGTACTGAGGCATACATAAAATATAGAACATACAAAAGGCCATTACCGGAGGGAATGATCGCAGAACTTTGACTCCATACTGTGCAGTTAATGGATGTGGAGGGTACATGCTGGAGAAATAGGAAAGCCCAGTGGGTGGGTCCGTCGGTGCCCAGCAAAGGATATGGCTGAGCTCTGGGGCATCAGCATCAATCGTATGCCATGTTACCAGATACTAAAAGACAATGAGATTTTGTCATGCATGAAGGGATCCACCACTCGCACTTGCAGGAAATTATTATAATATCATTATCATAATAAATGAACGCCACAGTATTTACTTTTATAGCCTCTGGGATGTCACTGACAGCACCTGGATCAAGTCTCACTAGACGAGTTACTTCTCCTCCAATTGCTTCTGTATTTTTAAATCTACAAGTAACAATTCAAAACGGTAAACTTCAAGGAAGAAACTGTATTAAAAAATACAACTTTGTTATGCAGGTTATTCTCAGCAGTAAATGAATGAACAGTGATAATATGGGCAAGAGCTTAGGCCAAAGTTTCATGGCGGTACAAACTTCTAGATTTTCACTATATGATTACAGCAGTGAGAAAGGAAAATATTTTTCAGTGAATTTGGACTTTATTCCAGTAATGCTACCATTACCTAGCATCGCTTCCAGCTGCCAATATCTGCCAGGGCAGAGGGCCACACAACACACTCTTCAAAGAACTGCACTTAGCGTTCCATCACCAATATGTAACTGACTGTATCCCCATTGATCGTTTTGGGGCCACACTCTGCATTGACAAAGGGGACCCTGCGTGGCCCTGAAACGATCATTGGAGATACGTCGGTTGTGTATTGGTGATGGAACAATAAATGCAGTTCCTTGAAGAGTGTATTTGTACTTTGATCTTTGGATTTTCCACGTGGTCCAGCACCCAGCGACTTTGTGAATGTTGGTGTGTGCTCTTGTGGGGAAGCGAAGTACACGCCGTGGCAAAAGGCTGTCCAAGAACACTGTTTTGCTTTGGATGCACTTGTGCCATGAGGAAGTGCGAGCAGCGTGAAAGGGCCATCTTCACATGAGCTTGTTTTCCCCCCGAAGTGTAGATAGACTACACTGGGCTGGTCTATTTGTTGAATGCCACTAAGTGTTTAACCGCCTGTGTAGAGCCTTTTGAAATTAATAGTCTAGTGCAGGGGTCCCCAACCTTTTTAAGCCCGGGTCCCACTATCCCGACCAAACTTTTCTCTGGGGCCCCCCGGGGGGAGGGGGGCGTGGTTAGTGGCGGCGGCAGCCCCCCCTCTTTTCCCTGATTTTGAGTGTAGTATATAGGTAAGTAGGTATCTAGGTAATAGTTGCCCCCAGTATAGGTAGCTAACACAGTTGCCCTTGTATAAGGACTATAGTTGCCTCAGTATAGTTAGTTAGGTAGTATAGTTACCCCAGTATAGTTAGTACAGTTACCACACTATAGCTAGTACAATTACCACAGTATAGCAAGTACAGTTACCACAGTATAGCAAGTACAGTTACCACAGTATAGCTAGTACAGTTAGCCCAGTATAGCTAGTACAGTTAGCCCAGTATAGCAAGTACAGTTAGCCAAGTATAGCAAGTACAGTTAGCCCAGTATAGCTAGTACAGTTACCACAGTATAGCAAGTACAGTTAGCCCAGTATAGCAAGTACAGTTAGCCAAGTATAGCAAGTACAGTTAGCCAAGTATAGCAAGTACAGTTAGCCCAGTATAGCAAGTACAGTTAGCCCAGTATAGCAAGTATAGTTAGCCCTGTATAGCAAGTACAGTTAGCCCAGTATACCTAGTACAGTTAGCCCAGTGTAGCCAGTACAGGTAGCCCAGTAGTTACCCCAGTATAGCTGCCCCAGTGTAGCTAGCAGAGGTGCCCTCTCCCCCCCACGGGCCGCCGCTCCTGTTACCTTCTGAGCGGGCGTCCGCTTCCTTCCTTATATTCCTCCAGCCTCGGCTCTCCTCTTCGCAGCATGTCGTATTACAGCAGCGCTTCCTGCGCGGCTGCTGTAAGGTGGGAAGGAGGTGGAGCAGCCGCTTCCTGTAGCGGCGATACGCATCACCGTTACTATGGGAATTGCTGTCCCGGCTCCCTTGGCTCCTTACAGCAGCCGTGCAGGAAGCGCTGCTGTAATACGACATGCTGCGAAGAGGAGAGCCGCGGCTGAAGGAATATAAGGAAGGAAGCGGCCGCCCGCTCATAAGGTAACAGGAGTGGCGGCCGCGGGGGGAGAGGGAGAAGCCGCGGCCCCCCAGAAATCTGCCCAAGGACCCCCAGGGGGCCACGGCCCCCAGGTTGGGGACCCATGGTCTAGTGGTAGTGCAGTCCACTGCATCTTTCTAAGACTGTGTACATAAAATTAATTTTATATAACCTGACAAAATCATCTTTCTTGCCCTGCTGCAATACTGTTGCTGCTAATGCACAGCTAACAATGCAGAATCCTGATAACTGATGTCATTTGGAGCTCTGTGAGCCATCAGGTGGCAGCAGAATAAACAGCACAACAGTGACTGCTTCCAGGTGTCACTCCAAAACCCGAAGTGTGCACATATTGGGCTTGATTCACAAAGCGGTGCTAAATGTTAGCACGCCTGTGAAAACCCCCTTAGCACATCTAAACGAGCTTTTTGCGAGCAAAACTTTAAGCGCGCACTGCACAGAGCGCAGGGCGCTCCGCGCGAAGTGCCCATTAACGCCTATGGGACTTAGCGCGCGCATAGGACTTTGCATGTGCAAAACTTTGCGCGCGGTACTTAGCGCGTGATCTGATTGAGAAAACCGGTGCTAACCTACTTAGCACCCTGGTTAGCGCGCCTAAAGACTTTAGACATGCTAAGTAGGTTAGCACCGCTTTGTGAATCAAGCCCATTGAATTTTTTCAGCAGGTTGTATGAGAAAACAAAAACAAAATTACAAAGGTACAATAATTTCTTCATCTAACACCACACATTCATGGTTACAGAATGTCTCTTAATAAATTGTCTTTAGCCCCCTTGGCGGTATGAAACATTCCGCCAGGGGGCAGCGCAGCAGTTTTTTTTTATTTTTTATTTTTAAATCATGTAGCGAGCCCAGGGCTCGCTACATGATAGCCGCTGCTCAGCGGCATCCCCCCGCCCGCTTTGACCGCCTTCGGCGATCTCCGATCAGGAAATCCCTATCAAAGAACGGGATTTCCTGGAGGGCTTCCCCCGTCGCCATGGCGACGGGGCAGGATGACGTCACCGGCGTCGGGACGTCATTGGGACTCCAGATCCACCCCTCGGCGCTGCCTGGCACTGACTGGCCAGGCAGCGCACGGGGTCTGGGGGGGGGGGGGGCGCGCCGCAACGAATAGCGGCGATCGGGCGCGCGGTGGCGGCGATCGGGGTGCTGGCGCAGCTAGCAAAGTGCTAGCTGCGTCCAGCAAAAAAAAAAAAAAATATTTAAATCGGCCCAGCAGGGCCTGAGCGGCACCCTCCGGCGGCTTACCCCGTGTCACACACAGGGTTACCGCTAAGGAGGTTAAAGGACAACCGAGGTCACGTGACATGATGAGATAGACATGTGTATCTACAGTGCCTAGCACACAAATAACTAGGCTGTGTTCCTTTTTTTCTCTCTCTGCCTGAAAAAAGTTAAAGGGCAACTGAAGCAAGAGGTATATGGTGGCTGCCATATTTATTTCCTTTAAAGCAATACCAGTTGCCTGGCTATCCTGCTATTCACCTACCGCTAATAGTTTTAGCCATAAACCCTGAACAAGCATGCAGCTGATCAGGTGTGATCAGGTACCAGGCAACTGGTATTGTATAATTGTATAAAAGGAAATAAATATGGCAGCCTCCATATATTTATCACTTCAGTTGTCCTTTAAACATCAGGTATGCAAGTGACAGTTTCAGCCCAGGTCGGATTGGGTCAGACTATAGCATAACCCTCTCTGATATGTAATTACAGCCATTAAACACTTTCCGGTCAGTAAATGGCTTTTGAGAGCAGGAAAGAGCTAAAAAGAGTAAATAATTCATAGATTTGAGCTCTAGCACACTTCAATGAAGGCGTCATTGAGCAGAAACAATGAAACAGTAAAAACTTAAAAACTAGATTTAAATATAAAACAAAACTGTAGGATATCCAAAAAGGATATTTTAGGAGACCGAGGATAGATACAATTGTTTTTCTCATCAGTTTATTTTCACCTTGGCTGTCCTTCAATGTCAACACGGGAAAAAAACAGCTGAGTTCAGTATGTGATTATTATAAAACAGGCGTAAAAGATTCAGTCTCCATTCTTCAGATCCAGATCAGTATTGAATAATGGATTTAGAGTGAGACGTTACACTAATTAGGTAACTGCAGAGAAAACAGAGATGGGTGAAAGACATGTGGAGCCAAAATAAACAGTAAAATAATGAGCATAGTGAGTTAGCTTAGAAGTCCATATTCTTCTATGCGAAATAAGACTTTTATCCTGCACTTTAAAGATTTTCACTCTTAATGGCTTTAAAGTTTCTCTTCAGAACCATAACATTGAGGTCTGTTAATCCATACAAGATGAACATCTACGCCACTCAACGTTTTTGTTACTGCAAGTTCTCCAGCACTGGTACAACCATAGTATTCCGATACAGGCGCAATACATACCGCAAAGGTAACTGGACTGCCAAGTGAGGGGAAATGCTCCAGGCCAAGTTCACATTGTCCTTCCACTGCTTCTCACTCAGGCTGATGTACTTTGATCTCCAGTTCGCCACACTAACCTCTCCTGTCTGATCCAGCTCTAACTCAGGAGAAGAAAGGGGATTGTACCACGTGGTTAAGCGGTCAATCTCTGTAGCCTGCGTAAAACAATGGATTGATAGGGTTTTCAGCAATTTAATCGAACAATACAAATGTATCAGATTGCTTAATGCAAAGTGTCAATCATGGGCACTGAGCTTCACTTATGTACTGACCTACATGCTAGTGACATGTTCTGTTGCTAAGGAGCAGGAAGGATGGGTGATGCACAACAGAGTGGGAGGAATAACATAGCTCCCAACTGTCCCTCTTTTGGAGGGAAAGTCCCTCTTTGACAGATCTGTCCCTCTTTCCTCCTCATCTGTCCCTCTGTCAGAACTTTGTCCATCTTTCTATGTAAATATATATATATATTTATCAACTAATAAATGTGTTTGATTGACTCTATTGACTTTATTCCCATCCTTTAAATTGATATATTACTAATTTTAAAATGTTAATATGAAGGAGAATGAACCAGGATAGAAAGGATCAGTGTGGTTTGAATTATAAAACAACATATTTTTCTTATGAAATCTTTATGGTATGCGTGACTAGGGGTGTGATGGGGCCGTGATCAGGGAGTGGCTTAACTGTCCCTCTTTCTCATCTCAAAAAGTTGGGAGGTATGGAATAAGGAGAACAATGCTCTCAGCTTGTGCTTGGACAAGATGGTCCGGCAGTTTGGACCTCTCAGCAAGGAGTGGGAAGGATCAGGGGCCACTGTACACATGCTAGATTTATGGCAGAGGCAGCCAGGCCAGCCACCTTCCGACGAGAACGATCTAGCACGTGTATGAGAATTTGAATCTGTAAACCAGAAGAGAACCAACATAGAAGCAATGTACTCTGTGCTCATTTTCTAGCCCTTGCAGATATTAGCTATATAGACACAGGAGGGGGCATACCTAAAAATATAAATAATCAATATTTTGCAAAAAGATTTGTTACCAAGAGAGACAGAAGTAAGGTTCTCCTTTTCATGTAGTATTTGTGGAGTTGTGTTCCTCGGTTTGTTTTCTTTGCCAGCCCTGTAAAGAGCAGAAGCTTTCTTTACCTTTTTGAAAAGCATACATTCTGACCACAGAATAGGTTACAGTGCCCAGAAAGTAATACATTTTAGCTGGCCAACCATGCATTGATTTTTCTGATCGCTTTCTGGCCGATCTAAATGAATAGAACGATTCCCACACCTGACTTTTTAGAGATGGTAGACATGCCACTTGATAGGGGGTATGTATTGATCCACCCTTGATTGGTCTGTTGTCGAGATCCCACGGTCACATCCAAATTGCTACGAGCGACGTCCACCATTACAGACAAGCTGTTCACAGAAGGATCCTGATTATCTATAGAAGGGGGAACATATTGTACAGTAAAAACCATCAGTACATTTGTTTCCTCGCTTGTACTAAATGAATGATCTATCTATCCATCTGCCCTGATGTCCTCATTCTGGTAGCTTCATGCATTTTTTTTTCAGAATCCACTGGTTGTCATTGCATATAAGTGCTCTTTGATAAAAAGATATTTTTACTTACCCGAGCCTCCTTCCAGCCCCCCGTAGTCCATAGGTTCTCCCTTGATGTCCTCCCAGTCCACTCTGTTGTTCCGCTGTCGGCCCCACTGCAGGGAGCATTCTGCGCTTGTGCAAAATGTTTCTGGCTACGGATGCAGATTTGGGTGGTGCGCACGGTAGAGATCACGCATAAGCAGTGGCCTGCAACCGAGCTGGATCATGGACTTCACAGCAGCAAGAGGGAACTGGAAGGACATTAAGGGAGCAGACGGACTTCAGGAGGCTGGAGGAAGCACCAGGTAAATAAAAATCCTTTACTCCAATTGGTCTCAGGTTTACTTTAAGCAATTCAGTTGGGTTTCTCAAAGATAATGAGTAGGGATGGCTAATAATTCCATGTCAATGCAAATTTGTGCTGATTTATGTAGCTTGGAAAGGGATGAAACAAATAAAGCAGCTGCAGCAATTTTAGGGCTCTTCAATCAGTTTGAAATGAATGCTAAATAAAGAGCACTGTGCATGATCAGTGTGCACTACAGCAGGCTTACCTGGAGGAACCAGCTGATTAGCTGTAAGGTACTTCTTGTCAGAAAACATTGCAGTCCAAAATTTGATCAAGATGCTAATATCTTCCCGCAGCTGCTTCTCGGTTTGCGTGGGAAATTTCGGCGGAGAGCTGTCCAAGAATAGATACACAATTTTATATGATTTCATGATATCATATGGGCATCATGGTGGCCAGATAGCTTGCACTCTTATCTTGCAGCACTAATATTTCAGGCGTGAATCACAGCCAAGACATTAAGGGCTGGTTTCCACAGAGCTTGCGTGTCTAGCAGGATGTGCAGTGATGAGAGTACATATCCGAATCACTTAGCCATATGTGCAAGAAATTGCAGCATGCAGCCCACAATTGCACCACAATGCAATTTGGATAGCAAGCCATTGACGAATATATGCAGTGCTTCCCCATCTAATTCACCTGCCGAAAAACCGCTGCAGATTGGGAACAGATTTGGTCCTAGTGGAAACAGGATCTAACTGCATGTACAGTATGTTACATAGTTAGTTGGGTTGTTCATCGAACCCAACCAGAAAATATAAACAATTGCCTGCACCTTACATAACCCATTTTCCTCCCACATACCAAACACATTCTAATATGTGACTTAATTTCCATCAAAACAGGCCTTTACGATCATCTGCAGGGATCGGTAATTAATCCCCACTCGTGACATTTTAGGGTTAAGTGATGCAAATATTTTTGTTGCTATGGGGGTGCAGGGGATGGGCTGATGGTGCAAGGCACAACAAACTAGAAGGGGTAAGCAGTAGAATAACAACCTTGGCCTGCGCTTGGATGAGATGATCCTGCAAGCCAAAACATTAGGGCCACCATACACACGCTAGCTTCTTGGTAGAGACAGCCCTGACTGATCGCCTCCCCCAAGAACCCTCTAGCATGTATACCATAGTAGGGATTAGATTATGAGATCCTGCAGAAGATGTTAGTGCTTCGTACTGTACATACACAATAATAATATATACTACAGGAATGTACCTGAAATAATCAAATGATGTGGAATATATTTTTTCTCGAAGAACGTTACGAATGGTGGGATTTGGGACCACATCTGCATGTAGTAATGATAACCCAAGAGTCAGCAACCTAAATAAATACAAAACAATGACAAGAAAATTTGCCACATCATTAATGAAGACATATCCACAGAAACCCCACATCAGGATTAACTGAATTATATTGATTCATATATGCCTAATTCTTGCTTTGAAAGAAAACAACATTGATTCTGTAGAGATGATAGGTTCACCATACCTACAGAAAATCTGTTTGAGGATAATAGGTAGATAAAGAATCTTGTAACTGATAAGCAAGTCTCTGATTGGATGGTTGTACTCATGGATGGTTGTACTCATGTTTCTGTCTCATTTGCTTTCTGTTTTAGCCTACTCAGGAAGCAGAAATGAGACATGATCACCTGTCTGCAACCAGAAGTGGACAAAAAAGTTCGCTGGACAGATGAGTCAAAGTCTGAAACCTTAGGTTCAAACCTTATGAGTAAGGGTTGTTTTACAGGAAAGAAAAATGTGACTTACATCAAGTGAAAAGCAGATTTGCAATCTATCTGGACTATTTGTAACTGGTGTCATCTTGATCCTTCAACAAGACCATGATCCCCAACATATATCCAAGCGTATAAAGATTATCTATGGAATCCCATGCTACCAGAGTCCCCCCATCAGTGGCGTACGGAAGGGGGTGTTCAGGGTGTCTGGAACACCCCCCCCCCCCTGCACCGAGACCGGAAGTGGGGCTGCCGCATGGCCCGGCCGGCTGGGGAGAGAAGAGAGAAAAAAAATGATGGAGGCGCCAATAAGGGATGCGGGAGCCGGTGGCTTTATTCCTCGCTCCCTCCCTCCCTCTGAATGCCCCCACCTGCTGTGAATGTGTGCCCGGCTCCCCCATGAGTGTGTGCACAGCGGAGTGGTAGGTCCTCTTACCGCAGATCAGGTGCACCGGCAACTAGTCTCTCTGCTTCCTGTGACGTCATGGTAAACAGGAAGCAGGAGACTCCAGTTGCCGATGCGCCTGATCTGCGGTAAGAGGACCTACCGCTCCGCTGCGCACACACTCATGGGGGAGCCGGGCACACATTCACAGCAGGTGGGGGCATTCAGAGGGAGGGAGGGAGCGAGGAATAAAGCCACCGGCTCCTGCATCCCTTATTGGCGCGGCTGGCGCCTCCATCATTTTATTGTCTTTTCTCCCCAGGGCAACCTTCTCCCCACACAGGGGCTCCTTCCTCCACCTAATCTATACTGGGGGACATTTACCTATCTAACTTATACTGGGGGACATATACCTATCTAATCTATACTGGGGGGCATATACCCATCTAACCTATACTGGGGGGCATATACCCATCTAACCTATACTGGGGGGCATATACCTATCTAACCTATACTGGGGGGGCATATACCTATCTAACCTATACTTGGGAACATATACCTATCTAATCTATACTGGGGGACATATACCTATCTAACCTATACTGGGGGACATATACCTATCTAACCTATACTGGGGGGCATATACCTATCTAACCTATACTGGGCATATACCTATCTAATCTAGATAGGTATATGTCCCCCAGTATAGATTAGATAGGTATATGCCCCCCAGTATAGATTAGATAGGTATATGCCCAGTATAGATTAGATAGGTATTTGCCCCCCAGTATAATCTATATTGGGCATATAACCATCTAATCTATACTGGGGGGCATATACCTATCTAATCTATACTGGGGGGGGGGGCATATACCTATCTAATCTATACTGGGCATCTACTTATCTAATGTATACTGGGGGCATATACCTATCTAACCTATACTGGGGGCAACTATATGGGCTACCTGCGCAGAAAAAGTGGGATCAGCGCATCACCAGGCCGCCTCCGAATGGCCTCAGCTCAGAGATGCGCTGAGCCCCCCCCCAGAGACTACAAACGCACCTTGAACCCAAACAGAGGCTCTGCATATACACCAAAGAAAAACTAACAAGTGGGAGCAGCTGACCAGAATTAAATCAAACATAGCAAAGAAATGAACAGCGCTACTTAAAACCAGATGAATGCTTACCTGCAAAAAAGTGCAGACCCCACTCATGGGATACAAATACACAATGAGCACACATACAACCTGTCTACCACTTGGAGGATGTTAGTTTCCACTAACAAGCTTGCATGCAATTTGTTAGGTACTCGTCCCTCCCACTGTCGATGAAGTCTTTCCTCCATGGGAGGGGACCTAACACTAACTAAATCCTACCTATGCATATGCATAGCCTGGGCGCGCTACCAGTAAAATTAAGAATTGCGCAGAAAAAGTGGGATCAGCGCATCACCAGGCCGCCTCCGAATGGCCTCAGCTCAGAGATGCGCTGAGCCCCCCCAGAGACTACATTCATCTGTTTTTAAGTAGCGCTGTTCATTTCTGAGCCTCTGTTTGGGTTCAAGGTGCGTTTGTAGTCTCTGGGGGGGCTCAGCGCATCTCTGAGCTGAGGCCATTCGGAGGCGGCCTGGTGATGCGCTGATCCCACTTTTTCTGCGCAATTCTTAATTTTACTGGTAGCGCGCCCAGGCTATGCATATGCATAGGTAGGATTTAGTTAGTGTTAGGTCCCCTCCCATGGAGGAAAGACTTCGACAGTGGGAGGGACGAGTACCTAACAAATTGCATTGCAAGCTTGTTAGTGGAAACTAACATCCTCCAAGTGGTAGACAGGTTGTATGTGTGCTCATTGTGTATTTGTATCCCATGAGTGGGGTCTGCACTTTTTTGCAGGTAAGCATTCATCTATATATGGGCTACCTATACTGGGGGGGGGGACCTATAGCTGGCTACCTATACTGCGGGCACCTATACCTGTCTCCACGTTGGGGGCGCATTTTACGTCCTCACCCTGGGTGCAATTTAGCCTAGAAACTGCTAGTATTTAGCTCCACCCACACCATGTTTTGGCCACGCCCACACGCCGCTTTCGGGAATCCCCCCCTTGGAAATCCTGGATTTGCCCCTGCCCATATATCCTGGTGAGGTTTTTCAATGAAGAAAAAGTTTACCTGCTTATTATATTTTTGTGCCATCTGAACATGTACATATTCCTTGTCAAACCTACTTCACCTGCGCTGACTGTATTTAATGTAAATAAATATGGATATTTAGGCAGGTATACTCTACACTTTACAACCTGCAGGTATAGAGTAGACTATTTCACCAGTACATGATAATGATGAACATTGTAAACAAATCTCAAAAAACGGGAAAAGACAAAAGGAGTGTATAAAAGAAAGGCTAAAAAAAACAAGAGATGAAAAAGTTCAGGTCTGTCTTACCCTTAAAGAGACTCTGAAGTGAGTCTAAATTCCCTTTTTTAACTTGTAGTTATGTCAATCACTATAACCCCTGCTAAACCGCAGCTACCCCGCGGCAAAATGAGGGGTTTTTACCCCCCAAATGCCCGGGGAGCGCTTCCTGAAGAGGCAGAGCTAAGCCCTGTAGCTCTGCCTCTCAACGTGTCAATCCCCGCTGATCGCCGCCTCTCCCCCGCCCCTCTCAATCTGCCTTCACAGAGAGGGGCGGGGGAGAGGCGGAGATCCGTGCGACGATTGACGCGCATGGAGGCAGAGCTGCGGCTCATAGCTCTGCCTCCATGAGCAGCTAAGTCCACGACCAAGAAAGTTGTGGATTTTGCAGGGGGTATTTAGGGGGTATTAACCCCTCGTTTTGCCGCGGAATAGCGGCGTTTTAGCAGGGGTTATACTGCTTCACATAACTGCATGTTAAAAAAGGAAATTTAGACTCACCTCAGTGTTTCTTTAAACTGGCCCAGTGTCCATTAAAATATTAGATGACACCAATATTTCAAGCATAGTTTTTTTTTTAGTTATCCAAGTATACACTTATATATGTGTTTATAGAATACATTAGCTGTAGTGTGTGCAGATCTTTGAAAAATTGTGAATCTAAATGTCATTCACTGCTTCTATAGTGTTTCCTTTCCGTCTTGTTCTAAATTGCTTGTATGCACTGCTTATCATCCCTCTGCAGGTCTCATCAGCACTTCAGGAAGCACCGAGTACAGAGCACAATCTATTACTGACCAAATGATTAGCAAAAGTTTACTCATGTGCCCATTAGCCTAACCCAAGATTAGCAAATTACAGCTTCTATCCAATCAACTTGTAACTGTATGAATTCTTTAGTGATTTGATAGTCTGAACTTTTGCTTCCCTGGTGAAGTGAATGTGGAAGAATTTTTTGCTCCTTACTAATGATAAGTCATTTCCCTGGGGCTCAATTCCACAGGAGGCTGAGGGCGGTGAATAAACCACCTGTCAGCTGCTCTGGCTGCTGCTGTTCACCAGCTGTTTTCTTGCTAGCGCTTGGAAGGGTTGGTGGACATGCGGGTCCCTCTACAGAGTCACATCTGAGCACATGTTGCTAATAACCTCCTCACCACCCATTATTAACTAGTAAGCCATTTGCTGAACCCTACCATTGTATAATATGATGGGAGACATAGCTGCAGGCGGGGAGTTTGTATCTGCAGTCCATCAAGAGGGGAGAAGAGTAGTTGGGATCACCCACCAATACAATCTCACCCGAAAGTTCAATTGTTCAAAAAGGTTTTTCTGTCTAAAAATATATGAATAAAATGACTTACTTGAACCTGGATCCAATAGCTGCCACATGTCTGTTAATGCTGCCCTTAGAACCTCCAATGTTCAACGATAGAGAGCGATGCAGCAGGCTGGAGAATATTTCAATTTGGTCTGAGCTGCAGTACTTGGCAATTTCAAACCTCTGCATTAGGAACTAAACAGAAAACACAAAGCATGATGGGTAAAGTTTCCAGGCACACAATAAAAGGAACCTTTGTAAAACGCTACATGTATAAGAAAATAAAAATACATTTCTCTGCCAGCTTCATCTTAGCACTGTACCTCTTGCATAAGGATCCATTCACGTTATATAATGAAGGTGTTTGAATTCAGGATCCTGTATTCTAAAACCCGAATTATGCTGAACAACGCACTTCAGGACCCAAGCTAGCGGACAGCGTCATGGAGTTGTGGTCCTCATCCTGCTTCGCTTGACTCTGATGCTTCCTCCTTCCAAGCTTGAAGGAGGAAGCTTTGCAGTTACGATGACCCTGTCCGCTAACTTGGGTGCTAAAGTGCAGTGTTTGGCATAATTGGGGTCTCTGAACGCCTGGGATTGACAGACATTGTTGCAGTGCATGCAGTGTCTGTTGCTCTTCCCTATCACACACTATATGTGCAGAGTGTCACACAGCAGTGCACCTTCCATAACGTTAGCAAGCCCTTAAAGAGGAACTGTAGTGAAAATAATTAATAAAATTGCTTATTTCTTTACAATATTAATTTACATATTATTTAGTCAGTGTTTACTCATTGTAAAATCTTTCATCTCTCTGATGTACATTCTGAAATGTATCACAGGTGATGACATCTTTGGTTCTGCAAGGTGACCTGTGCAGAATGTTCGTTACTGAGAGTTGTATGCACAGAGGGAGATATTGCTTGCTTGGCAGTTGGAACAAGTTATTTCCTACAATGCATTGAGGTTCACAGGCAGCAAACTGTCAGGACCATGGTCATAATATTACATCGTGGGAGGAGTTTTACCACAATATCAGCCATATACAGATGTCCCTGATGAACCATTTAAAAAAAAAAAAAAAAAAAAAGCTTTCTTGAGGGAAAGGGGGTATCAGCTAAAGATCAGATTTGAACCTTGGTTAAAGCTCCACTTTTAATTGACATAAGCAATTTACTCTATATACAGTTACTTTGGAGTATTATTAATTTCAACACATAAAAAGGTATTAACTCTAAAAAAACACTACGTATTAACTCAAAACAACCAATCCGAGGTAATGATGTAATCTTTCATCAATCTGGAGTTAAGAAAACAATGACAAGTAATTCCTGAGTTGGTGCTTATGGTTACAATATTATGTAAGTTTGCTTAATTAAGGTAACTTACATCAATCCATATATAGTGCGGGTTGACTTCAGGTGGACATGGATGTGGCTGGCTCTGCTCTGAAGCAGCCAGTGGATCGGCTTCCTTCTGCTCAGGAGCAAACAGCCCAATCTTCTGCTCTACAGTCATCTGCCAGGCTCCAGCCATCTCTCGCATGAACTGTCACAGTAACAAAATCATTCTCAGTAATTCACAGCAACTGTCATTTAACAGTTATAAAAACACACCAACACGGAAAGGGGTTATTCAAGGTTGTTGGGTCTGGATTTTGCTAGATTGCAAATAGTATTTTTCATCCACAAATATGCACTAAACTCCTCACATACAACGCAATTACTATGTTTTAGTAAAGGTATCAGTAATTCAGTATTGCCTTCTAGATAACAACCAATGTATTGGGGCTTCTCCCGATGGAGCTTTGACTGCAGCCACACCCCCACCATATTCAAGGTTCTGCACTAGAGCAGTGTTTCTCAACATTTTATTGGTATGTACCCCTTTTAAAGCCCTATACTCACCAAGTACCCCCTAGCAAAATAAACATTATCACAAGTACCCCTTGACAAATATATATTTAATTGTAGTATGTGATAATTGGTTTTAAACAATGTAATTTACATTTACTATTGCTTTAAATTAGCAAAAATACTAAGTGCAGCAGAGAAGGTGGTGCTGCTGCTAAGATTACAACCCTAGTTTTAGTTGGTAATAGTTTCCCCACCTGAACCGAGAGGGATATGGAGGATGCCATATTTATTTCCTTTTAAACAATGCACATTACCTGGCTGTCCTGCTGATCATCAGCCTCTAATACACTCAGCTATAGACCCTGAACAAGCATACAGATCGGAAGTTTCTGACTGGAATAGCTGCATGCTTATTTCAGGTGTGTGATTCAGGCATTACCGCAGCCCAAGAGATCAGCAAGACACCAGTCAACTGGTATGGTTTCAACAGGACTGGGCAAACTTTAAGCGGCCTGGGCTGCATTCCTTAAATTCCATCCCCCTACCCTCCCTGCAGAGTTGAACGGGCGGCAGGCATTTGAAACTCGTCTCGATCACCGATTCCCGTATTACAGGCTGGCACATCCTGACGTCACGTCATGTGACGTCACGTCATGTGACGTCCTGTTGCCATGGAGGCGCGACGCGGTAATCGAGGTGAGTTTCAAATCTCCTGATGCCCGTAACTCTGCAGGGAGGGAGGAGAGTAATGAGACCGCCTGTCGGTAACAGCGCATGCAGGCCAGATACGGCCCGTGGCCATAGTTTGCCCAGCGCTGGTTTAAAGTGTACCTGAGGCGGCATATGTATAATGATTTTGGACACAGAGGCATGTTAGGCATATAATCACATACCTCTGTGTCCTTTCAGCTCCCTTGGGGCATTCTGTTCAGTAGAGGAATTCCTGCACCAAGCCATCTCAGGCGTTCAGGACTCCCCTTCCCAACCTGTATGTACTCTGCACTGCCTCCTACTGCCCCTTCTCTGCCACCCCTTACCCCTTACAACGAGAGAGCGGAGCTGCAGCGTCGTCATTCCGGGGTCGTGGCCAAGAGCAGTGGTAAGCGGCACCACCATGATCCCTCATTTAAAGGATGACTCAAGTAAGAGAATACAAAAAGGTACCATAATGTTATGTATTAAAAATGCTCTCTGCCTGGCTCTTGTGCTCATTCTTTGTACTCAGTCTAGCCGGTGACACACCACTAGAACCAGCCAGTGGGGTAAGAAACCTCAACTGTATACTGGCTCTGAGACAGTGACTCAGGAAATGTTACAGGCTGTAGATCAGCAGAACAGTCAAACAGTAGTTAGCAAAGAGGTCTTCCTCACTTCTGGTTTCCAAAGAATAATAAGGAGAGCCAATCAAATTTCTTTCTGCCCCTGCCAGCGGATGTGCATAGCACCGATAAAGCGTAAAACCTACAGTGGTATTTATTCCAGCTTGAATATACTTGTAAGTGTAAGTTATGAAAATGAATGGTTTTCCAGTTAAGTATTCGGGCCCGTTTCCACTACTGCGGCACAATTCTGATGCGGAAACCGTGTGAACGAATTCACATGCGGTTGCGGATTCGTTCGTGTTTGTATGCGTATTTTCACGCGGAATAATTCGCAATTTGCGCTATGCGATTTTAACCATGTCAACGCCGGTATGCATTGACATGGGTTTTTAAACAAAACGCATGGAAAACTGCAAGACTAAAACACTTGTGATTTTCCTATTAGCTGCATTACCGACGAATCGCATGCGTGTGTGCGGCGAGCGAATTCTGATGGGTCTGCTGTGCAGATTTTTTCTGCAGAACAAACCGCACACAATTCCGGACAAGTGGAAACAGGCCCATTTACGATAATGGGTTATGCAAATCTGCATGCAGAAAACGCAAGTAGATTCGCTGTAGTGGAAACGGGCCTCAACTTCACCTTGTTTTTGGACATGTGTTAGAATGGATTACCTGCAATTACCTTCTGTTTCTAGAACGCAATGCAGTACTTTGCAGTGCTTACAATTGCAAACACAGCCATCTCATAGACAGACAGATTAGAAGAATATGCATGTACTTGAGACCTTACCGGCACTTCAATTCCATTTTTAGCAGCCAGAAGCCATTCCCAGCATGCGATGGCGGTCTCCATACCATGATCAGTGAACATACGAAGTGGAGCCCAACAGAGGTGGTGAAGAAGTTGAAGATCACATTCTGTACGGAGAAACATAGTCACATTCATATACAATGATTTTGGCACCCTGAATATTCAGTACTGCAGCATACTTACTACCTTTGCTGCTGATAAGCAAGGCTGTCAGCTTGAACAAAACCTGGGTGTATGCCTCTGGCTGTCCCGAGTCCAAAGCATTGCCCAAGTGTTTCATCATGAGCTTGTTCAGGTCGGATGTGCGACCAGTGGCATTAGAGAATTCAATCATTCCAGCAACCTATCAGGATAACAAACCCAGAGTGATCTGCTTTACATACCAGAAACAACACACATACGGTAGCTTTAAATCTATCTAAAGGTGCGTACACACATGCGACTATGGGCGTTTGAAACGATCGTTCCCCGATCGTTTCAAACGACGATCGTTTAAAAAAAAGCAGCCAACGACCATTAAGTCTAACGACGGATGAGCTAGATCGTTAAAAACGAACAATCTAGCTTGGCGGATTTTTTCCAACAACGATCGTTTGCAAAAGTAGTTAATCGTTGGAAATGGTCGTTCGTACTAGGCTTGACATGCGCATTTCGCTATTTCTCCATGGAACTTTTCATTTTGATGCGCAAGCGCAATAGTTGCTTTACTTGATGTAACGTTCGTTCTAACGATCAGATCGTTACACACTTTTAAAAGCTAACTTTTCTTAGATCGTTCTTTCCTCAATTAAAAGATCGTTCGTCGTTCACAACGAACGATCGTTGTCGCATATGTGTACGTAGCTTAAGAAATGACAGCAGGCAAGCAGATATACGAGTCACAATTGACTAAAGGATAAATGCACTAAACTGCAGTGAAGTTAGAGTTTCACTTCACTGCATACCCTCTTCTGTAAATTAAAGGACAACTGAAGCGATAAGTATATGAAGGCTACCTTATTGATTTTCTTTTAAGCAATACTAGTTGCTCGACTTATCCTGCTGATCCTTTGCCTCCAATACTTTTACAGATCTGACAATATTAGTGGCATGCTTGTTTCTGGTGTTATTCAGACACTACTGCAGCTAAATAGATCAGCAGGACTGCCAGGCAAGTGGTTTGTTTAAAGGGAAATAAATATGGCAGCCTCCATATTCTTCGCACTACAATTGTCCTTTAACCCCCACTGTGTGCATTTCCTGTTGTGAAGAAGGCTGACACCAAAGACAAAAATATACATATTGTTTACTGTAATCGGTGCCTGCTGTATAAGCATCTACAGCCAAATGTAACATGGCAAATGCACACCCTTCATTTAAAGCCTTTTACCAATGGAAATGTTATCCTTTCCACTTTACTAAGAACGGTGTCAATTGCCATGGCTGCCACTGCAGGACAGAAACAGTACACCTGTTCACATAAACTATGATGGCCCACGTTTATAAAGGTTTCACAACAAGAGTGTGTGCCTCAAACACCAAGTGAAACCAGATATACCTGGCTTTGCAAACTTGGCCTGATTGGCTCAATCAAGAGGCATTGCTCATGCAAATTTGCATTTGCTTTTGCATGCCAGAATATGCAGGTTCTTACAACTCATTACACTGCAAAATTTTGCCCTGCTGGGATTTTGTGCAACATTTAGCACTTATCCAGGGGTGCTGCGAGGCGGCCCTGGATGGGGCACGATGGGCCTCCTTGCTGCACCCCTGGATAAGTGCTAAATGTTGCGCGAACCAATTCCCGCAGGGCAAAATTTTGCAGTGTCATTAGTTGCAAGATCCTGCATATTCTGGCACATGGAAAGCAAGTGGAAATTTGCATGCATGAGCAATGCTGCTTGATTGAGCCAGTTAGGCCAAGTTTGCAAAGCCAGGTATATCAGGTTTCACTTGGTGTTTAAGGCACACACTCTTGTTGTGAAATGTGCCACCTTTTTAATGCTCTGACCATCAAACACACATAACTGGCACTGCCAAGACCTGCCCACAGAAAATAGCACCGTCCATTTAAATAATGGCCTAGGGATGTAATTTTTTAACACTTCCTGGCCAGCTTCACATTCTACATCACAGTGAGACAGTGGGGAGAGGGAAGGCTGAAAGGATGAAATAAGAGGGAAGCTGCAGCGACTACAGTAATAAATCAAATTATTAAAAAAAAATACTTTACAAAAGCCAGGAGCATAATAATATATATAGCAGTAATACAAAAAACAGAAGTACTGCAACCAAACACATATAAACCTCTTCCAAACATAGCAACTACCTGAGAGAACGCCTGAAAAACACCATCACCCAATATTCCCCACATTTTACCCCTGAATTCCTCAGCACGAACACCACTGACCCCACAAACTCCCAAAAATCCCAGCCATTGTAAACATTAACATTTTACTCGGCATATCTTTTTACTCCATACAGCTGCTAATAAATTATTTCAATTATTGATCAAAATCCTTTTACAAACACAAAAAAATGAAGGAGTTTATAAAAAGATTTGAGATAAAGCCATGAGAATGTTACTTACTTCTCCAGCGTAGCGATTGCGCAGGTTCAGAGATGCCATAAAATTGGAATAATCTTTCTTAACACAAGCAGGGCGCTCCGTTAGCTGCGTCGGCTGTAAGGAATAAGAAAGTTGAACATCTGATTAAAGTATCTACCTGCCTGTTCTGTATTACAGCACAGGCTTCATCAAACGGAGGTACAGAGAGAAAAAGTGGCTTTGAGCAGAGAGAAGTGTCGGAGGGGGGCTGCAAAATAACTAAATCTAACTACAAGAAAAAAAAATCACCGTACCCCAGTATGTTACCATTTTATGGTAATAAAGGATTTCAACTTAGAGAGGAGAAGACCTCTGCCGATAATTTGAAATGATGAGAATGCTTATAAGGAACGAGTTGCTTATTATAAAAGAAATGGTTACCGTAATTGTTCCTGATATAATTGGCAACCCTGAAGTACTGAGTCATAAATATTAACAATGAAAAACTTTTCTTTTTTGCTCATCAACAGCTTATTTAAAATATAGGAAATGAAATATAAATATTTAAAACTTTAACATACAAAATCTGAATGAGAGTAGCCTCTGATCTGAGACTTGTAGGAAGGAACGCTGTGCTTCAGAAGCCAATGGCCATTCTACCACAAGGCAGGGGGATTACTCTTCTTATCAATCAAGCTACAGCACTTTGTGTTCTCCCTTTTATGAGCATTTCAAATCAATTCTCATAGCATAGACAACTACACTCTACCACAAAGACTGATGTCAAATTTACTGTATGTAAGATTAGGTACCATGACACATCGCCAACAGAGCAGTAAAGAGGCAACAGCAGTAAGTTCCGATTCCGATAAAATCACTGCTTTCAAAGAACCCACTACTAAACAAAGCACTCAGCACGAGGCAAAATGCATTATGCCATCCATGACAATGGAGATGTGAAGTGTAAGGGCCTGTTCATACTTGCTGCGTTTGTAGAACGCGTATAAATTCAAAGAAACGCAAGTTGAAAAACGCATGCGTTTTTCTTGCGTTTGAATGCATTTTCTATTGCGTTTTGCACAAACACGTGACCCAGGGGAAAAAAAGAATTATGGGAACCGCAGAGGAAAACGGACGCTAAAAACGCAATAGTACGCGTTTTTGATACGCGTCCATAGACTTTCATTGCGTCCGTTTCTATGCGTATCGCACAGAACTGCGTGCAGCAATGCGGATGAGAAACGTATGCGTCTCATACGCATACATGTGAACTAGCCCATTCAAAAGCATTAGGAGCCGTTTCTATGCGTTTTTTGTTCCAGTACGCGTTCCCTGAAAACGGCTAGGAACGCATATAGTGTGAACAGGCCCTAAGAAGCACCTCCTGTCTACTGAATGCCACCAGCAGAACTGTGAACCTTGAATGGAGCAAGTGCTACCTTGATTGTATTGAGGTGGAGAAAGGGGGGGGGGGGGAGGGTGTTCAATGTAATTCATGCATATCAGCTCTGAAGAGAAAAAAAAAAAGTACTTTAATGCTGGGATTACACAATACTTTTTTTGTAAGAATCGTTCCAATAGATGCCTTCGATGATAAAATTCCAACATGTCCGATGTTCTGCTCGATTCGTTTCTGCTCGATTTCTTATAGAAGTCAATGGAATAAAGATTCGAAAAACGAGTGGAAGATAAGAGAATCGGGCAGAAAATTGAATGGCTAACAGATCGCGTGCCGAATTGAACGCAAAAAAACGTATCGTGTAATCCCAGCATAAAGGACCAATACAGTGAAAGAAGTAAGCAGTTAAAAACTGAGAACTGTCAGGTTTTGGACTAGTCCATCTCATAGGCAATTCTCAGGGATTTGTTTTCAAAAGCATTTCCTGAACGGCAGCTGGCCTCCTTACTCGCTTGCACACTATTTTGGCAGTTAGACTTAAATGCCATTCAGGAAATTCTTTTGAAAACAAAACCCGGAGAATCCCCGATGAGGAGATAGATTAATCCAAAACCTGTCCGTTCCTTTTTAATTGCTTACTTTTTACGTTGTAGTGGTCCTTTAACACAATGTCAGCCCTGTCAAAGAAATTAAAGGAGAACACTAACAATCACTTTCAGTTATCTGACTGACTAAAAGCGGCAGATGCATTTTTCATTGTTAAATGCGGTGAATTTATGACTAAGACTTCAGGATAAATGGTTTTCTTACACAGTGAAAACATAACACAAAAACATATAACAAGCTATAGGTTATTCATGCAGTAGTGGTGTGTTAAGTAAATTATTACTCATGCTCTGCAGCCCCCAGCGATCTCCTCTCTGGTTATGTCTGCAAGAAGAAAGCTATGTTAATAGTCCACACCCAGCAGAACCCGACAAAGTGTGACCAAGCACCTGGCAGACTGCAGTAAAGCAGAATTCTGTTCACCATCCCAAGAAAGTGTGAGAAGATCCCAGGAGTTAAGTGGCTGGAAGAAAAATGGGAATGGAAAGAAAACAAAGCTGGCTCAGCTTAATAGGAGGGCAGGCAGAGAGTGTGTCAAATGGTGGGTGTTAGAACAAACCTGGAAAGGGGAGGTTGGAGACTGGAGGGGAAGGCAACAACAGACAATGCATGGCAGGGCAACAGGAACACATGGCAATGAGACCGTATCATCAGTCACGCAATGGAAAAGAAGGCAATGATGTTAACGTCAGTGATGTGACACAATGGTGAAAAAATTAAAAACACATACATAGGTGCATAAATAAGTAGGCATGCCAACACATAACAGTTCACATAAAGTGTTCCCACAAGATAAATTATAGCAGTATAAGCTTGAACAAAAAGCATCTCTAATAGCAATGAACAGGTAACATTTACTAAAACTACAAAAACTATGCAAAAACAGATAGCAAGGTTATGGGATTCATTTATAAAGCAGTTTTCAACAAAGATTAACCACTTGCTGTCCGTCTCTATGACGTTAAAATAAGTGTCTGCACTCCCCTTCCTACAAAATCTTAGATAACACTGTTTATTTATCTCTGACCTGATAACATCACTACAGAGATGTAAAGGAATGACTGCAAACCTCTCTCCTCCTCTCAGGGAATTCAATGGCAGAGTTGATTAGTAAACAAGTGTAAAATACACATTCTAGGAGCAGACAGTAGCAGATGGTTTACAATACTTAAAGGGACTCCGAGCAGTGCAGAAACTATGGAAATATGCATATCATTTTAAAGCTCTCTTTCTCCTCTTTCCAATGATATATAAAACACCACCCTACGCCTTTTAGTTTTAGCTATTTTCGCGATCGAAATTGCCGCGACTTCAATCGCGAAAATAGAGAAAACTAAAAGGTGTAGGGGGACGATTTAGGTGTCGCCGGAAAGAGGAGAAAAAGAGCTTTAAAATGATATCCATCTTTCCATAGTTACATTGTATTTCACAGGGCGACTTTTTCTGCTGAATGGAGCTGCTGACTTTGAGAAAAAGTCGCCCTGTGTAATACAATGTAACTATGGAAAGATGGTTATTTTAAAGCTCTCTTTCTGACGACACCTAAATCGTCGCCCTACGCCTTTTAGTTTTTTCTATTTTCGTGACCGAAGTTGCGGCCGCGGCAATTTCGTTCGCGAAAATAACGAAAACTTAAAGGCGTAGGGCGGTGGTTTATATATCATTGGAAAGAGGAGAAAGAGAGCTTAAAAATGATATGCATCTTTCCATAGTTTCTGCACTGCTCGGAGTCCCTTTAATTTTTACATCTAACAACATTATTAAAACAAATGAACTGTTTAAATAAACAGGAGGGATAGACACATAAATTGTGTGGGTTTAATGCACAATAGAACTGTTTACATTAAAGCTATAATTTATGAAAGTGGATAAATTGTATATTTTTTCACTTTTTTCCTTACTTTCCTTTTAAAATGCATAGAAAATAAGGTACAGTAATTACTAATAACAAATAGCCACAAAAAAAAGCCTTATTTGCCCTGAAAAAAAAACTATAGATAATTTAGTTGTGATAATTATTGATAAAGTTATTGCCAAAGTAATCACAGCTGAGCTGAACTGTGAAAATTACCAGGGTAGTGAAGTGGTTAAAGTAATAAAAAAAAAAAAACATGCTTTTTTATATACAATTTTGCCCATTTTAAAGTTGCTTCCATCCTTACATTTCACATGTTTCTGTTTCTAACACTTTGCCTTTTATTTAGAACTGAGGGTTTGCTTGCCACCTAATATAACAACCAGTTAACGAGTGCCATTTAATGTTTAACACTGATCATTGTATAATCCTTCAACTGGGATTCTGAAGTTAGTAGAACTACATACTGATACTAGTGTAATTCCACTACGTCCACATTAGGACTAGAGGTGCGTACACACATGCGACTATAGTCGTTTGTAACGATCGTTCCCCGATCTTTACCAACGACGATCGTTACAAAAAACGAACCAACGACTATTAAGGCAAACGACGAACGAGGCAAATCGCTACAAAACAAAGTTCTGTCTTGGCGGATTTTTACCACCGACGATCGTTAGCAAAAGTGGTACATCGTTGGAAACGATCGTTCGTACCAGGCTGGACATGCGTATTTCACTTTTTCTCCAAGGAACTTTACAATTTTATGCGCAGGCGCATTAAGTGCTTTTACGTGGTGTAACGTTCGTTCTAACGATGTGATCGTTACACACTTTTTACAACTAACTTTACTTTGGTCGTTCTTTCGTCAATTAAAAGATCGTTCGTCGTTGACAACGAACGATCGTTGTCGCATGTGTGTACGTAGCATTATAGTCACAGCTAAAGGTGCGTACACACATGCGACTATAGTCGTTTGTAACGATCGTTCCCCGATCTTTACCAACGACGATCGTTACAAAAAACGAACCACCGACTATTAAGGCAAACGACGAACGAGCCAAATCGCTACAAAAGAAAGTTCTGTCTCGGCGGATTTTAACCAACGACGATCGTTTGCAAAAGTAGTACATCGTTGGAAACGATCGTTCGTACTAGGCTTGACATGCGCATTTCACTATTTCTTCGTGAAACTTCTCTTTTTTATGCGCAGGCGCAATAGTTGCTTTTTGTGATGTAACGTTCGTTCTAACGATCAGATCGTTACACACCTTTTAAAACTAACTTTAGTTAGGTCGTTCTTTCATCAATTAAAAGTTCGTTCGTCGTTCTTAACGAACGATCGTTGTCGCATGTGTGTACGTAGCATTAGACTCCAACTACTCTCTCTTCAGCAAATAACAAATCTCCACCCTGATTCCCAGTCAAACATTATCTTGTGTCTGAGGGATGGTTTCTATTATTGTGTTAAGCCATGCCTTTGCACTTGCTCTGGTGGGTATTTGTATTTCAACAAATTAGGGTCAAGAAAAAAAGAATATATGTAGTCAAAATTTGTTTGTAATATTTAATCTCATGAATTATGGAATAGAAAACGACCCATCATCAAAGAGACTTCAAAAGATTAGTGGTCTGGAGCTGGAACATCCACATGACTGGCATTGCAATGTATGTTATTTTACTACGATTATGGCTGATTTATTGCCTTTTGTATATAGCTAAATATTGACCAACTTTATAGCTAGCCATGCATGGGCCATTTATGCCAGAAATCTTTCAGAATAATTGATGCATGAATGGCCAATTTAAGGAAAGCTGAGATTTGTCAGCAACTATTGACACTTTTGAACCTTTATAATGTATAAGATGTAATACATTTTTATACTTACCTTTTATGTACCTTTGATGTACTCTTTTTATTATTTACTGTAATCAGTTATATTTTCTGTTTATGTACAAGTATAGTTGTTTTTGACCCCCTTTAAAAAGTCCTCTATCAGTGCTTCTCCAAACAGGTCCACTGGGATGTTCTCAGTCTGCAGTAACTACCAAAAAGAGGACCAAGGAAGGGCAATGAATGCCTAATGCTGGGAATACACGGTTCGTTTTTGAGTCATTTAGATGGCTCGATAGATATTTTCCGACATGTCCGATCTCCCTTTCGATCCTTTCGCCGCTCAATTTCTGATAGAAGTGAATGGAAAAAGATAAGAAAAACGAGCAGAAGATAAGAGAATCGACTGCAGAATCGAGCGGCAAAAACGACTTAGAGGAGAATCGAGCGCCAGAAACACATTTGTGTGTTCCCAGCATTAGGCTCACTGAACTATGCAGGAAGAAGAGGCTAGCCCACCTGGTTTTGACCCCTCAGAAAAGCTACTGTTGCACAAATTGCTGAAAAGTTAATGCCAGCCATGAGAAAAAAAGTGTCAGAACACAGAGTGGATTGCAGCTTTTGTATGGGACTATGTAGCCATGTGCTTTCTACTTCTTAATGCCAGATAACACAGGACACCTTCAGAGGACTTGTGGAGGCCATACCCTAAAAGGTGAAAACTGTACTACTAGCATAAGGGTCCTACATAGTATTAGGCAGGCTGTTTTAATATTTTGGTTAATCAGCATATTTATACTACAAGTACTCCCTATAAGTCACATATCGAAAAGGAAGCGTGCCCATTTTGAACATCAAAGGAGAAAAATATTAATGAAGACATGCAACAAAATTTCTATGGAGATTCTCCATTCACAGAAAATCTAAACAGTTTAATAAAAGTTTCAACTTCACATTTTGTAAGATGTTTTGTCACTGATCCCAGGGGTGCCTCTAGCCATTTTGTCATTCCAGGCGAGAAAACCTGTGGCGCCCCCCGACCCCATGGCGCCCCGCACACCATGAAAATAATCTTAATGAGGCAGCGTTTCACCAGGAAATAACCATAATGCGGCAATGTTTCACCAGGAAATAATTGTAATGCAGCAGTGTTTCACCAGAAATTACTTATTGCGGCAACATTTCACCAGAAAATGCATGTAAGTAAGAAAATACATGTAAGGAAGAAGGCACACGGGGGGACATATGGAGGTACAGGGGGACAGAAGGAGGCATGAGGGTCAGAAGAAGTCACAAAGGAGGACAGAATGAGGCACACAGGGGGACAGAATGAGGCAGAATGGGGGACAAAAGGAGGCACAATGGGGGGCAGAATAAGGTACAAAGGACAGAGATGGCACAGGAGGACAGAAGGAGGTACACAGAGGGGCAGAAAGAGGTACAGTAGGACAGAAGAAGGCATGAGGGCCAGAAGGAGGCACAAAAGAGGACAGGAGGCACACAGGGGGACAGAAGGAGGCACAAAGTGGGGGAGAAGGAGACACAAAGTGGGGAAGGAGGCGGCACAATGGGGACAGATTGAGGCACAAAGGGGGACAAAAGGAGGCACAGGAGGAAAGAAGGACACACAGGGGGATTGAAGGTGGCACACAGGGAACCGAAGGAGGCACAATGGGGGACAGACAAAAGCACAAATGGGGGCAGAAGGAAGCACAGGGAGACAATAAGAGGCACAAAGGGGGACAGAAGGAGACACAAAAGGGGGACAGAAGATGGCAGAGGGGGATGTAAGGAGGCACTGGGAGACAGAAAAAGCCAGAGGGGGACAGAAGCGGGGAGAGAGGAAGGCGCAGGGGACAGAAGTGGCACATGGGGACTGAAGAGACAAAGGGAGGCACAGGAGGACAGAAGGAGGCAGAGTGGGAGTAAAGGAGGAAACGGGGGCAGAGGTAGCACCGGGGGACATATAAAGGCAAAGGGGACATAAGGAGGCACAAAGGGAGACAGAATAACAGACGGGGTCAGACATGGCACAAGGGACTGATGGAGGCACAAGGAGACAGGAGGCACAAAAGGGATAGAAGGAGGCACAAAGAAGAAAGAAGCACAGAGGTGGCAGCTGCCTGCAACTTGCGCTAAATCGATGCAGCAGAAGCAAGTAATAAAACACTCATGGGGCAGGGCTTATACCAGGGTGGGGCTTAATTTGGAGGCGGGGCATAATCCAGCAACATGGCGCCCCCCCCCCCAGGACCAATGGCACTCCAGGCAATGGCCTGTACTGCCTATGCCTAGAGGCGCCCCTGACTGATCCAATTGAATTGTCCTCAGTTCAAATGAGGTGACTAAATACAGATTAAGTGGAAATTCTAACCTCAATAAGAGGTCAAACCTTCTATATAAAAGTGTGCCACACTCTAAAGGCTGGAATGTACAGTTAAAAGCAAAGAACAAATGGGCGAGATCAGGGCAAACTTGAACTGAAAATAAACTCAAGAGATAATTACATGTGTGGTAGCAACGGCAAACAGGGTTTCACTCACTGGCCAACTGTTATCACCTCTAGTCATGTGATATGGAGGACAGGATTTGTGGGCTTCAGTCTTCAATTAATCTAAACTGTTTTTCTGTAATGCTGGCAATACACAGGTCGATTCTGGCTCTCGATTCTGCGCCTGATCGCTTTGCCCGCTCGATTCTCTTATCTTCAACTCGTTTTTCTTATCTTTTTTCAATTAGCTTCAATGGTGAAAGGAGCAGCAAAACGATCGAACGGTGATCAAACATGTCGGAATTTATCTAACCATCTTAATGGCTCAGAATCAAGCCGTGTATTCCCAGCATAAGAGTCCTCATGTGTGGGAAGTGTTTTGCGTGTTACCTTTGGAAACCGTCATATTTATTGCTTCAACTGCAAATAACTACAGCGAAAGAGCAAAGCAGGGCTAACATTGTGGGGGTGGGGCAGGGGGACACAACAGTAATTCTCACATACACAGAGGAAGGCAAATTGAAGGCACAGTCTTCCTGTTATCACATGAGTTATTGAGAATCTACAGAATATACATTTAAAAAAAAAAAAGTCTCTTTAGCAAGTAATGATGTCTACCTGTACTAAAAAACCATCGTTCTATTTCAATATGCAATCTAGATTTATAAATCAAATATCACATCACCAAATCTAAAGCCATTGCCTTATATAAACAGGTTTATTGTAAAAATGGAACTGCAATATTTTAAAAATGGAACTGCAATGCTAAAAACGCTCGTTCCAACTGTGCTTCTAGGACTGCGGCTGCAGAACATTATGTACGTTCCAGGGAACTCTTTTGTTACTTTTTGTTACTCCCAGCCACCTTCCCATTAGGGCCCGTTCAGATCAGAAATGCGGATGGCCATGCGTGCGGAACGCGTGCAGACCGCAACGCGTACGAACGCATGGCCATCCGCGTTTGTGTGCGTTGCGTGGCTGATCCCATCACTGAAAAGTGAATGGGACAGCCATGCGTTTTTGCAAAATCTGCGTGCAGCATGCGTTCCCGGACCGCACAGGACCGGAACGCATGCAGTGTGAACATCAGACATTGCACTCTATGCAATGTAATGTCGTGCATTTTAGCCACCTGCACGCGTTTCCAAAACGCGGCTGGAAACGCGTGCAGTGTGAACGGGCCCTAACTCTCCAACAGTATGTGGCTACAAGTCTGTAACAAGTCAGGAACTTGCTCCAGCCACAGTCCCAGTGTACAATGTAGCAAGCAGTAATGCTGCTGGCAGAAAGGTGGCTGGTGGGTAGGGTTTGAATATGTATCGTATTAAACTAAGGAGAAGGCCATTGATGCATGAGGAGGAGCACAGAGTATTATGGGAGGTGTGACCATTCTCAGCCCTGCCACTGTTTCCCCAGCCTCACAGCAAGCACAAGGAGTAATGTCACCAGCAGTCATTGTTAAAATGTATAGCTATGGGTGGGAGGGGAGGGAAGAGGCACAAATGATGAGGAAGGAGAGTTTTTAGCAACAAGGTTTCAGAATAAAAAAATAACTTACTTTATAAAACAAATTGATTTAACTGATAATGAGCACACTAATACTCTAAAGCAACAAGAAACAGAAAGGTTGATGCACAAGATGAATTACATTATCATGGCTTAGGAACTTGTATCAGAGTCTAATTACCAAGAACAAACAATCAATAGTCTGTTTTTCAGATAGCCAAATGATAGTCAAGTATGAGTTTTGCTGTTTGTTGGGGTGCAGTAAATACTTATGGGCAGTAGATGTCACTGTGACTGACAAATATTTCAAAATTTAAAACACTTGAAAAAATATTTGCACACGCTCTGCAAACAGCTTTTTCAACTGAAACAACACTTGGCTGGTCTCATTTTGATTTCCCCTCAGTCAGGTAACGCTGTTAAAGGAGAACTGTAGTGAGAGGTATATGGAGGCTGCCATATTTATTTCCTTTTAAGCAATACCAGTTGCCTGGCTATTCAGCTAATCCTCTGCCTCTAATACTTTCAGCCATAGGCCCTGAACAAGCATGCAGCAGATCAGGTGTTTCTGACAAATTTAGACAGATATGACAAGATTAGCTGCATGCTTGTTTCTGGTGTGATTCAGACACTTCTTTAGGCAAATAGACCATCAGGGCTGCCAGGCAACTGGTATTGCTTAAAAGGAAATAAATATGGCAGCCTCCATATCCCTCTCACTACAGTTCTCCTTTAAAGAGGTCTATAATGTAAAAACCCTCTGTTGACTGGGAAACAATAGGACACTAGATACTACTTTTTGTTTTAATTTTTTTTTTTATGACAGACCAGTGGAAATCATCCATGTCAAACAATTATTTTTAAAGTAAACCTGAGATGGAGCAAGAGATAAAATGTATACATGCCTGGGGCTTCCTCCAGTCTGATCGCACACTCACGGTCCTCTGCCGCCTCCTCGTTCGACCGCAATTGGCTCTGGTAAGTCTGCTGGTCTGGAGCCAATTGCGCATCCCTGGCTGTGAGCGCACCTCCATCGCTGGAAGCGTTCTTCACTGGCGCAGAATGCTCCCGGACAAGGGAGCACGACAGGGGAGCGTGCAGCCAGACCTGGCCCTGAGTGAACAGCTTACTGGGTCGATTGCAGAAGCGGCGGGGACGACGAGGGAGCGATCAGGCCGGAGGGAGCTGGAAGAAGCTCCAGAATCAATTTTCTCTCCTGCAACACCTCAGGTACACTTTAAGGCAAAAATCTTTTGTTCCCAGAAAGTTTTGGGTTTCCTTGGGTTTTCTTCTATACTGACAAAAATACCCACTGTTCTATATGGTGACCATTATAAATGCATAATCACAATCAAATCAACAATAGCACATTACCCCTAAGGTTGTATTCTGTTTGTTGTAGCCAGCGAAGTGCAATATGCTTTCAGTAGCCATGGCAAGGCCTGTGTGCTGAGACAAGCCGGATACCCAGTTCTGGTGCTTATTCAAGTATTCCTGAAAGTCACATAAAGGGAACACACAACACAAAACAGTTTACTTGAGAAGGTTTCATGTTTAACGAAAGCCCTAGCTTATGTCTACATACAGCAAAATGAATATTAAAAGGTATATTATTATTATTGATTTAAAAAGCGCCAACATATTCCATATATACTTTTCTTAAATAGACCTTATCCACAAATATGCTAAAAGAGAGCAATAAGCATTTGGTTATGACACACCTGACAGGACGAGACAGCTAACTTCGGCGCAGAGCTGTGCCGATGATTTGGGCGTCACCCTAGGCTGTAATTAAGGCTATGGCGGCGCTCAGTGACTAATTTGGGTGATGGCGATTGCCAGAGCTCAAAATAAAAAAATGGTAATTCGGCCTCCAGCAATTGCCAGTGCCTGAATTATGTGTGCGCGCGTGGTCCGGTATTAGTCATGGAGAGAATCCGAAGACAGAACAACAAAAGTTGTTTAGGTGATGCCTTTAATGACTAACTGTACAAGATAACTTTGCAAGCTTTCGAAACTTTAAGTTTCTTTATCAGGCATATTTCAGAACTGGATCAGAACCATACCTACATACAATATATACATTTATGCAAATGTATATATCTTGAAAATGGACCAATCATGGTATGGTTCTGATCCAGTTCTGAAACATGCCCGAAGAAGAAACTTAAAGTTTCGAAAGCTTGCAAAGGAATCTTGTACAGTTAGTCATTAAAGGTATTGCCTAAACAACTTTCGTTGTTAAGTCTTTGAATTATGTGTCTCCCCCTGAGTTACTACAACTTGGAGGGGGAATAGCGTGATCTCCACCTAGGAGTTTTCAGCGGACGCAGGGTGAGCTGTCTTTTGGCTTCACCCTGCAACAAAATTTGTCCACGGCTATTTTCAAAGTATGCTGACAAGAATGGTCTAGAGGGCACGGGCATGCGATGTTGTGGTTTTGCGTATTCCTTTTGCTCTGAACCAATATTACACCATTTACAGGTCCTTCTCAAAAAATTAGCATATTGTGATAAAGTTCATTATTTTCTGTAATGTACTGATAAACATTAGACATTCATATATTTTATATTCAAATACACACAACTGAAGTAGTTCAAGCCTTTTATTGTTTGTAATATTGATGATTTTGGCACACAGCTCATGAAAACCTCACATTCCTATCTCAAAAAATTAGCAGATTTCATCCGACTAATAAAAGAAAAGTGTTTTTAAAACAAAAAAAAGTCAACCTTCAAATAATTATGTTCAGTTATGCACTCAATACTTGATCGGGAATCCTTTTGCAGAAATGACTGCTTCAATGCGGCATGGCATGGAGGCAATCAGCCTGTGGCACTGCTCAGGTGTTATGGAGGCCCAGGATGCTTCGATAGCGGCCTTAAGCTCATACAGAGTGTTGGGTATTGCGTCTCTCAACTTTCTCTTCACAATATCCCACAGATTCTCTATGGGGTTCAGGTCAGGATAGTTGGCAGGCCAATTGAGCACAGTAATACCATGGTCAGTAAACCATTTACCAGTGGTTTTGGCACTGTGGGCAGGTGCCAGGTCGTGCTGAAAAATGAAATCTTCATCTCCATAAAGCTTTTCAGCAGATGGAAGCATGAAGTGCTCCAAAATCTCCTGATAGCTAGCTGCATTGACCCTGCCCTTGATAAAACACAGTGGACCAACAGCTGACATGGCACCCCAGACCATCACTGACTGTGGGTACTTGACACTGGACTTCAGGCATTTTGGCATTTCCCTCTCCCCAGTCTTCCTCCAGACTCCGGCACATTGATTTCCAAATGACATGCAAAAATTGCTTTCATCCGAAAAAAGTACTTTGGACCACTGAGCAACAGTCCAGTGCTGCTTCTCTGTAGCCCAGGTCAGGCGCTTCTGCCGCTGTTTTTGGTTCAAAAGTGGCTTGACCTGGGGAATGCAGCACCTGTAGCCCATTTCCTGCACATGCCTGTACACGGTGGCTCTGGGTGTTTCTACTCCACACTCAGTCCACTGCTTCCGCAGGTCCCCCAAGGTCTGGAATCGGTCCTTCTCCACAATCTTCCTTGGGGTCCAGTCACCTCTTCTCGTTATGCAGCGTTTTCTGCCACACTTTTTCCTTCCCAGACTTCCCACTAAGGTGCCTTGATACAGCACTCTGGGAACAGCCTATTCGTTCCGAAATTTATTTCTATGTCTTACCCTCTTGCTTGAGAGTGTCAATGATTGCCTTCTGGACAGCAGTCAGGTCGGCAATCTTACCCATGATTGCAGTTTTAAGTAATTAACCAGGCTGGGAGTTTTTAAAAGCCTCAGGAATCTTTTGCAGGTGTTTAGAGTTAATTAGTCGATTCAGATGATTAGGTTAATAGCTCGTTTAGAGAACCTTTCCATGATATGCTAATTTTTTGAGATAGGAATTTTGGGTTTTCATGAGCTGTATGCCAAAATCATCAATATTAAAACAATAAAGGGCTTGAACTACTTCAGTTGTGTGTAATGAATCTAAAATATATGAAAGTCTAATGTTTATCAGTACATTACAGAAAATAATGAACTTTATCACAATATGCTAATTTTTTTAGAAGGACCTGTATTGGTTGCAACCAGTGCAAACAGTTTTGAGCATTTTGGTTGGTGCTAGAAACTATGATTTACTCTGGTGAAAAAATTGTTAATGAGATGCAGATAATTCTCAATTGATGCATCTGCATAAAATAGTTTTATGCAAATGTATATATCTTGAAAATCGACCACTCAAACACAGAGACTGCTGCATTTGACTGGTCCCCTTGATCCCCTTTGCAAGCTGAATTTATTTATATAAAATTACCATAACATTTGCATGAACATACCTTTTTTTTTTAACAAATCAATTTTTATTTTGAAAACACAAACATCAGAAAGACAGATACAGCAAGAAAACAATGATCTCCCACACACGGGAAAGCATAACTTATTTACATTCTTATCACATTGGGCAATGCAATCATAGGTAGGACAGGTAATATTAATATTGTACATTGATCCGAAGGGCATTTCTACAGTCTCATGCATAATAACAAAAAAGATGTGGTTTCGGATATATACCAGTGTTAGTTACCTGGTAACATCCTTTTTAGTAACCTCCAGGACAGGTCCACCATGAGACGACATAGGCTCCTCCCAGGAACAGGAAACGCCCCACTTGAGCACTCTATAAATTTTAAACTGACCCCACTAACCTCAGTCAACCACAAGAACTGTTAACCAGAAAGAGGGTCATTCAACAATGTACCTAAAACTTAACTACATACATAGATAACTATATACATCTCCATACATATATCTATATATACACCTTTATATATATCCCGTTATCTGGGTGGGTTACGGACCTGTCCTGGAGGTTACTAAAAAGGATGTTACCAGGTAACTAACACTGGTTTTTCCAGTAACCTCCAGGACAGGTCCACCATGAGAAGATGAGCAAGTAGATCTTACCAATTCTAGGGTGGGCCGACTGCCTGTAGAACTTTCTCCCCAAAGGATTGTTGTCTTGCAGTCATCAGATTCACCCTGTAATGTCTTGAGAAGGTGCCCATACTTGACCACGTAGCGGCTCTACAAATTTCTTCTGGCGTAGCACCCGCTCTGTAGGCCCATGATGTGGCAGCTGCCCTAGTTGAGTGAGCCCTAACTGTACCTAGCAGTGTAGATCCTGCTAACCTATAGGCCTCTTCTATACATATCTTTATCCATTTGGCTATAGTTCTTTTAGACATCTTTCTACCCTTTGTAGCTCCTGTGGTATTGATAAATAGAGCTCTTGATTCTCTGAAATCTGCTACTCTATCCAAATAAGCTATAAGGGACCTTCTGACATCCAAGGATGGCTCTTCCTTGAATGATGGTAGTACAATTTCCTGTGATCTATGAAATTTAGTAGCTACTTTAGGAAGGAATTCCTCACATGTCTTTAATATCACCTTGTCCTTAAACATTAGACAAAAGGGTTCGTCACAGCATAAGGCCTCCAGCTCGCTCACTCTTCTGGCCGAAGTAATAGCTACTAAAAAGATAACCTTCATTGTTAATTGTCTTAACGGAATCTCCGTTATTGGTTCAAATTGGTCTCCCTTTAAAACTTTTAATACTAAGGATAGGTCCCAAGAAGGAACTCTCCTATTGATTATAGGCTTCTTTCTTTCTATAGACCTAAAGAACTGAATGATAAGGGGATCGTTTGATAATTTTTTGTCCAGATAAGTAGATATTGCTGTCACCTGTACCTTCAATGTACTGAGAGCGATGTTCTTCTCTACTCCGTCCTGTAGAAATTCTAACACTGTGGGTATTATTCCTCCAGAAAACCCTGATTGTTCCTTCCACATGTTGAAAGTCTTCCAGTATTTCAAGTATATCTTCCTGGTTATCTTCTTTCTACAGTCCAGAAGTGTAGTGATAACTCTTTCTGAAACCCCTCTTTTCCTTAAAGGAGACCTCTCAGAAGCCAGGCAGACAGGTTTAGATTTGGTATGTAATTTACACTTACTGTCTGCACCTGGGACAGTACCCTTCCGTGCGGGAGTCTCACTGGTCCCTCCAGCCTCATCTTCAGGAGAATTGGATACCAGCTTCTCCCTGGCCAGTCTGGAGCTATCAAGATTAATGTTGCTCTGGTCTGCATTAATTTCTGCAACACTCGAGGTATCAGCTGGATTGGTGGGAACGCATATGCCTTCTCGAAGGTCCAATTTTGGCTGAGCGCGTCCACTGCCTCCGCCCCCTCTCTTGGATTTAAGGAATAAAATCTTCTGCATTTTGTGTTTCTTCTGTTCGCAAATATGTCCAGCTGAGGCCGACCCCATCTCCTGACTAAGGTTCTGAAGACCTTCTTGGATATTTCCATCTCGGAATTCGAAAGTCTGTGTCGGCTCAGAAAGTCCGCCATGCTGTTTAAGGAACCCTTTAGGTGGACTGCTGATAAGGATAGGAAATTTTCTTCCGCTATTGCTAGGATTTCTATTGTCAGGTCTAGAAGCTTTTTTGATCTTGTCCCGCCCTGGCGGTTTATGTAAGCTACTGCCGTCGTATTGTCTGTCCTGATCTGTACATGCTGTCCCTTCAGTAACTGTACTGTTCGTAGTAATGTCTCTTTTACTGCTCTTAGTTCTCTGTAATTTGATGACTGGTGTCTTATTAGTCTTGGCCAGATTCCCTGGAACATCTTCCCGTCTAGATGAGCTCCCCATCCTAGGAGACTTGCATCCGTGGTAATATAACTCTGTGTTGGGATTATCCATAATCTTCCCTCGGTTAGGATTCTTTCTGACATCCACCATTCCAATGATTTTAATACTGTCTCTGGACATGTTACCTCTCTTTCCAAATCGTCCTGCTTCTTGCTCCAGACTTCCATCATCCAATATTGGAGCTGTCTTGTGTGCAATAATGCCCACTGGATTGCAGGAGATGTTGAGGTCAGAAATCCTAGTATTCGCATGACTTCTCTTATTGTTAGGCTTGGATATGCTATACAATCCTGTATTATCCTCTTTAATTTTGTCCTCTTTTCTTCTGTTAAGTACATCCTTTCTTTTTCTGAGTTTATGACTACTCCTAGAAACTGTATCTCTGATGTCGGTTTCAGTACCGACTTCTCCCAATTTATCAGCCAACCAAGAGCCTGAAGCTGATCTAGCACCTTCTTCGTGTTCTCCTTTCCTTGCTGATAAGAGTCTGCTACTACTAGTAGGTCGTCTAGATAGGGAATTACCAGAATTCCCTTCACGTGAAAGTCCTTTATCACTTCCCCCATTACTTTCGTAAATATGCGGGGTGCTGATGAAATGCCGAATGGCAGGACTCTGAACTGAAGGTGCTGAAATGAATCTTTCTGTTTTACCGCAAATCTGAGGAACTTCTGTGATGAGTCTCTTATTGGGATATGCCAGTAAGCGTCCCTTAGATCTATATTCGTCATGACGCAGTTGGGGGTTAATAAGTTTCTCACAGAGAAAATCGATTCCATCCTGAATCTTTGATAAGTCACAAACGGGTTTAAAGGTTTTAGGTTCAAGATTAGCCTGAACTTGCCCGTCGGTTTCTTTACTAGAAAAATCGTAGAGTAAAATCCCTTGCGATGTTGATCGCACGGGACCGGAACAACCACTTTCTCCTCTATCATATTCTTTATGATGCATTGTAAAGCCTGACGCTTTTGTTTTTCCCTTGGCAGAGGAGTGGAAACAAACCTGTTTCCTGGAAGTGATTGAAATTGAATCTTGTACCCTTGATTTACCAGATTGAGGATGAAATCGTTTCTGCTTATCTCCGTCCACTGGGTATAGAATTGTGTTAGACGACCCCCAACTCTTTCTTTGGCGTCACTTCTTTTCCTGTTTTTCTGGGTTCCGAAAAGGAAAATTCCTCTTCACTCCTTCTCTATTGATGGCCCAGGGCTTCCTCTTCTGCTGAGGCTTATCCCTGACCTCCTGTCTATTCTTTCTAAAGAACCTCTTGTTCTGTATAAATTTCTTTTTCTTTGGGAATCCCTTCTTTCTATCTCCTGTTCTTTCTAGAATTTCATCCAACTGGGCCCCAAATAACAGGTCTCCATCAAAGGGTATGTTACAAACCCTTGCTTTTGAGGCCTGACTGCCCTCCCAATTCTTTATCCATACATTACGTCTAGCGGAATTAATTAAGGCAGATGTTCTAGCATTCACTCTTATGTTTTCTGCTGCAGCGTCCGTTATGTAATCCGTAGCTTTTGACACCACCTCTAATGACTCTAGGATTTCCTCTTTAGACGCTCCTCTCTGTACTTTCTCTTAAACATCCTTTACCCATAAGGCTAATACCCTGGATACACATGTTGTTGCGGCTGCTGGTCGAAAATTTGCTCCTGCTGAAGTCCATGCTTTCTTAAGGGCAAACTCCACCTTCTTATCCTGTGGATCCTTAAGATATCCCAGATCCTCAAAAGCTAATTCATTATCTTTATTGACTTGAGAGAATGCTGCATCAAGTCTTGGACATCGATCCCATACTTTGGCATCCTCCTCAGCAAATGGAAATCTTTTCATAAATCCCTTAGACATAAACAGTTTCCTATCTGGGTATCTCCATTGACTCAGAATAGTATTCTTTGTAGATTTATGTACCGGAAATGTAAGTGGCTCCTCCGGTTCCATTCCCTGATACAATCTGTCATGTAATGATAGTTGTTCAGATTTCTTTGGCTCAATCTTTAAAGTATTATTGATCGCCAATATAAGTTGATCAGTCTCATCAGCCAGAAATCTGAATCTAGACACCTTCTTTATCTCTGATATACTCTCCATACTCTTGGCTGAAGATATTTCAGATTCATTATCATCCTCTTCCTCCCTTTCCTCAATGTCTTCATCTTCAGAGGAAGAAATAATAGGTCTTTTAGTGGAGGTTTTACTCTTACTTTTACTTTTTGCCGGCTGTTCAGACCCTGTCTCACCTGTACCAGGTACTGGGGATGTCAGTGCAGCCGTACTAGCTCCCGCACTAGACGTATCTGTAGGTGGGACCATAGCAGCAGAAAAAACCTCCTTTAAAGATTTAATTGTATCAGACATTTCTTGTTTAACTGCTGTCATAATTTCCTCTTTTAAACCCCCTGATTGTTCTTGAATCAATTTAACAAAACAGGGTTGGCAAAATTGTTTAGTGTACGTATGGGCAAGTTTTGTGTCACAGAGCGGGCAACGCCTCCTGGGCTTTGAAGGGTCAGCAGACTCTGTGCCCTATAATAAAACACAAACAAGACCAAATGTCAATCCTGTGCCCTAATTGTAGCTATAAGGACACCCAGGTGCATAAAGAACTGAAAGTGTGATTAGAGTGACCGTCCGTACACCAAAAAATTAAAAAGGTACATGTATATCAATAAACAATACCTAGACCCTAACTGAGGTACTCTGGGAAGGAAATATACAATATATTCCGAAAACAACATGATTTGAAATCAAAATAAGCCATCTGAATGAAATAGCGACCAAAATGACAGCCAGATGCGCAAAATATATATATGTGTATATATATATACCATTTGTATGAATTCAAACCTCAGACAGACTCAATATATACATAGATAAGTAACTTCTGCCCCGCAAGAGACCTCCGATCAAACGCTTTAAGCAGAATCATGCCATGTGTCTTAATGTCTACCATTAAATCAGACCTCAGTATAGACGCGGCATAGGGGCTCCTCGGCTCATACCATAAAGGTCACCAAGCCTTCCGCCCATCTTACCTTTCCCGGCTCCTGCTTAGCGTCCATCCTGCTCCACTCGCAAAACGAAATGCCGAGCCATGCAGGTATCCGGCGTCTCTTCACTCACGCCGACCGGAAGTGACGTCGCGTATGGGCGGAAGTACGCACTCCGATCGCCGCCATTGAGGGCAACCCCACTGCCAGTCCCTCCGGACGCCCAGGATTGGCCCACGTCACTTCCGGCGCGCCACAGCCTCCGCCACGAGTGAATCATGGACGCCGCTCGCGTCCTCGGAACCACCACCACCCGGGCAGCCATAACGCTCAGTAGAAGGTAACCAGCGCAACCTTCTCCCATCGGACTCCACTCCTCTCCAGGCCGGTCCACCATGCGTCGCCAACCAAAGGTCCCCAGCACACCTGGCTAGACGGACCGGCGAGCGACATAGAGTACTCTTTCCTGGAACAGGAAACGTCAACTGAGGTTAGTGGGGTCAGTTTAAAATTTATAGAGTGCTCAAGTGAGGCGTTTCCTGTTCCTGGGAGGAGCCTATGTCGTCTCATGGTGGACCTGTCCTGGAGGTTACTGGAAAAATATACCTAACCCTCGCATATATGTCAGGATTGCTATTCCATCAGAGATGTGATGTTGCCCACACAGATCGTGTGTAGGAAGCCCAGGGTTCAACAAAAGAATGTATGTAAGGAGAAAAGAGGTAGAAAGAAGAAAAAAAAAAAAAAAAAAAAAAAAAGAAGAGAAAAAGAAAGGAAAGAGAAGAAAAAAAGAGAAAATTGGCTCCGAGCTCACCCTCCGCCACCACCCGACAGCTTTGTCTGTCCTAGATCAGCTGTTGTCTCACAGAAGGGAAGGAAAGATTAATCAGATTCCGAATTGGACCCATTCGTAGAGGGGTTGTCACACCATGGTGCCCATATTTTGTGAAATCTTAATGGGCAATTGCGGTTTTTATATGTCATTTGGTATAGCGGGAGAGCCCGGTTTATAGTACGTTTCCACATATTGACTGAGGGTGTAGCCTCGCCCTTCCATACTCTTAATATTTCCTTACGCGTATAGAAACATAAAATACGGATTAAGTATTGTGTATATTTATTATAGGACGGTTCCTCGAATATTCCCAGTAACGCAAGTTTGGGTGTAGCATGAACATACCTTTACCTGCATCTTCCTGACATTCCCAGTCTGATGCTATCTCTGCTCATTACTTTGTCTTGCCGCCTGCTTTTGCTGCCTTGCCTACTACCTGTTTCAATTTCTGCTTTTTTACTTACTCTGCCAGCAGAGATGAGCATTGACTGATACAGTCGACTCTGCATTGTCTGACGCCAGCCACAACTTTGCCTGATAATTCTTTGCCCTCAAAGACTTCAATCTCTCACCTGCCGGCTCTCCTGTTTTCTCTGTCTCCAGTGAGGCATTTACAGCAAAGTAACCTGCTGCGCACTAGAGACAGTGGCCCATGAAGCATTGCAGGAGGCTCAGTGGAAGATCAGTGGCTAGTTAGACCCCACCCCACACCATGAAGAGCTCACGCCTATCACTGGTGCCAAGAACAACATGTAATTCACTACTATAATCAATGGTAAAGTAGGAGGCCAGCAAACATAAGTGCATAACGTAATTACATCTGCAGTGGCACTAAAAGGAAATCTCCTTTAATAACCCGCTCTTTCAAAAACTGCATTTTTCACTATTCCAGTTTTATAGTCCACTGTATTCTCTCCTTGCAGCGCTGAGTCCCCAGTCCAAATACCAGCCAGAGCACTGGCTGCACGGAATTTGTATGTTCTCTCTGTGTCTGGGTGGGTTTCCCCTGGGTACTCTGGTTTCCTCCCACATCCCAAAAACATATAGATAAGCTAATTGACTTCCCCCTAAATTGGCCCTAGACCACGATAGACATGACTATGGTATGGATTAGACTGTGAGGGTCAGTCAGTGACTAAACTACATACTCTGTAGAGTGCTGCGTAAGATTTCGCTGCTATATAAATACTAAATAATAATGGTATGGTTTGCCAGTATCTGGTGTAATGCCCACAAACTTGAGGGGGTGAGGATTGAAGGTTCCACCTTAATCTCACACTAACCAGCAGCCCTCCTTAATACAGAAGTATGGAATGCTTGGGGGGACAGACATAAACCCAAACCGGCTAAATTTCAGAGATGTCTTACCTACCATATAATGTTGGGTAAAGTTTGACTATTCATTGCATATAATACACCACTATGGTTTTCACTTGTCTTGGCTCCAATCTCGATTAGTGTAACATTCCTCAACATGTCTGCACAATACCTGCAGATGGGATTTGGTCACTGATGGTGCCCACTTCATTGCCTCTTGAAGAATCATTCCACAGCGAGCAGCAAAGTCCTTCACAATACTCTGCAAATCATTATAAATGATTAATGTAAATTCCCAGTGTGCAAAGGCTATGCATTACATATCACAGACAGATGTACTTTATGCAAATATAAGGTAGCAGGTAAAATACATATTCTTGTCATGAGGGAGATGACCTTACCTCCCTGGCTTCATATGTATCAGGGACAGTGATCCTGTATGGAGCATCTGGAATGTCATAATATGGTTGGTCCTTGTGAATGTCCTGAAAGAAATGACAATGACATTTAGATGATTTCCACACCGCTTTACAAAGAATAATAAATAACCGACATTAGTACCTGCTCTAGAATATAGTTAATGGTAGCTATACACCATACAATGTTGATTGTACAATCGTTTCACATTTCTTTGGTATAAAGGTGCATATACACACACACACACACACACACACACACACACACACAATTACACTTCAGGGCTCGAGTGCAGTACATATGCATTGCTAGCCTAAAGCCTAGCAACACATCTGTTGCTATGGAGGGGGGAGGGGGTTAACAGCCCAACAGCATAACGATCAGTTGGACAGCTATATTGCTGCATCGTTCTCGGCCAGGTTTGATCATTATGATCCAATCGGGCAGATATCAATGTTGCAAATGAAGTAATTTATGGGCACCTTTAGTAACATTGCAAGGCTTACATATGCTGAGCAAACAGAGCCTTTTTGGACAGCAGTGAGCTACTTCAACAAGAACAAGGTGTAAATCACTCACTTCCAATATACTTTTTAAGAAAATAATATAAAGGAATAGTGTTGAACTGAAGGAAGTAAATATTTTGATCTGTTAAGCAAGTATAAAGTTTGAGTATATCTATGATTTAGACATACCAGAGCCAGGACAAGGTCCTCCAGCACCAAAGGCTGAGACACCAAAGTGCGCCCCTCCACCCCTCCCACTCCAGCCATCACACTCTGATTGCTATTAGACCAAGAGGCGCCCCAGGGCCCCCAACCCCCAAAATACCTTAAAGAGCCTCTGTAACAAAATTTTCGGCCTTATTTCTTCTATTCTATAAGTTCCTATACCTGTTCTAATGTGGTCTGTCTTACTGCAGCCTTTCCTAGTTGCACAGTGGCTGTATTATCTCTGTTATGTAATCTAATCTTCTTTCCTTTGTCAGCTTTGTCAGCTCAGGCAGGAATGTGCTGCTCTGCTGTGATAGGTAGAAGTTATACATACCCTCTCCACGCCCCCTCCAGGCTCTTTATGAGTCACAGACTGAGCTTCTCTCAGCCTATCACATGTTGGTTAGCAGTCATGTTTTTTGTTTGTAAACACTGCCTAAAACTGGCAATTACAAGCCAGGATTGCAGCAGGGAGTGGCAGAAACAGCAAAGGAGAACATAATGAATAGAATGGTATGCTTTTTATTGTAAGAATTTTTAAAGTACAGATACTCTTTAATCTCTAGGTATCTGGCTTGCAGTCACTGCCATGTGTCCCCTTTTCTTATTTCGCTCTGCTTCAAACACAATAGGTGAATGATGCGCCCCTCCTACACTACGCCCTGAGGCTGGAGCCCCTCTCGTCTCTGCTTCGGCCCGGCCCTGTGTACCACCACTGCATTATAGATATATAGGTTACAATTAACAGAAAGGAATTCTCAGCTGTATTACTGAGGAGTTATGATGTATTAGTGATGTCAAGTCATTGAGAACCATACGTACCGCACTGAGTGAGAGGGACAGTGTCTGCAATATATCTAACATGGTTTTCAGTACAGTGCCACTCCACAACAGATGAGGGAATCTGTAAAGAAATAATGTCAAATGGCTAAAACATGTAAACAAAAGATAAAGATTTCTCCACACACTAATGTACAATACAACATTTGTAAAGTGCTTTTCTCCCATAGAACTGAAAGCACATAACTACGGAATATCTGGGCGGGTTTGTAATGTCTTGTGATGAGAGTAAGGACTTCTTTACTTATTGATCACTGCTTGGTATTTTTCAGGTGAACAATGAAGGAATGTGTCTTCTGAGGACTGTTTTCTGTGCAACTGCGTGTGATGTAATGTTTCATGCGCAACGAAGCTATTGAGTCAAAAGTGGATGAGACAGTGGTTAGGTTTATGGAGTCAAGGTCTAAGCTGTGATTTTTCAATCCATAAAGATTAAGTTTGTTCTGAAGATGATGAGTTAAACTTTCAAGGAACTATATTTTTATTAATGTGCACCATACCTGACAAGAATACACACTTAAACCCAAGTACATTTGATACTCACTTGTCTACTAGCCCAGATAAATACTTGTCTGCCACTCGTCTAATGCGTTTATGAATGTGGTTGAAATTCACCAACAGGAACTGAGCATGCCGCTCCAATTCTTCCTCATTCTCTTTTGTTTTAGGCTGCAACATAAATTCACACATAAGTATACTAGTTTATACATGGGTATTTGTAACAATCTGAATCTCCACTCAAACTAATAATGATGCTTGACCTTTCTGATGGCCGGTTCAGCTTGTCTTGCCTTTAAAGGTAATATATAGGACATTAAAAAAAAAAAAAAAAAGCTACTTACCCCGGGTCTTCCTGCAGCCACTGCCAGCCGTCCTGTGCCCTCACCACGTTTCCGGTCCCAATCGGTGTCCCGGGTGTCCCCTCCGGTGCAGATGCTGACCTCGCCAGGTCGGCATCTACTGCGCCTGCGCGAGCGGCTTTCACAATTGCGCTGACATCATCCGGAATGTACTGGGCAGGCGCAGAGCTACTGCGCCTGCGCAGTACAGTCCAGATTATGCCAGCACCACCACGAGAGCTGCTCTTGCAGGTACAGTAGATGCCGAACTGGCGAGGTCAGCATCTGCACCGGAGGGGACACCGACTGGGACTGGAGCTGCAGTGAGGGCACAGGACAGCTGGCAGGGGCTGCAGGAAGACCCGGGGTAAGTAGCTCTCTTTTTAAGTACTGGGATATTTCCTTGAACCAATTCAGAGTGTCATGCTCAGTGTTGTGTGGAGGAACTGCCTTCTCTAAATCCTTGTCCTACTATAAAATGCTTCTAACAAGTATTTGGGAGTATTTTCTGAACGTGTCAGTACATTTCTACCATGTTCACTATTGGTCTGTAATAATTAAAAATGTGTGCTGACAAAATGCTTACATTTTACTACACCCTATTCAAGTGTGAACATCCTCCATCGATTCACAGCCATTTTCCTATAGACTGTTTTTTTTGTTGACAAATGGAAAGAAATGCTACACAATGAATACCAGCAGTGTAGTCAGCTAGTTAGGTAGTTTAACATTCATCTATTCTACTTTATACAGCTTGGAAGTCCCCAAGTACAATCAGTACAAAGTTAAAAGAGGGAAAAAGATTTTCTAGTGTTTATACAGCCCTGTCCATAATATCTAGCCATCCTTGTCATTTATTTATTGTATTTATAAAATGCCAACATATTACGCAGCGCTGATGTAAGGTTTAATTCAAGATATAAACTTGCACACAGTTCGTAATTTAAAAAAAATAGTTATTTATGTGGTTTCTCCTGGGTGTGTTTGTGGGGTAGGGAGAGAAGAGGTTACAAGCACATGAAAAAAACAGTGTAAAAGATTTGCAATTGCATACATTTGTAGTTACAACATAAGCCTACAAATATTCTCTAGTAGCAAGCTGAAAAATTAATACACATTCCTCAAATGATGTTGCCAAGTCCAGATGGTTCAGATGGAAACATTACAAATAATTACAAGGGCAACAACATTCCACAGAAGTTCACAAAGAATGCTCAAACAACCAGTCACGTCAGACGCTGCACCAAGAAATGGTAGATTATAATATCCTTGGGCACTGTGCCGGCTCCTCTGTCTTTGGTGCATGCCGTCCCGGCGGACTTCTGCGTCCTCGCCCTTAGCCCTTTTGTACGTTAGCAGGGGGGTTGGCTTCAGTACTTATTTAAACCCTGGCCATTCAGTACTTCTTTAAACCCTGACCAATCAATCGCTCAGTGCTGTTGCACCTAGACTGCCGTGGCGTGGGTCCATGCCGTTTCTCTGTCCAGTCACACAGCCTTGTCTTTCAAGCTGTCTTGCCAGTCTGTCCTGTCACTCCAATAAATTCTATCTCGCGTTTCAGTCCTGCTACGCCAATCCTATCATGCCAAACTTGCCAGTCAGTCCTGTCACACCAGTCAGTGCTGCCATCCCAGTCCAATCACGTTGCTTCTCTTTCTTTTTCCCTTACAGCAAGGTAACCTCTCCTGTTCTTCTCATCTCTGGTGGGGTAGGCCTAGGGGTCATGACCTGGTGGTCAACAGGCAGAAAAGTAGGCCACCGCCATTAAGGAGTGGCAGCCCATTATCCCTTGGGAGGTGTGCTAGTGAAGACCCGTGCTCACTTAGACTCCAAGCTCTGGGAGTGCCCGCACCAATCACCAGTGCCGAGATCAACAGGACCCTAATAGGCATAGTCATAGACATACCCCCGAGAACTTGTATGTTTCTGCATGGTGTCAATGAAAATTTATGAAACCATTCAATTTTTTTTTCTTCAGAAAACTATTGATCAAGTATTAGGAATTGAAGACTTATTGGCAGGTTAAGAACTGAACAAAGCCCACAAAAGTGAAAAAAGTCACAAAAAACATCAAGCCCTGACCTGCTTTACACTGTATCACCCATAACATTACAAGTACTGAAAGGAGGGGTAAGACAGTGTTTCCATCCGATTAACTAATACCGTTAGCCATAGACCCTGAACAAGCATGCAGTAGATCAGCTGTTTGACATTATTGTCAGATCTGACCAGATTAGCTGCATGCTTGTTTCTGGTATGATTTAGATACTACTGCAGCCAAATAGATCAGCAGGGCTGCCAGGCAACTGGTATTGTTTAAAAGGAAAGAAGTATGGCAGCCTACATATTGTCTGACTTCAGATGTCCTTTAATGTTATGGTTCATCACAGTATAATGAGCTTGAGTTCCATCATCGCTGAAAGCATAATGATTTCCACTGTTTGTCCTCCAGACATACAAATACTCACAAATCTAAAGAAAAAAATGATACCCAAGTAGAGAGAAGCCTCTGGATGGCCCAGAGGCTTCCCATGTCTTCCTTAACCCACCACTGCTAGTCAAGAGCCTGTATTGTTTGGGGCCGAGTTCACCTCCAAGGGGGGGGGGGGGGGGGGGGGGAGAGGAGGGGAGGTGGTCGGGGGAATTGGGCGGGTTCATGAGAACATAACTGGCAATCTCTTGTTGGATAAGTTTAGTGCGACTGAGCAGGAACAGTGTGCCTCTCCTATACGGTGGCAAGTATCTTTTATTTATTTATTTTTTATTTTTTTACATACAAGTTTGAACTTTTTAGTGTACCAGAGCTCATGAAAAAAAGAAAGATTTATACATACCTGGGGCTTCCTCCAGCCCCATGCGCACGGATCACTCCCACACAGCCATCCTCAGTATTCTGCAGCGCCAGTACCGGGTACCTGCACTTCTGTCAATAGGAGCCAGTCTGACTTAAGTGATACGCAAAGAGCACACTTCTGCGTAGACTGGAGCCAACTTACGGAAGTGTGGGGACCTGGTACCAGCGGTGCAGAAGACTAAGGACGGCGTAGGAGCGATCTGAGCATATGGGGCTAGAGAAAGCCCCAGGTATGTATAAATCTTTCTATTTTCATGAGCTCTGAGTCCCTTTAAGCACACTGGTGTTCTGTGTGCCTCCAATAGTGTTTGGTAGTTTCCCCAGAGTAATTATCTCTTAACATATATACCAGAGATGCGAAAACAGCCTATTCTATAAAGTGCAGGGCTAAAAGTATCTGGAGCTGTTTTGTTGAAAGTATGAAATTACTGCTCATTAAAGTCTAAAGAACTGCTGCATGGATATTTAAGGTATACATGACAAAAAAGATCCCTTACCTTATCAGCCATCACTGCCAGAAAAGCATCAAATACTTTATCCGCTACAGCAATAATACACTGCATCATCCCTGCAAATAACAACACAAACACCACTCAATAAATTATTACTGTTAAAAGAATGACAACAATATACAGCAATACCTATTACTGCACATAACTGGTCAGAGCAATCCACATTTTTGTAAATGGAGGACAGATTATCATTTGAACAACTCAAATGGCATTCCAGGCTCCACAAGACTATTTAAATAGAAGATACACATACTTTCAAGATACTGATATTTTTTAAATCCCCTTTACTTGTTGCTGTTTCGTTGCTTATACATAGCCTTTTAATTACAAGGTTGTAAGTTTTCCATCCAGTAGCTACTGTATCTGCATAAGACACTGCAATCTGCACCCTTGTTGAATGACAAAAGGAATAAAAGTAAATCACGTGATCAATTACCAGACATTGTTCAGCAAGTCTCTGCCAGATGAAGGACTTATACTAGGGACTATCACCAGACATTGGTCCCTCTTAAACGACAACTAAAGCGAGAGGAATATGGAGGCTGCCAAATTTCTTTCCTTTTAAGCAATACCAGTTGCCTGGCTGTCCCGCTGATCCTCTGCCTCTAATACTTCTAGCCATAGATCCTGAACAAGCATGCAAATCTGGCGTTTCTGACATTATTGTCAGATCTGACAAAGTTAGCTGCATGCTTGTTTCCGCTGTTATTCAGACACTACTGCAGCCAAACAAATCAGCAGGGCTGCCAGGCAACAAGGCAGCCTCCATATTCCTCTCACTTTGTCCTTTAAGTCTCTTCCTGATGATTGGCATGCACTATGGACTAGTACAACCTGTGTGTGGTGCATGTGATCAATGTTCAATACCTCAATACTTCTTTCATTAAAATGGAATCATTCAAAAGCACATGCATCAGTAGAAGGAAACCTCTTGACAATGCATATTCCAGCACTAGGACCCCACAAACATCGTTGACAAGGGCTTGCTGAAAGGGGCGTGCGGCTGAGCTACCATCCATGAATGAGGGTGGCTGCACTGCGCAGGACGCTTCTCGCCAAGCAGCTCTGTGCTACTTCAAAGACACAAGACATCCTGCGCAGTGTGGCGGTGTCTGTTCACAGATGGGAGCGTGGCCGTGAACTTCCAGAGGGTCCTAGCATTAGATCGGTGGTCTTGAGGAGGATGTGGGAAGCCTCTGGAGGATCCAGAGGCTTCCCTCTACTGAGCCAAGTGTATGACTTTCTCTTCTTTTAAAGAGACATTGAAGTGTCTTTTTTTTTACCTTCGTTTCCTATCCAGCCAGCTTCAGCATTAAATTCCAAGTTGGTTCGCCAAATTCCCGCGGCAGAACAAGTGATTTATGCCCGGCAAAGTTATACGTCTTTTCAAGTCACAGATTTTGTTGCCCGAGAAAGGCAGAGCTGTGTGCTGTAGCTCTGCCTCTTATCCAGTCAATCACCGCATCTCCCCGCCGCTCTCAGTGAAAGAAGACTGAGAGGGGCAGGGAGAGGCAGAGATCGACTGGAGAAGAGGCAGAGCTACTGCGCACAGCTCTGCCTCTACCAGGAAGCAAAAGCCTGGAAAATGTGGGACTTTCCTAGGATATTTTTTGGGCAAAAATCACTCGTTCTGTCACGGGGATGTGGCGAATCAGCCTGGAAGTGTCTTTTTAAAGGAAGACTGTAACAAGAGGGATATGGAGGCTGCCATATTTATTTCCTTTTAAACAATACAATTTTCCGGGCTGTCCTGCTGATCCTCTGCCTCTAATAGCCATAGACCCTGAACAAGTATGCAGCAAATCAGGTGTTTCTGACATTGTCAGATCTGACAAGATTAGCTGCATGCATTTCTGGTGTTATTCAAACACTACTGCAGCCAAATAGATCAGCAGGGCTGCCAGGCAACTGGTATTGTTTAAGAGGAAATTAATATGGCAGCCTCCATATTCTTCTCAATACAGTTGTCCTTTAAAGTCACAGGTTTGCTTTCATTTAAGTCAAGCCTCACCTGATTTATCTTTCTGAATAGCTTTGTCTTCAAAATAACAGAACATGACCTGGAAGCGATCCTTGTCTGTGGAGTGCAAGACCCTAAAGAAGAAGAAAAGATAATACAAGATTGGGCAATAAAACAACAAATCAAACTGAGCTCCAGTGAAGTTCTGCGGCTGCATCAGGTCTGATCTCACCTCATGTGCTCCAATCGATAAACAGAGAGCAGGTAAGTGGACATGGCAAAGTCCAGTTTGTTGATGTTCTGAGATACCTCTGGAGCAGGATCTAGCAGATTGATAATGGTACTTCTTAGCTCATTTAACTCCGCCTGCACAGGAAAGAGAAAAATCCTCACAAATTGTTCACATTATTGTTATTATTTAGTATTTCTATAGCGCCGACATCTTCCGCAGCGCTGTACAGAGTATATTGACTTGTCACCTAACTGTCCCTCTGAGGGGCTCACAATCTAATCCCTACCATTGTCAATTGTCTATGTATGTATCATGTAGTGTATGTATTGTAGTCTAGGGCCAATTTTAGGGGGAAGTCAATTCACTTATCTGTATGTTTTGGGGATGTGGGAGGAAACCGGAGTACCCGGAGGAAACCCACGCAGACACGGGGAGAACATACAAACTCCTTGCAGATGTTGACCTGGCTGGGATTTGAACCAGTGACCCAGCACTGCAAGGCGAGATCGCTAACCACTACGCCACTGTGTTGCCTCCACCATCCCCACTGTCAAACATGGTGGTGGGAACCTAATGCATAGGTTTTCAGAAAGCTCTTTTGTGAGAGGCATCATTCACCTCAGGTAATACTTTTTGGGAAAAGCAAACCTAAATCTGGTGTGTTTTTTATAGGGAAGGGCAGCTGTAATCAATACCTCCAATCTCATCCCATTGTTTGGACTCCAGCTGGCTGACACCTCACTCCAAATAGCTCTTGGAGATAAATCTAGGGAGTCACATACCTTTTCCACCTGCACTGTGAATGTTTACATGGTGTGCAATAAAAACATGGAAACATTGAATTATTTGTGTGGTATTAGTTTAAGCAGACTGTGATTGCGCGTGGTATTAGTTTAAGCAGACTGTGATTGCGCCACCGTGCTGCTCACATAGAAAGAAACCGCACAGGAAGATTACATGTTGCAGTAGAGCTGCTTCAGTTGGGCAGTGGAATAAGCCGATATGACTAAAATATTAGCTTACAAAACCCCTATCCTAACTTGAACCCACCCTAAGAGTACTCATCATTAACCCCCCATACTTAATGCCTTACCTTAACCCCCCCTCCACTTCCTTAAGGTGACTAACCCTAATTACTTGTGGGCACCACCATTTTCGATAGCATTGATCAGCTACTACTATTAATTTCTATGTAGTAGCCTGGACTCCTGATTGCCACTAATTAACATTGGCGTCTACGAGACGCCTGCTGGTAGTGACACCTAAAAGACCTGATCCACACAGGTAACCTAAAAATAAATTATTAAAAAGGCTCACCGGTGTTACAGTGTCATTCTTCATTGCAGAGTTGTACTGCAGAACAGAACGCAGGGGTTCTTTACTTGGAAATGTCAGCAACGGAGATTTAGTTGCTATTTCACACACACCATCATACCACTCTTCTGGCCACAGACCTGCAAAACAAAGAAAATGAATTACTCAAAGAGATTTACTACTGAACACACTGGCAAATTCCAGGAACTATAGTAAAAATAACGTAACGAATAAAGTTGCTTATTTTTTTATTTTTTTACAATATTCATTAATAAAATTACTTAGTGTTTGCCCATTGTAAAAATAGTCCATAACTCCAGATTTACATTTTGGATCTTTAGTCTTGCCAGGTAATCTCTGCTGAATGTTAGGTTACTGAGAACCCTAAAGCCAGTAGAAAATACACCTGGTCTCCCTGAGTGATCTGGGAGAATTCCACATATTTAACCACTTAATGTTTCTAGTACAGTATATCTACGCCCTTAAAAACTCTAAGCCTCATGGGTGTAGATATACGTACTCCGCCGCAGTCACCGCTGTGCACGCTCCTTCTAGCCCCCGTTAGCTCGGAGATCAATGAATGGGAAACCAGTTCCCATTTAAAGATCTAGGTTCCCGTGTCAATGATCGTGACATCAATGAGATGCCTGTGGTCATTTGTATACACTGTAAATTACACTTACACTCATTCGTTCCTGTTTGCGGACTAAAAGCATGCGCAAGAAGAGAATAACTGATTACATCTTGCGGCCAAATAGTGAAATTACACCTACACCAATTTATTTTAATAAAGAGACCCACACATAATTTAAAATTACAGTAACGCCCTACCTCTCACACTCTCCCATAAATACCCTCCCCCCCCCCCCCCCCCAAAAAAAAACAAATTACAATTAAAAGACAAAACAAAAAGTTACCTTAGGGACTGAACTTTTTTGTGTTTTTAAATATGTATGTCAAGAGGGTATATTATTGTTATTTTTTTTAATTATGAGCATGTAAATAGTGATGGACGCAAAACTGAAAATTGCACCTTTGTTTTCAAATAAAATATTGGCGCCATACATTGTGATAGAGACATAATTTAAATGGAGTAATAACCGGGACAGTTCGGCAAATAAAATACATGGGTTTCAATTATGGTAGCATGTAAAAAGCATTTTTAAAACTACTGTATATACTCGCGTATAAGCCTAATTTTCAAGCACAAAAAAATGTGCTGAAAAATTATTCCCCCCGGCTTATATGCGAGTCAGTGGAGCATAACAGATGGTGGAGCAGGTTTTGTTACTGGCAGAGTAGTGTAAGGATCTTGCACTAGTAATCCTGCTCTTGCCAGCTAGCTCCCTGCTGTGTCCATGTCCCCATGTCCTGCAATATGTTGTGCAGAGTGCACTTCCCAAGACTACCGGTGTCCCCTGGCTTGCGGAGCATGCAAGCAACGTGACAGCAGCGCAGTGATTCGGGATTCTTCCTGTGTGGCAATCACTGTGTCTCATATCTATGATGCCATGTAGTGGCATCCTGAGACACAGTTGTATCATTCCTTGTGGCACATGTGGGTATAAGAAAAGGGGATGACTTGTATTGGGGGCACATCTGGCTACTGTGGAGTAGGCTATACTGGGGGGGGGGGGGGGCTTATATGAGAGTCAATCACTTTTTCCTGGTTTCTAAGGGGAAAGTGGGTACCTCAGCTTATACACGGGTCGGGTAATATGCAAGTATTTACGGTATAATGGCCAAAAACTGATACATAAGAATTTTTTAATTTTTTTTCTAAATATTCCCATTAAAATAACTGTAGATAAAAATAATTCTTATCAAAATGTACCACCCAAAGAAAGCCTAACTGGTGGCAGAAAAAAAAGATATGGAACATTTTGTTGTGATAAGTAGAAATAAAGCTATTGGCGAATGAATGGGAGGAGCACTGAAATGTGAAAATTGCTTGGATGCATAAGGTGAAAATACATTGAAGGCTGAAGTGGTTAATCGGCTTAGGCTAAGCATCACTGGGAGGGCGGAGCTACAAACCAACATACAGCAACATATAAATATAGTAGGTGTTTCTGATGCTGTAAAAGTGGGTATTCTGAATAATTTACTGCATTTTACTATATGTCACTACAATGCCATGCGATTTTACCGCGATTTTAATGTAAGTCAATGGGAGCGTTTTTTAAAAAGCTCTCAGAAAGTGCTGATTGTTAAAGCACTTATAGTGTGTCTGAGTCCTTAATGTGGACCTATCATTAAACTACACTTGGCATAAGAGATCTATGGAGCTTTACGGAGATCCAGACATAGCAATTTTCAGAGACAGTATTTGCACCTTCCTCAATTCTTTATCTTGGGGAATAGGGATGGATGATGATTACCCAACACAAAATAGAATTCCTACATTTTTCTGCAATCTCACTATGTTATGAACCAGGTGAGGACTGTATACTATTTCCACCTGACAGTTGACCTTTATATATGTTATAAAGTTTTCTGCCACTAAGAAGAACCATGAGATATTATCACCAATATTCTCCCCAATAGAAGTTTTCATATTTTCCACGTGCACCAGGAAGTATCGTACTTGGAATATGAAAAGAAGCAGGAGAGATGAAAACAAGGCAGATGTTCAATCTAAAAACAATCCTATGATTCTACAGATGTGACGTACCTGATCCCTCTACTGCGAAGCCCATAAGAACAGAATATAACCAGAAATCTCGGAACAGCTTCTGTAGACGTGGTTTGGCCTCTTTTATGGGAAGTAACCTTCGGGTTAGCTGGAAAAAAAAAATCTGGTTTAAGATTCATTGCTTTTCTGTATAATTTTGTACGCTTCTGTGTGATCATACGCGACATACTTTGAAAGCCAAAAAGATTCTAGGGATACGTAATCTCATTACATGACCCAGTAAAATGCACAAGTCATTAAATAATGTTCTGCTGGTAAAACTACGTATGCCTACAAATGTAGCGGTCAGACTTATGATAGGACACCTGCTTTCCGCAACAGCAGCAACATCAGAATAGCTAAAGAAATATAAATGCAGAGGAACATTGTCTGTATAAAGAAGAAAGAACTTTAAATTACTGGTACTTTGTAGGTGCATCAACACCTTGAAGGGAACCTGAAGCGAGTAAAATTATTTAAAATAAGCACATGACGTAGCTGCAAATGAATGTTACATACTAACCTCACAGTCAGTTCCTCTCAAAAGCGTGCCATTTTTTTTGTAGCGATTCCTTCCAGTTCTGACAATATTTTGTCAGAACTGAAATATACCAGTTGCTGTCAGTTATATATCAGCAGCAGTCAGTTACAACTGACTGTGCAAGGTAATTTCCATGTTTCCCTGTGGCTCAAGTGGGTGATATTACAGTTTAACAGTGTGCTGACCAGGAAGCTGTTAGGGGGTAATGGCCATTTTTAAAATGGAGGATGGAGAATTCCATTGATCACAGTGGACCAATGGGATGCAGGAGAGGAGAAAGAAATTGAGGAGTAGGCTACACAGGAGGTAAGTAAACCCGTGTATGGTTATTTTGAATTTTTATTTTCAGTTCAGGTTCTCTTTAAAGGGACACCGAGCAGTGCAGAAACTATGGAAAGATGCATATCATTTTAAAGCTCTCTTTCTCCTCTTTCCAATGATATACAGGATCTTCTCAAAAAATTAGCATATTGTGATAAAATTCATTATTTTCTGTAATGTACTGATAAACATTAGACTTTCATATATTTTAGATTCCTTACACACAACTGAAGTAGTTCAAAGCCTTTTATTGTTTTAATATTGATGATTTGGGCATACGGCTCATGAAAACCCAAAATTCCTATCTCACAAAATTAGCATATCATGAAAAGGTTCTCTAAACGAGCTATTAACCTAATCATCTGAATCAACTAATTAACTCTAAACACCTGCAAAAAATTCCTGAGGCTTTTAAAAACTCCCAGCCTGGTTCATTACTCAAAACCGCAATCATGGGTAAGACTGCCGACCTGACTGCTGTCCAGAAGGCCATCATTGACACCCTCAAGCAAGAGGGTAAGACACAGAAAGACATTTCTGAACGAATAGGCTGTTCCCAGAGTGCTGTATCAAGGCACCTCAGTGGGAAGTCTGTGGGAAGGAAAAGGTGTGGCAGAAAACGCTGCACAACGAGAAGAGGTGACCTGACTCTGAGGAAGATTGTGGAGATGGACCGATTCCAGACCTTGGGGGACCTGTGGAAGCAGTGGACTGAGTCTGGAGTAGAATCATCCAGAGACACCGTGTACTGGCATGTACAGGAAATGGGCTACAGGTGCCGCATTCCCCAGATAAAGCCACTTTTGAACCAGAAACAGCTGCAGAAGCGCCTGACCTGTACTTGACACTGGACTTCAGGCATTTTGGCATTTCCCTCTCCCCGTCTTCCTCCAGACTCTTGCACCTTGATTTCCGAATGACGTGCAAATGTTGCTTTCATCTGAAAACAGTATTTTGGACCACTGAGCATCAGTCCAGTGCTGCTTCTCTGTAGCCCAGGTTGGGCGCTTCTGCCGCTGTTTCTGGTTCAAAAGTGGCTTGACCTGGGAAATGTGGCACCTGTAGCCCATTTCCTGCACACACCTGTACACGGTGGCTCTGGGTGTTTCTACTCCACACTCAGTCCACTGCTTCCACAGGTCCCCCAAGGTCTGGAATCTGTCCTTTTCCCCAATCTTCCTCAGGATCCGGTCACCTCTTCTCGTTGTGCAGCGTTTTCTGCCACACTTTTTCCTTCCCACAGACTTCTCACTGAGGTGCTTTGATACAGCACTCTGGGAACAGACTATTCGTTCAGAAATTTCTTTCTGTGTCTTACCTTCTTGCTTGAGGGTGTCAATGATGGCCTCTGGACAGCAGTCAGGTCGGCAGTCTTACCCATGATTGCGGTTTTGAGTAATGAACCAGGCTGGGAGTTTTAAAAGCCTCAGGAATCTTTTGTAGGTGTTTAGAGTTAATTCGTTGATTCAGATGATTAGGTTAATAGCTCGTTTAGAGAACCTTCTCGTGATATGCTAATTTTTTGAGATAGGAATTTTAGGTTTTCATGAGCTGTATGCCAAAATCATCAATATTAAAACAATAAAAGGCTTTGAACTACTTCAGTTGTGTGTAATGAATCTAAAATATATGAAAGTCTAATGTTTATCAGTACATTACAGAAAATAATGAACTTTATCACAATATGCTAATTTTTTGAGAAGATCCTGTATAAAGCACCGCCCTACGCCGAAATTGCCGCAGACTTCCATCACGAAATTGCCGCGACTTCCATCACGAAAATAAAGAAAACTAAAAGATGTACGGCGATGATTTAGGTGTCTTCAGAAAGAGGAGAAAGAGAGCTTTAACCAGCCTGACGTTCTATTAAGATCGCCAGGCTGGCGACCAGACTTTTTTTTAATAAAAAAAAAAAAACTATTGCATGCAGCCAACTTAAAGTTGGCTGCATGAAAGCCCACTAGAGGGCGCTCCAAATGCGTGTTTCTGATCGCCTCCGGCGATCAGAAGTAACATAAAAGGCCCCGATGAGCAGCCCTTCTTGTTATGCTTTCCTCGTCGCCATGGCGACGAGCGGAGTGACGTCATGGACGTCAGCCGCCTCCGATCCAGCCCTTAGCGCTGGCCGGAACTGTTTGGTCCGGCTGCGCTGGGCTCAGGCGGCTGGGGGGACCCTCTTTCGCAGCTAGCACACGCGGCTGGCAAAGTGCCGGCTGCGTGTGCTCCTTTTTATTTCATTAAAATCGGCCCAGCAGGGCCTGAGCGGCAGCCTCCGGCGGTAATGGACGAGCTGAGTTTAATAAATGTTAGCACTTGTCTTGGATGCAGGGCATGCATTTTTCAGTCTGGCTGAGGCGGTGTATGCCTGTGCAATTAACCATTTAATTGCAACATGTGTTTAGGGATGCGCAGCCTTTCCCCCCACCTTTCCTTAACTTTGTAACTATTTAACTGTCAGGTTAGCTGCTCCCAGCCCCTCCTCCTGAGTTTCCTGTTTGCATGATAAGTAGTAGCAGATTTGCATATGAATTGAATGCGAAGTGTGCAGAAAAACTTTTTAGGTGCTTCACACTGAGCTGGTGGTCATTTCAGATGCAGCCTTGGTGGTATGCGCTGGCGTTCTTCTCGCTGGAAATCTGCAGACACCGATGATGCACATCCAGCTTATTCCCCTATATGCACATTTGCTTGGCATTTGTTGTCCTTGAGAAAGAGACACTGTTGTCTCGAAACGTTGGAAAGCTTTATATGCAGCATTAAAGAATAAGCTATGTCAACCATTCACTCTGATTACTATCTTTAATTGCTTCCTATTCTGCCTCAGCAGGCCATATTTGTTCTGATTTATTAGCAACATCCCTCAACTAAACAAATGCAATATTTGTCATTTCTGCCTTATTCCCTGCATTTTCTGTGGATTTGATGAACAATGACTGAGTAAAAGTACATTTTACACAATCCTACAATAATTTCAAATAAGCTATACTATGATGAACGCAAGGCTGAATACCTTTTGCACACTTTTATCCACACAGATGGACTGCAAATCCATAGCAGTTTGTTATTGCAAAGTGGATAGTTGAATCCAGGAAATAAGAAAGGGGAGGGATGCTGGGGAGGGAAACAGGGGGCCTCAGCAGAAGGAAGGAACTTTGGCTGACCAGACATTTCTCTCTCTGTTTGAGGTATGCTATTTGTTCTGTGGGTGGGTAGCAAAGGTTATGTTTTAGCTCTTTTGATCCCAGCACTATATTCTGGGACTAGGAACAGTCACTGGGAGTTCTCAGGTAAGGATGATATTCATAAAACTTCTTTATTAATATAACACAGAACCGTCCTATCTAACTGCAGATTTAAGTTGTTAAAAGGCAGGAAAACTACATTTATAAACAGCAGGATTCAGTTTCTGCTAATTTCTGCATTTGCTTATTTGTACATTGTAATTTTCTCTTTCTATAGCGGTTTTTTTTTTCTTCTAATTTATGTTGTTACAGATAAGAATCCCAAGATCTGTCTCCCAAAATGAATCTCCTCCATATTGTTACCAGCTTACTTCTCGTTTCTTCTGCATTATGTGGGGTTAAAGACCTATTCCAGCATTATGAAAACAGATATGGGGCAAATTCTCCAACAGGACAAGGTATTCTGCCCCAAGATGCAGAGAGCCTCCAAAAGGAAACGGTGACCAATGACCTCATTCCTGAAGAAGATGATGAAGAAGACTATCTGGATTTCGACAAAATATTCAGTGAAGATGAAGACTATACAGAAATCATTGATGCTCTACCTGAGATCAAAAGCACAGAAAATATACCAGGGAATATATACGAACTTTTCCCAGGAAGAAGTAGGATTCAGAGGCTGAATATAATCAATGCCAATTTTGGCTTTAACCTTTATCGGACCATAAAGGAAACCACAAATGCAACTGACAACATTCTATTAGCACCAGTTGGTGTCTCTACAGCACTGGCAACCGTATCAATGGGCACAAAAGGACAGACTCGCTCCCAAATGTTATCTACTTTAGGCTTTAAGGATTTCATCAATGCAAGTTCAAAATATGATATTTTCACCATTCATGAAGTGTTTAAGAAATTAACTCATAGACTCTTTCGCAGAAATTTTGGCTACACCTTGAGAGCTGTCAATGACCTTTACATCCAAAAGGACTTCTCTATTAGGGAGGACTTTGAAAACGACTTGAAAAACTATTATTTTGCAGAGGCTCAGACTGGAGACTTTGCAGACAAAGCTTTCCTCAATAAGGTGAACCAACGCATTCACAAGCTCACCAAGGGCTTGATTAAAGAAGCGCTCTCAAGTCTGGACCCACATGCTCTTATGTTGCTTATAAACTGCATCTACTTCAAAGGTAAGTATTTTTATTTCTTTAAGTTCAGTTTTGATCTTCCCCGGAAATGCTGTTACACTAATAATTTCATCAATAATTTTGCCTGTGAATTTGCAATGTGATAATTTTAATCAAATCAGCCCATAATCTACTGGTGGCCATCGACATTAACAACAATGTACAATTGCCCTATTATATTAGCAAAAAAGTTTAAGCCCCAATCGAGTAAATAATTAAATGTCAGCACATCCATTATATGAAGATAGATTTATTGAACCATGAATTGATGGATCATCAATTAATGGCTCAATCAATCTATCTGCATATAATTGGCGTGCCAACATCCATTTCTTTATGTGTACTGAATTGGGTAGTATAAACCCAGCATAAAGGCTCTGGAGCATTGACCGATTCCAGTGAAATCGAGATCTAAAGCACACCTGCTGATATTCCTCCAGGGAAGTGAATGAGGAATATCGAAATATTGATCAGTAATAAAAAAACGGCCATATTGACCCATGGCCATTTTTAGAAAAGGATTGAACTTCCTGAATTTACATTCCTAACATTCAATATCCAGCTACATATGCAGAGATAAAAGTAAATGCATTATACAGTGCTGAAAGCCAAAACCATAATGTAATTTATAATGCAGTGGCAAAGAATTCTCAGCACTATGTCCAAGGAAATATTCCAGCTGTGGTTCTCTCTGCAGTCATCCAGTGCTCACAACACAACCGCACATAAATGGTGACCATGGGTGGTAATGGGGATCAAAGGCTGGTGCTTAGTGAGTTTAACCAAAAGGTACAATGATTTTATTCTCCAAATATCCTACATCATGGGCCCTTATGACAAGGACCCTTTGAATATGACAAGCATATTGTTTACCTGTAGTACACACACAAATAGCATGTAGATTGTAGATAGCTACCCAGTCTTCAATAGACAATGCATGTGTCATGTCAGTGTATTGCAAAGAAAAGGCAAAATTGTCTAGGTAGTCTTTGAATATTATTCACTGCAATTAAATAGACAGGAAAAAAACGTTAAGTGGCTATTGCAAAACACAAAACTTTAGTAAAGTTATCTTACAGACTTATAGCCTTGTATTTATCAATACGATGCAATGGTCTCTCTTCTTATAGGGACTTGGGAGAATAAGTTTCCAGCAGAGAACACCTACAATGCAAACTTCCGTGTAAGTGAAAAAGAAGTGGTAAAAGTGCAAATGATGAAAACCAAAGGAAACTTCTTGGTAGGTTTAGATTCTGAGCTGGACTGCGATGTTCTACAACTGCCATATGTTGGCAACATTAGTATGCTGATAGCTGTGCCACACAAACTGTCTGGCATGAAACTCCTTGAGAAGCAGCTCAATGCACATGTGGTGGAAAGATGGCAGAAGATCATGACTAACAGGTAAGCCACGTGGTTTATTTTGTTTATAGTTGAGACATATTAGGGGTGGAGGAAAATTTCATGCTCAGAGACTCACTCTCCCCACAAAAAACAATTGAAATTGTGTATACTATGCATTTAGTCTTGGCAAGGTTCTCCTCCAGTCATTATCCTCCACCAGGGGATCTGTCAAAAGGTATGTATTTTACTGTTCGATCCCCACACAATGTCCGATCAACTTTTAGTAGATTTTGACCAAAAATCTATTGAAAATATTGACTGGACAGAATGGAAGATCTTGATCAATGGCCCATAGCACCGTGGTGCATTGAGCAGTGCAACACAGCAGTTGGATCAATTTTCTACACATTCCCTACAGGAATCTATTGAAAATTGCTGTTCAGTGTGTGGTAGGAATTGATACCTCTCTGAATATTCTTTTCAGACAGGAATCCATAATTTTACTACATCGTGTGGCAATCTATAAGTATATAGCCAGTCAAATACCAATTAGAACAACCCTCCCCTCCCTTTGTGTCAGCTGACCTGCATCAGGTCACTTGCATGCATCGGGAGCTGTACAGAGCAGATGAAGCAAAGCAGCTGCAGGAAGTGAGGACTATCGCTGGAGCTCTGGTAAGTGGTGTGTGTGTGTGTGGTGTGGTGTGGTGTGGTGTGTGTGTGTCTTGGGGGAATGTTGATTTCATATTGAGGCCAAGTACGTTCTACACTCATCCTAAAACTGACAGTGAACGGCTCCAATTTTGTAAATCTGTTGCAGTAATCAGACTGCACTTCTGTGCAGTCCACGATAATTCTGTGCCAGGCGGATGCGCTCTCCCATACAGCCTATGGGGAACGCATCTACCCCGGGCTACAACAGGACCACAGCCAGCTAAAGCCCATGTGTCCTGCTGCCGATCAGTTCCAGTACATAGCCTGGTGTCTGGCAGAAACATGGGGAACTCTACTGGGCCGCAAAAGACATTTGAATCCTCAGCAAAAGGGATAATTCTCATTGGTTTATGGTGGACCAATGAAAATTCTCCCTGTTGCTAGGGAGAATTGGTCTATTGCTTCCTATGGAGAGCCCCATGCTCCTGCCAGTTCCTGGCTGAGTACAGAGGGACCGAGCAGCTGCGGGACAGGTGAGCGGCGACCGCTTCGGAGGGTTGGAAGTGGACCACACGGCGCAGAAGATGCAAAATGGCCAAAACGCCTCTGCTAGCATGTCCCTTTTGCATCTGCTGAAGTGGGAACCAAGCCTTAGACAGGTTCTTCTCTCTAAAAACACACAGGGTGCATTTATCTTATATTTCTTCGTGTCCTCTGAAAGAGTTTAGGTCCATTTTCAAATGCATACAAAATAAAATTCCTGTTAAATTCATGTTAAATAGTGGCTCTGTGAAATGCAGCAAGAGAAAAAACAAGTGGGTTTCCATACCGAGGCTCTATAATGGGCACTGTTGCGAGATTTTCAGCAGGGTTTCCACTTATGACATGTTTGCTTAACCCTTCTGATATTGTCATCACTTATTTTATTTCCCAACATCTTACCCTGCCCCCACTGCCACATCTTTAACAATTCATGATGCATAACCCCATTGCCCTTCTCTGCTGCACCCTATTTTGATCACTGAGCACTGATAAGTTACTGTACATATTTGTCCTTTTGTTCCAGGACAAAGGAAATTTTGCTGCCTCGCTTTAAGCTGGAAAAGAACTACAACCTGAAGGACATACTCAGCAATATGGGAGTAAAGGACCTGTTCACCGGGAAAGCAGACTTCTCTGGTATTACCGATGAAGAGATCGGTATTGACCTGGTGAGTTTCAATATCTTTTTATACATAGCTGCATCTTTGCAAGAGCCAATCCTACATTGCTCATTAATAAATACTTTATTTTTTATATTTTTGTATTACAGTATACAGAGCTTTACACAGTATAAAGTCTGATCACTATCTGTTCCATTATTATTCCTCAGAGGGGCCAACGATCTAATATCTACCACAGTCATATGTCCATCATAGATTAGGGTCAATTTTGGGCGGAGGCCAATATACTTATCTGCATGCTTTTGAGATGTGGGAGGAAACTGGGGTCCCCAGAGAAAACCCACGCAACCACAGTGAGAACATACAAGACAAGACAAGACAAATAAAATTTTTATTGCGCTTTTCTCCTTGCGGACTCAAAGCACCAGAGCAGAGCAGAAGCCACTAGGGCGCGCTCTATTGGCAGTAGCAGTGTAAAGGAGACTTGCCAAAGGTCTCCTACTGAATAAGTGCTGGCTTACTGAACAGGCAGAGCTGAGATTCGAACCCTGGTCTCCTGTTTCAGAGGCAGAGCCCTTAACCATTACACCATCAGCCAACTGCCAGGAAATGCAGCAAGCTATGCAGCAATGCCCGGCTACAAACTCCATGCAGATAGTGTCCTGGCCTAGATTTGAACTGGGGACTTCGGGGCTGTAAGATAAGAGTGCTACTACTCCGCTGATTGCTCACACAAGGCACTAAAGCAAAGCATTTTCCTCATCAGAGACCAGCTTATAAACAAGACACATCAACAAATTCTATAATACCCATAGGATCCAATCAGACATGTCCATTTTCAAGTTATCTATTGTCTCCATTGTGTAATTCCTGGCTTGGTCTCATCCTGCACAACTTTTCCAGACACGGAGTGGAAAATGGACAGGTCTGCCATGGCTTTCCTTGCTGTTCGACGGAAACAAACGGCAACCAAGATGGAAGTGGACGGTCACAGCAGATCTGCTGCGACCACCCACGTTGCCAGTCCAGCGCAAGGTGGACCTAACCTTATTTTCAAAAAGTTTCTTAACTAGCTGTGTGATACCTATATTTTTTATTTACATTTTTGCACTGTTAGATTTTGTTGACAATATGGAATGTTCTGACTTTGACAAAGTTAGTGAAGTTACCGTAGTTAAGTAGCTCATAGAAGCTCAAGTTTTTAACTCTTCCTGTACTGGAAAACAATGAGACTTTTCTTTGCTACTAATGTTCAATTTATTATCTGTACTACACATACAATGCTTTATCTAATAAGTTTATTTTCGCTTCAGATATGCTTTAAGCTGGCACAAACTTTACAATCTGTCAGTCTAGCAACTTGTTTAAAAGAAATAAAATAACTTAAAGGGTTAGGGTACTTAAGTACAAAAATCCACAAACTAGAAGCGTGCATGAAAAAAAGGGCGCAGTGAAAAAAGGGTCCGGCTGGATAACGAAATCTGATAACGATAAACATAGTTGTCAAACTTGGTTAATGATGAATACCGTTAAAACAGACGGGAAATAATAATGAAAAGATATGAACGTTAAAAATCGTTATGTAATTCAACAATACAGCTTAACCCAACCCTACTCTCACACAGAACCCTCCCCCTGGTGGTGTCAGAAACTAACCACCCTCCCGGGTGGTGCCTAACCCTAACCACTACCCCCAGTGGTGCCTAACCCCCCTGTTGGTGCCTAACCCTAACCACCCCCCCTAACTTTCTCCAGTCACGGGCAGTCCATTCAAAAGAAGTGCGCCCTTTACATATCTCTCTGGCAGCCGCTGGAGTGATACGTAAAAAGCTCACTTCCTCTGGCTCAGAGTGGACTTGACTAGAGAAAGTTACGGGACCTGGTACCGGAGCTGCAGGCAGCGGAGGACAGCCGCATGTGAGCGATTCGTGCGCATGGGGTTGGAGGAAGCCCCAGGTATGTATAAAACTTTCTCCCCCCCACCTCTGGTTCCCTTTAAAGATACTCTAAATTCCTGTTTGACTAAGCTGTTCTTAAGTGTGTGCAAACCTTAAAGTAAATAGATCCCCATTTTTCCCCCATAGCTTTTCTGGATTTACTGCAATGACATATATATGTCACAAGCCCTACTCACAATCAGGGGTGCTGGTGCATGCACGCTCCCTTCTCAGAACCAGCTGAGAGCTGTGCTATGCAGCTTTTAAAATGAGACATGCATAGTCCTGGAGCAGTAATCAAGAAAACCTCAGAGTAAATAAGTTTATGTCTGTGTAACACAACAAACACTATGTATGTATGTATGTATGTGTATATACATATACCTGATCATGCACCTCCATTACTGTGCACCCATTCTATGCATTTGAGTGAACCTAACTTGCCTAATCTCCATGCTCCCCTCCAGTGACTAAGCATTACCTTGTACTCATACTGTGCTGTGTGATCTGGTTTTCTTGTATTCCTGTATTGTCACCCCTAAATATTGTCTGTAACCTAAATTAATGTCCAGCGCTGTGTAATATGTTGGCGCTTTATAAATACAATATTATATATACATATACATATATATATACATATATATATATATATATATACATATACACATATATATATATATATATATATATATACATATACATATACATATATATATATATATATATATATATATATATATATATATATATATATATACATACATATATATATATATATATATATATACATATATATATATATATATATATATATATATACATATACATACATATATATATATATATATATATATACATATACATACATACATACATACATACATACATATTATATATATATATATATATTTATTTATTTATTTTTTCTGAAAACTTTTAAACTTACATTCCACGCTGAATCTCTCTTTACGGCTTTCTCCCAAATACTTTTTTGCAGTTTCAACACCAAGGAAGCATCACAGTGAATGAAGAAGGAACACAGGCTGCTAGTCTTACTGTTGTTGGCTTTACTCCCCTTTCTGTGCAGACACGCTTTATAGTGGACCGGCCTTTCCTCTTTTTTATTTATGAACATCGCACTAATTGCCTTATTTTTTGTGGGAGGGTCTCCAACCCTACTAAGCACTGACATGGTTTTATACTAAGCTAACGGTTTAAAGGATACCTGAACTGACTTGCGACCTGATGAGATAAACTTGTGTATATACACTGCCAAGTCTACATGGAATTAGGCGGGTTACTTCTGTTTCTTCTGCTCACTAGAAGTGTTGAACGTAAAGCACAACTCGCTGATAACTAATTGCAGGCTACAAAACTCTTGCATGCCAGAGACAATTCTGAGTGAAGGGAAAAATGGTTAATAGTTTAAGATGGGGTTGTGAAAATATCCAAAGCTATGTATACACTACCAATTTTGTCACCCACAGGGATCAGGGCTCGCTCCTTCAGGTAGCAGTTTGGGGCATAGAACTGTACAAACACATCTCTTACCTAGAGGGTGGATGGGGGGCTAAAGTGGCTAGCTTCTCAGCTGAAATGGTCCTTAATGGCCAGGGTGTGTACTAAAAACATATCATTCAGCTGAGACAATAAAAATGTTAGGCTAATAAAATATAATCTAGACAACAAGTCTGTGGTACTTCAAGAACATTTTATTTTGGAGTGGAAGTATAAACACAATTTTTATCTCATCAGTTTATTTTCATTTCAGGTTTGCTTTAATAATCACATACAGTATTTCGCTATAGGTGTAGCTCGCACGTACAATTACATTTGGTCTATTGAACATATTTACTATACAGAGGTGTGAAGTCAAGTCAAGTTACAGTACTTAAAACGTTGCAGGCTTATCTGCTTGAACATTTCACAACACTATCAAAATGTAAATTATCCTTAGAAATGCAAAAATTGACATGCAAACTGAAGGTACATGGAAGACGGCTTGTCAACAGCCCAGTCACACTTCACAACGCGTTTGACAACTAACATTTATTATTGTTAACTATAACATGCAAAACATTTATTAAGTGTTCAATAAAAATTTGTATAACCAAGCTTTGGGAAAATCAAATATATTTAAATCTTAAAGAGACTCTAACAAAATTTTCAGCCGTATTTCTTCTATCCGACAGGTTCCTAAACCTAATCTAATGTGATCTGGCTTACTGCAGCCCTTTGTAGTTGCAGAGTCAGTGTAATAAATCAACTTATCTGTCTTCTGTCGGACTTGTCACCCTGTCTCTGGAAGGGGCTGGCTCTTCAGTGTTGTTCATCTGTTAGGCAGGCCCCCCCCCTTCCATGCCCCTCTATGCTCGCTCCTGAGTTTAGTTACATTAGACAATTTCTGCTAGTGATGGGAATTCCGGCTCTTCTCGGAGAATCGGCTCCCATTAAAGAGCCGGCTCTTACGGCTCTGAATCGGCTCTTCATTAAATCTCACTAGACACCACTCAGAATCGGAGTAAAAGCCCCGCCCCCGTCTCCATGACAACTCCAGACTGTATCTCTGACTGGGGCAATCCCTCCTGCTACTGCTCTGCTCCACCCCATACACGCCTACAAGCTGCAAGGAGGAGGACTACATCTCCCAGCATGCCTCAGCGCCCTTTATTACACAGCAAATCAGAGCTGTGTGGGGCGGCTGAGGCATCGGCTCTTTCAAAACCGATAACCGGCTCTTGTCATTCGCAGCAAAGAGCCGGCTCTTAGAGCCGGGTCGTTCGCGAACGACCCATCACTAGTTTCTGCTCTCTCTGGCTGCAAGACTGCTGACCAGGGAAAGAAGTAATTACAATCTTTGCCAGTGTGATATCTTCCTCTGGCTTTAGAAGGAGCTGCCTGGGCTTTCACATGGTGATTGATTTCTGACACAGGCAGAGGGCTCCAGTCTGCAGGCTCCTATGAAACAGCCTGTCATTCTGCATCAGAGACGCTGGGAGAAAGAAGGTAAACAAACTAATGACCTCTTGAGATTCAATCTCTTGCTGTTCAAAACAAAGGCTGTATACAGCCTGCTTGTGTATAGATTTATTTTTTTTGTGTGTTGGCATACTGTACTGCAACCTATACATCTCGTGCACACTGACTGAAAGCAGGCACGCTCTGCCCGACGTACTTCCTGCTTTGACGGCCATATTGGTTGTTTAAAAAACACTTTGTAAAAGTGTTATTTTATGGCCAAAATAGCGGCAGGGAGCAGCAAAAATGACACAGAGGGGGATAGGAGAGCTCTACAGACAGGGTGATATGTTTATGTCATTAACTTTTCTTAGGTACAGATTTTCTTTAAGTAACTGCCTCTCTAATGTTAGCCTAGGTCAGGGCTTTCCAACTCCAGTCCTTGAGGGCCATATCCATGCCAGAGTTACCATCAATAAATTTGAGCGATGCCAACAATGTGAGAGGACCTCGGCCCTTGAGGACTGGAGTTGGACAGCACTGCCATAGGTAAAAGTGTGCCTGATCTGCCTAGATCAAGGATTGTTTTCCTATGCGGGAGATTAAACTTTTTAGTATTAATCCACTGGTTGTATGACAAGACTAAGATTGGAAATTTGGTCCTGTGCTAACCCACGGGGTCTTGCTACTGGTGTGTAAAAGAAATTATGAGAAACAGTATCTTCTTACTAAGGACAGGAATTGTACATAGAAAGCCATATACTTATCCTCACTGATTACTTACCAAGTTCTAGCTGTCCTACACATCCCCTTTTCAGAGTGCTTTATTTTGCCCCACATGTGAATCAGCTATCGTCGCCATATATGCAGTCTATCTGACCTCCTCACCTTCTCCTTCTACTGAGAGACTCTTTGTGGCAATCACAGCACTTACAGAAGAATCTCATAAGAATCTGGTGTGCTGCAATGCAGTCCACAAACAGTTAATCTTTCAGAAAGAAACGTAGAGGGAAGTTGGAGAGGGTGCAGTTTACACTGCTGCCAGCACCACCCTTGCTGGAGGGACACAACCGACTTTTCCAAAGGGAATTCCTCTGGAATGGGCATCTTCACATATAAAAACTGTAGGCTTGTTCTCGCTGTACATGTTCAGATAAAGATTTTTGAAACAAATGCAAATGGGAAATCACAAAGATGAGTTTTTCATAGAAAGGTCATGTTGCTGTTCCCACTAGTACAATGCAATCAGCAACTGCTCTACATGTTGCCTTTGTGGTGAAAATGCTAGTTCCATGCATGTTCCAAGTCTGTGATTCAAACTACTGAAGCCAGAAGATCTGAAGGACACTCAAGCAGCGGGCATTTTAGGATTCCTTTAACATACAACACTAGAGTTTCAGTTACTGTTTGAATCTTTTTTTAACATAGTGTGGCAAAAAAGTACCGGTACATTAATGCAATATATTAAAAGAACCCCTTTTCTATTCAATGATAGCCATGTCTGGCAACTCTTTCGCTGCTAGATTTATGCAAGTTTGATAAATATTTGTTCTATTTCTGAAATTGTAACCATTAACCCAGTGCAAAGTGTCCTCTGAGCTCTTCCACGGAATTGTTGCAAAAGACTAGGGTTATGTAGTGTTAGGATGTGAAACATGATTACATCAAGAGGCCTGGATCCCATACTGTGTGAGCTGGGCTGTTTCACTTAGGATCCTTTTTTTATCATTCTACATTTAAAATGGTACCAACATATTTTCCAGCACAGCACTTTACAGAGAACACATCACTACTTACAGCTCTCATTGTCCCTCTAAGGAACTAGCAGTGTAACTTCTCAGCTGCGTTCTAGACCCTAATTGGGAGGGTGGGGGAGGCAGTTAACATCAATTTTGGGATGAAGGAGATAACCAGAGCACCTAGAGGGAAACCATGCTAACAAAGAAGGACATGAAAGCTTAATGCACATATAGGGGAATGAACGTAGAAATCTAGCACTACAAGTCAAGAGTGCTAAGCACTTATTGTGCTGTTCAGCAGAATTCAAACTACAGTTTATAATTGTCGCTAGCATCTGCTAGCAACAATTATAAACTACACAGAGTAATTAGCTCTGTGGAAAAGATCATAGAATTACCCCTGCCACCCCTAGACCTGCGCCACTCTACCAGAATGAAGACGAGGGGCACCAAGATTACACACACGACCCCTCCCCCAGGCAGTCGCTTCTTCAAGCTCCTCTCATCAGGCCGCCGCTTCAGAGCCATCACCTCCAGAACCACCTGGCGCAGGAGAACCTTCTTCCCCCAGGCAGTCCTCCTACTGAACGCCAACCCCAGTCTCCCCTGTCAGGTCAGCGCAAGTGTGGCAACTCAAGCGCCCTGGATGGCATTGCTTCCCCAGACACCCACTCTGCAGCTCCAAATGCTCCTAAGAAGGACTTTCTCACACCTTAGATATTTAGCGTTCTGCTTGTCCCCCTTGATCTACTGTATGCTTGATCTATTGTATACATCATTCTCAAGTTGACAATGCTGTTCTCATACTGTGCTGCGTGATCTGGTTTTTCTTGTATTCCTGTATTGTCAAATTGCTGTATGTCACCCCTAAATATTGTCCGTAACCTAAACTAATATCCAGTGCTGCGTAATATGTTGGAGCTTTATAAATACAACAAATAAATAAATAATGCTATGTCAATTTGACACTGCCATGTATACAACTAACAATTCTCGCTATGCCATTTCAGTGCACTTGACGAATCCAGGCGATTCTGCTTCAAATCTACTAAAGTACATGAGTGCAAACCCTAGTGTTATGTATAGGGAGTTAGGCCGAGTGCACACCAGGCGGATCTGCCGGCCGAATTCGCCTGAAAATCCGCATGGTTAATGTATCTCTATGGGCTGGTGCATACCGGCGGTTTGAGGTTTTTAGCAAGCCGCAAACGTGCCTCTTGCTGCACGTTTGCGGTTTGCTACAAACCTCAAAACGCCGGTGTGCACCAGCCCATAGAGATACATTAGCTATGCGGATGCTGATGCGGATGCGGCAGGTGAACACCCGGCGGATCGCATCAAGATCCGCCCGGTGTGCACTGGGACTAATTTCTGTCATTCGCATCCAAAACCGCTAGCGTTTTGTGGATCTGCTAGCGGTTTTGGTGTGCACTAGGCCTAAGACCAGTAAAATAAGTAGCAGAGTAGCACTGAACAAGCTGGTAAATCACAGAAAAAGCAAAAGCAGATCCAGTTTGTTATATGAAAGATATACTGTGAGTTCTGCCATTAAATGCACATAGAAGACACTTGAGACTACATGATATGAATGTTCCTTCTAATTAAATCTCTTGCATATATAGCAGAAGATCCATGCCCAACCCCCCCGAATAAATATGAAAAAAAGGCTGTGCAGGATGACAGTGCCAAGCCTGGCAAATCACAACAAAAATAGGTGCTGCTCCACACAAATGCCTGAAAATTAGATTTAAAAAAAAAAATGATTTCATGCTAACACATTTTAGACCCACACTGGTCCTTAATAATGGGAATATATTACTACTGCATTACAGCTAGGATCATGCTATTTCTAGGCAATTGTGCAGATCAGAACCAATTTTCAAGGAAGCCCTTCCCACAGAGCTGTTGTGAAATAAATATTGCACTACTTTTTCCATTTTAAAGTGGATTTGAGTTAAACTTTTACTCATTGCATAATTGAGCCCCTTGCATATAGTTTATAGGGCATTGCTCAAGCCAAATATTTTTTTGTTTGTTTTAATACCCTAATTTCCTATACAACGAAACAAGCCTCGCTCGCCCTTAGCTCCTTCAGCACCTAGGCATTCTGAGTCCCATGTAGCAAGTGGTCATGGGAGCTCGGTCTGGGGAGGAGCAGGCTTTTCCCGAAGGAGGCGGCGTTAGCAGCCAGAGATTTCAGAAGCAAGGGGGCGGAGAGGGGAGGGCAGGGGAGTGGAGTTTTCACAGGCTGAGGGGTGGAGATGCAGAGCAGCTTGCCTGTGTGAGGACAAGCAGAATATGGCTGCTCTCATTGTATCACATGAACAAATAATCAAATAGTGTTGAAGCGGTTTGCAGCTAGATTTGCTGTGAAAACTATCTAAACTTTAGACAAGATACATAGACAAGTTACTTGTTATAGTTAGTTTTTCATCTCGGATCTGCTTTAACTGAAGGAATCTTCTACTAAATATCACAAACATCATACTCACCACAGCAATGACAGGGATCAGGACCCCAAGGTTCCCTGCGCTGCTTGATGCCTGGTATAAAACAGATCACAATGTCAGCAATACATATATGCATTTATTCACTTCTAAAATAAAATCATTCATTAAAAACCACTAACAGCCTGCAGACACACAACACCCATAACACCAGATGTGTGCAGGGTACATGGCTGTCAGACTGGCCTCCAAAAGCAGGGTGCATAAAAAAACGGCATGAAAATGGGCAAGGTTAAATGCCACTCTCGTTATAAAAGCATAAGAAATATAAACCTGTGGAGCCCTAGTCTTCTTCTAAATGGATTTTTCTCATTTTGTCTCAGACACCCCTTATCTGCCAGTTTGTTAAGGTGCCCATACATTACTAGATTTTTCTGCTCTATAGAACTTTCGATTCGATCATTTTAATCGGATCGGGGAGAATCGATTATGTACCATTCTGCTTAATCGATGAAAACTGGTCAATATCGTGTCGAATCCAACTGGACAGGATGGAAAATATTAGTCAATCATGAAGGAATCGGCTACTGTTCACATGATTTCAATTGACACATAATCCATATCTTATTTCAGAGCATGGAGTGACAACATCATTTAGATTGAATAGTGAATGAGAATCCCATAGAAAGTCGCTTGCAGTGTGTGGGCCACTAGTCAATAGACTTTCAATCGACCACATTGTTGTTTATTGCACAATAAAGTTGAGAGATTAAAGAATAGATTAGCAGGACTGCAAAGCAACTGGTATTGTTTAAAAGGAAACACCCGTATCCCTCTCAGTTAAGGTTCCCTTTAAACAGAACTTCGGTTTAGTTGCAGTAAAAAAAAGTCTCTGTGTTTGGTATGTGTTGGGCTGGACTTTTAGATTCAGAAGCCCAGAAACAAGGGGGCTGCTTATGCTATATATCCTCTTATCCCTGGTGCATTAGGGGGTGAGGGAGTTGCTGGACTCCATAGTCCTCTCTCATTCATCTACACAGTGGAGGGCCAAGGTGTTTTAACACTTGCTGGGCCTGAAAAGTTTTATTTTCGGAATACACATGGCAGAAAGTTGGTTAGGATACACAAAGGTGCACATTAATGGTACAATTCACCAGAGGAAGGAAGAGAGCAGCACCAGAGGCCACGCTGCTGCAAATGTCAATCTGACCGTAAAGAAGTGGCAAGATTTTTTTTACCTTTTATTTAAAAAAATAGTCCACAATGGGTGGAGGTGGGGATTACCGGTAATCTAAACCCATTTTAGTGAAGCCAAGCTTTCAGCTTGGTAGATTTTAGCTTGTAGTAGCATAACTATTACAGTACATCTATAGGCATGCAAAAAAATTGTTAGGAAAGGTGACAAGCTTTAATGGCAACACAGAAATGTTAGTTCCAACACTAGTTATATGCATGCAGAACAAATACATATACATGCCCTACAGTATAAAGGAAAAATCCCTTCAGTGGCAGGATCTTTACCTTTATACCAAACTGCTATTTAAGATATGTGGAGTATTTAAACCCCTTAAACTTATTTAAAGTAAACCCGAGGTGAAAATAAACTGATGAAACAAACAATTGTATTTATTCTTCTAAAAATTACTTTTTTTAGATATCCCACGGTTTTAATTTTATATTTGGACATTTACAAAGCAGATTGAACATTTTGTTGTCTCTGCTCAATCTCAGTCTATTAAGTGTCCCAGAGCTAAAATACATGAACTATCAACCCTTTTCTATCTCTCCCCTGCCCTCAGAAGCTGTATTCTGCCAGGAAAACTTTTATGGCCATAATTTGCTTACCAGTGAGATTTACTATATCTCCAACAAGGTAAAGAGACAGAAGCTGTCACTTGCATGCCTAAATATTAACTATTTCAGGCAGCAATCTCAGTCTATTAAGTGTCCCAGAGCTAAAATACATGAACTATCAACCCTTTTCTATCTCTCCCCTGCCCTCAGAAGCTGTATTCTGCCAGGAAAACTTTTATGGCCGTAATTTGCTTACCAGTGAGATCTACTATATCTCCAACAAGGTAAAGAGACAGAAGCTGTCACTTGCATGCCTAAATATTAACTATTTCAGGCAGCAAAAAAAAAAAAAAACTAAACCAGCCTGGTTATATGTTTTGCACTGTACATACAGATGTTTATCTCATCATATCACATGTTGCCTCAGGTACACTTTAAATAAATATTTTCCCTCACCATGCAACACTCAACACACAATAATGACAAAGACAACAGAGAATTTTAGCGATGTTAGCAATTCTTGTGTTGATGAGATATTTCAGTTACAAAATTGCAATTATTTCATTCAAACTTTGTCATTATAGTATAGCATATTGAGTATTATGATTGTAATAGAGTTTCGTATGAGGCTGCAGCATAACAAAAAGTGAAGTAGTCTAAATATATTTCGAACGCAAAGCCTGTTAAATGAGTTTATACGCTGTTAAGAATCTTCAAAGATAAACCAGAGCCATAATCACAGAGCAAACTCTACTTCAGCATGATAGGATGAAGCAGTCCTAAAACAACACAATATTTGTTTAATGTTCATTTTTGCTTTGTCTGTCCACCTTTGTACCCTTGTTGGCAAATCCAGCAGAATTGAAACACAGGTTGCTTTACAGAATAAAGCTGGCCATACACTGGCCCGATTTGCCGCCGTTTCGACAGCAGATTCGATCACTGTGATCGAATCTGCTGCCAATCGTTTGCGCTACACGCCGAATTTCGATCCATTTCGTCCGATCCCGTCGATTGCTCCGTGCGGAAAATTACCGTCGATCGCCTGCGGGTAGGGACGTTCGAGTGCCCGATGACCGACGCAATAGAGAGGCAATACATTACCTGCTCCGCCGGCACGACTGCCCCCGCTGTCACCGCTGCTTCTTCTCCGCTCTGGTCTCCGGCATGCTTCAGTTCCTCCTGCCCGGCAGGAAGTTTAAACAGTAGAGGGCGCTCTACTGTTTAAACTTCCTGCCGGGAAGGAAGAAGTAAAGCATGCCGGACCTGGAGACCAGAGCGGAGAAGACAGCGGAGACCTGGGGACTGGAGTCGCACCGGCGGAGCAGGTAATGTATGCGTGTATGCGGGCACGCGGGCGGGGGGGAGCAGCGGCAGCACCACCACCACAACAGATTGTGAACGGTTTCAGGCTGAAATCGGTTTACAATCTGTTTGCAATAAAGGTAGCCATACGATCCCTCTCTGATCAGATTCGATCAGAGAGGGATCTATCTGTTGGTCGAATCTGATGGCAAATCGACCAGTGTATGGCTACCTTGAGGCTCAGTTCACACTGAGCCACATCACAAATGGCCCATCAGAGTAGACAGTGCAATGTCAGATCTGGTGTTTTGTGTCTGGTTGGAGTCTGGAGCAGATGCATTTCCACCACAGGCTACTGTGGGAAACGTATCCGCTATTAGGAAATAAAATGTGCTGATTGGATTTTTGTGTAGTGTATCATATTAATCATCATAGGATCCGCCGAATGCCTGTTTTTGCAATTTGGCAAAATGGGCCAATTTGTATTGCCGTGCCTAATGCCTAGTACACACCATACAATTTTCTGTTAGATTTTCTGTTAGATTATTTTCTGTAGAGACTGGTCATTATCTCTAGTGCATTGTCTTCTGGCTATCTCCTGCTGAGTAGAACAATGCCTAATTGCTGGGCAGATAGATGGTTAGATAGATAATTTCCAACATGTTGGGAATGATCTATCTGGCAGGTAAATCTAACAGAAAATCTATGCTGGGCATACATGGCTCGATTTTGCCGTTCGATTCCGCGCCCGATTGTTTTCCACGCTCGATTCTGCAGGCAATTCTCTTATCTCCTGCTCGTTTTTCTTATCTTTTCCCATTGTCCTCTATGCAGAATCGAGCGCGGAAACGATCGGGTGGGAGATCGGACAGGTCGGAAATTATCTATTGAGCCATCTAAATGGCTCAGAATCGAGCAGTGTATTCCCAGCATATTCCCAGCATAACAGAAAATTGTATTGTGGGTACCTAGCATAAGGGTGGCCACACACCATAAAATCTTGTTCATTTTGATTCAATTCGAGCATTCCGATCAAATTTTCCGATTGATCAGAGGTTTCGATCAGAATCTTTAAGGTACCACATGTATTTTTGAGATTGCCGCAATTTTGGGATAAAAGAACCAGTGGCATACCTAGGACATTTGACACCCGGTGCTGGGTATTATAAGACAACCCTCCCAAAAAAAAATAAAAATGGAAAGGAGCGAGTGCGGCAAACTATGCGTGCCACGGCAAGTAATGCCAGGTATAGGTGCCCCCAGTATAGGCAATATAGTTGCCCCAATATAGATAGCTAGTATAGTTGCCCGCAGTATAGGCAGTATAGCTACCCCAGTATAGGTAGCTATTATAGTTGCCCCCAGTATAGGTAATATAGTGGTCCACAGTATAATTGCCCCAGTATAGGTAGCTATTATAGGTGCCCATAGTATCGCTAACATAGTACCCCCAGTGTAGCTAGCATAGCTGCCCCCCCAGTGTAGCTAGCATAGCTGCCCCCCAGTGTAGCTAGCATAGCTGCCCCCCCAGTGTAGCTAGCATAGCTGCCCCCCCCCCCCAGTGTAGCTAGCATAGCTGCCCCCCCCCCAGTGTAGCTAGCATAGCTGCCCCCCCCCCAGTGTAGCTAGCATAGCTGCCCCCCCCCCCCCCAGTGTAGCTAGCATAGCTGCCCCCCCCAGTGTAGCTAGCATAGCTGCCCCCCCCAGTGTAGCTAGCATAGCTGCCCCCCCCAGTGTAGCTAGCATAGCTGCCCCCCCCAGTGTAGCTAGCATAGCTGCCCCCCCCCAGTGTAGCTAGCATAGCTGCCCCCCCCAGTGTAGCTAGCATAGCTGCCCCCCCCAGTGTAGCTAGCATAGCTGCCCCCCCAGTGTAGCTAGCATAGCTGCCCCCCAGTGTAGCTAGCATAGCTGCCCCCCCAGTGTAGCTAGCATAGCTGCCCCCCCAGTGTAGCTAGCATAGCTGCCCCCCCCCCCAGTGTAGCTAGCATAGCTGCCCCCCCAGTGTAGCTAGCATAGCTGCCCCCCCCCCCAGTGTAGCTAGCATAGCTGCCCCCCCCCCCCCCAGTGTAGCTAGCATAGCTCCCCGCCCCCAGTGTAGCTAGCATAACTGCCCCGCCCCCAGTGTAGCTAGCATAACTGCCCCCCCCCCAGTGTAGCTAGCATAGCTGCCCCCCTAGTGTAGCTAGCATAGCTGCCCCCCTAGTGTAGCTAGCATAGCTGCCCCCCTAGTGTAGCTAGCATAGCTGCCCCCCCAGTGTAGCTAGCATAGCTGCCCCCCCAGTGTAGCTAGCATAGCTGCCCCCCCAGTGTAGCTAGCATAGCTGCCCCCCCAGTGTAGCTAGCATAGCTGCCCCCCCAGTGTAGCTAGCATAGCTGCCCCCCCCAGTGTAGCTAGCATAGCTGCCCCCCAGTGTAGCTAGCAAAGCTGCCCCCCAGTGTAGCTAGCAAAGCTGCCCCCCAGTGTAGCTAGCAAAGCTGCCCCCCCCCCCCCCAGTGTAGCTAGCAAAGCTGGCCCCCCCCAGTGTAGCTAGCAAAGCTGCCCCCCCCCCAGTGTAGCTAGCAAAGCTGCCCCCCCCCCCCAGTGTAGCTAGCAAAGCTGCCCCCCCCCCAGTGTAGCTAGCAAAGCTGCCCCCCCCCCAGTGTAGCTAGCAAAGCTGCCCCCCCCCAGTGTAGCTAGCAAAGCTGCCCCCCCAGTGTAGCTAGCAAAGCTGCCCCCCCAGTGTAGCTAGCAAAGCTGCCCCCCCAGTGTAGCTAGCAAAGCTGCCCCCCCAGTGTAGCTAGCAAAGCTGCCCCCCCAGTGTAGCTAGCAAAGCTGCCCCCCCAGTGTAGCTAGCAAAGCTGCCCCCCCAGTGTAGCTAGCAAAGCTGCCCCCCCAGTGTAGCTAGCAAAGCTGCCCCCCCCAGTGTAGCTAGCAAAGCTGCCCCCCCAGTGTAGCTGGCAAAGCTGCCCCCCCAGTGTAGCTAGCAAAGCTGCCCCCCCAGTGTAGCTAGCAAAGCTGCCCCCCCAGTGTAGCTAGCAAAGCTGCCCCCCCAGTGTAGCTAGCAAAGCTGCCCCCCCAGTGTAGCTAGCAACGCCCCCTTGACTGTCTATCACCGGTGCACCACGCCTCCACTGCGCCCAATGATAGAAACGCCACTGAAAAGAACGTAAACTCCGAAAAAATGGGTTGGTTAGAGAAATCAAGAGAAAAAAGTGAATAAATAAAGTTTGGTATGATTGTATACATACAATTTTTTCTGGTTGTATACAATTTCACAATCCATCACACAGCATACAATTCTTGATAACATTGGTCTGAATTTTCCAACAAGTCCAATCTCAAAAACTCAAGGAAAAAAACCCGGGAAATGTGATCAGATTTCTCAATCGGGAAAAAATAAAAATCGTATTTATTGAACTGGTGTAAAATTGAATCTTTTAATTGTATGGTGTGAAGCCACCTTTATTCTTCAATCAGCATGTTTCTGTATAATTTTCAAAAAGACAAACTTGTAATGTGATTTTCGACAGAAAGGTTGGAGGTCATATGAAAGGCCTCATCTTTCATGCACAGAAAAAGGATGCAACTATTTCTGTGCTTCTGTTATATCTTCCCATTCTGTAACTGTTGGGATGTGTTCTTTGTCTGTGTTTTTAGAAAATACAGTCTAGGTTTCCTGAATCCCTTCTGTTCTCTCATAAAGTCACTCAGGGCTCTTTCACACTTGTGGCGATTTTGGGTGTTAACGCAAACGGCTAACGTTTGCGTTAACCAAGGTAGGATGAAAGTCCATAGACTTTAATTTTATCTTTCACACCCGACGCTGCGTTTCGATGAGTTGCGGTTCCGACTCACCCGGGCGCAGTTTTTCGTCCAACGCACCTGCGAGCCGGCGTTTTCCGTCGGGATTAATTACCAGCTACCGCCGCTGATTGCGTCGCACCGCAGATACTTGACGACACGCCGCAGGCAGACAACGAGTGCAGGTGAACGGCTCCTTCACACGTTGGCTTATGTGAAAGAGCCCTCAGAGCCTAAATGTTACAGCTCATCACACTTCATTCTGGTAAAAGGTGAATTGTATTACCCCAAATATGGCTATTATTCAATAAAATTAGAGTGAATCACTGCTTCATTCTATGGCAGCTCTGACTTTCTAATGCTTTAGCATGTTGCTTACATCACTCAAAGAACTGCAGCTTTCCTATCTGATATATGACAGGGAAACCTAAAGGAATAGGTAGGGATCGGTCTTCTCTGGGGAGGAAAAAAAAAAACTCTGTAGAGAGCATTTAAGCTCTGAACAGAAGTAGATTGGTGAGCAGGGTAATATCTAGCAGCAAGAAAAGAAAAACAGGCCACTGATAAATATGTACTCGGATCCTATTATGAGTTTACCCATACTGCTACTGCTGGACTTTACTCTTTGCTGCAACACTCTAAGCTGTGGGCGGAGGCCTTGACACAAGTTTCCCATGTAATGTCACAAACCTTTCAGTCTCTCATTGCCCCTCATAGAAGAAAAGCATAAACTGTAACAACCAGAAAACTTAAAGTACAATTCTAACTTTCTTGGTGTTCCTTTATCTCAGGGCTGTCAAACTCAAATACAAAATGGGCCAAAATTGTACCTAGTCGCAGGCCAACCTCAATGTCTACTGGCCACCTTCCTCCCTTATAAAGTTCCCAGGTGTCTTATGGCCACCCCTCCAAACCCTATACAGTTTCCTGGTGTATAGTGGTCCTCCTTCCCCTATACAGTTCCGTGGCAGGGGCGTAACAATAGACCCTGCAAGGAATGCAGCCACAGGGGGGCCTAGAAGCGGCAGGGGGCCCCGTGGGGGGAGAAGTTTATTCTTCCTGTCATGAGAGACTGACAACTAAGGACACAGAGAGAAAAAAAGTTTTCTGCGCTCTGCACAATTATTCTAATGACTGCATCTGCTCAGCCACTGATAAAGAATTATACAAAGTTGTGAATAAAAAGATTTGTAGACAGTCTCTATTCAGTTTGCAGCAGGTTCTTGTGTACAACGCCCAGTCCCCAACCTCTCTACCCCTCCCCAAGTGCTCTGTACTGTAGTGATGCTGGAGAAGTCTGCAGAACCAGTTCTGCTCCATCAGAGATAAACAGAGTGAGTGTAATAAGCTGAGGCTGGGAGAAAACTTGTCTGTCAGTTTTCTGTATGTGTTTTTTGCACACCATGGGCTTGATTCACAAAGCCGTGCAAACTGTTTAGCACAGGTGTGCTAAACAGTTAGCACGTGAAGTGCCGTTCGCGGACTTTTGCGCGCACAAAGTGCCGAGCTTCACACGATCGTGGACTTTTGCATGGGCAATTTGCTGCGATTCACGGCAAATTGTGCGCGCAAAAGTCCGCGATCGCGGCACTTTGCATGCGCAAAAGTCTGCGAACGGCACTTCACGTGCTAACTGTTTAGCACACCCGTGCTAAACAGTTTGCACGGCTTTGTGAATCAAGCCCCATGTGTGTCTGTATGTGTGAAAACATGCACGTTTTATTACAGAAGCATGCCTGCAGTGCTTTACTGCTGTCTGTTTTAATCTGCATGGGGAAAACACATTCAAATGCGCACTAGCCAAGTGAGTATCGTTGGTTCTCAGTTTACCAGTACAGAAAGCGAGGGGGGCATCCAAAGTTTCGCAGGGGGGCCCAGTGATTTCTAGTTGTACCCGTTTCCTGGCGTCTAGTGATCCACCTCCCCCCCCCTACACAGTTCCCTGGTGTCTAAAGGCCCCCACACTCCCCCTTACAGTTCCCTGGTGTCTAAAGGCCCCCACACTCCCCCTTACAGTTCCCTGGTGTCTAGAGGCCCATCCACCCATATACTGTTCCCTATAGTTTCGTGCTTTTCCCCCTACCTCCCCCGTATGTATTCCTGGTGTTCTAAGGCTTCACTTCCAGAATAGCTTCCCTGGTGGTCTAGAGTGGGTAAACATAATGCAAAGTAGGGAAACCACTTAGGGCCAAATTTAATGGCTCTGAGAGCCAGATTTGGTCCGTGGGTCGCAGTATGACACGTATGCTCTATCTCAAACCTATCCCCAACAGATCACTGAGACCTCCCTCTTCAAATCCCCACATACCTAGCCGGCTGGGGCCCATATCCTCAGGTATCACGATTTCCCTTGTGAGCAGGTTATCAATCAATCTCCCACTTCTCTCTCTGGGAACCTAGATGCAACTCCTGTGCTCTAGAGCAACAATGTACCTAAGCGCACTAATGGACAGTGGATGGCTATTCCTGCAGGTGCAGTGATGTCTCAACAAGACAGGTCAGCCGATATAGTGAGCATAAGGAGCAATACAGTACCTCTTCCAGCCGTGCCTTCGAAGGCACAATGCCGAAACTCGAGTCGGGTAGTGAGGCTGCAGATTTTTTTATGTGCAAATAAACAAGCTCTTATCTAGTAAGTGATAACCCCCTGCGTGGCTTCTTTAAGCGCACAGTGTACACTATTTCTGCTCATTTTCCCTCAACCAGGAAGTGCTGCTGTTTGCCTTCACTGCTACTGGGATTGGAGCCACTGGTGGAGTGCAGAGAAGCCAGGAACAGGAAGTCTGGGTATCAGCTGACCAGGAGATCACATGGTCAGTTTCCATCCACGCTGAGCAGAGCACCAGCTTGTCCCTGGATATCGGGATTACAGCAAGATTTATGCACAGAAAGAGGTACCATCCACCACACACACGGCTGGAAGAGGTACTGTATTGCTCCTTATGCTCACTATATCGGCTGACCTGTCTTGTTGAGACATCACTGCACCTGCAGGAATAGCCATCCACTGTCCATTAGTGCGCTTAGGTACATTGTTGCTTTTATTTTTTACTTTTGGGGCTTGGGACTCGCCTCCACCTTGTAGCTGCACACCACTCTTTGATTTTGCGCTGTGTCTCATTGCTCCAGTATCCTGTGCTCTAGAGTCTAGGCCCCACCCTTCTCCAAAGCAAAATACTGCAGCTGGCTAAAAATCTCTAAGAGGTTTTAATCTTTGAACCCTCAAACAAGCACTGAAATAACGGCTTTGAAAAGAAATGGTCTTGAAAATGAGCTAAACGCCTGCTAGAAAATAACTGAGCAAAACTTAAAAAAAAAAAAAAAAAAAAAAAAAAAAAAAAAAAACATAAGCTGCCGGCATGCCTTTACCATTGAACTTTCTGAAGTCCAGCAGCTACTTGACATCACAAGTTTCTGTACGTTCTGTACAAGACAAGATCAAATAAATTTACACTGTGATGCAAGGCCACTATATTAAAACTACGGTACGTCATTTATCTTGTTTACATCTGTTCCTTCTTCAATGTGTGAAGGATGATTGTACACCTATAACTTTAACACACTACCCAACTTAGCCCAACATTTTAATCTGCAGTGTAAAATGCCTAAACAGAAGGAAAACTGCGCCTTCCACTCCTAGAAGCCACAAACTGCAGTGGCAGTAATAATAATGGTAATCACGTGAGATCGCAGTTCACCAATATCAATAAAGAGAAAGAGAAGGTTTTTGCTGCGCTCTTCACTTAGATAGTTCCTCTAGAGGATTGAACTGACAATAGTGTGGTACTGTATAAAACACAGGTATGCAATAAATAGCCAGTGACTTGTGCCTAGCGATCAAAATGTAAAAGCATATGCCAATCCCCTATTGCAAAATCGCTCACCGGCTCAATACTACCTAAGACACCAGGTGGATCTATCGCATGTTCACAAGTGATCAATGCAGGAACAGGATTCAATACCAGCCAGATGACTCACAGTTGTCCTCTGTAATCAAATCACTTTAATCCGTCTTTAACTAATGTTTCCATGCCAAGAAATGATAGTTTCTAACATGTTCAATCTGCCCCATCCACCTGACTGCTGCCGGCTTATGCCAACCTCCCCCGCCCACACATATTGCAGAGGAATAAAGGTATCAGAGGATATTGGCATGGAATCATTAATTCAAGGGATTTGATTGCCAAGGATAACTGAGTCGCCTGGCTGGTATTGAATCTTGTTCCTGCATTGATCAGCTTGTGAACATGCGATAGATCCACCTGATGTCTGAGGTGGTGTTGATCCGGTGAGCGATTTTGCAATAGAGGAGTGGCATATGCTTTCACGTTATGATCACTGGGCACAAGTCACTGGAAATGTATTGCATGCCCGTGTTTTCATGAAACTATTGTCAGTTCCTTCCTCTATAGCAGGGGTAGGGAACCTATGGCTCGGGAGTCAGATGTGGCTCTTTTGGTGGCTACATCTGGCTCACAGTTAGGGGTTGATTCACTAAGCTACACTGCTCAAGAAGCGCAGCTTAGTCAGGCATCGCAAGTACAATTTTCAAAGTTGGCACACTACTGCTGTAGCATGCACTACTGACTTACTCGCGCTCCACCCAAAAACTAACAGCTGCTCCAATTGTCCCACTCTGGACCCCATCAGGTCCAGTGACTTTGTAGGATGAGATCCCCGCACTTTGATTGGCCAAATAGGCTGTCTGTCACTTGACAGGTAGCCTGTTGGGCCATAGTGTGGGGATCTCGTCCTACAAAGTTAATCAACCCCCAAGCCAGCTAGCTAATTGTACAAGCTGTTAGTCTGTATTTCTCGTGTTTGGCTCTCAGAGAAATCGCTGATGTTGATGAAACCCAAGGGAAGCTGAAGACGTGTCTGACACTTCCGGTGCCCGGCAGATCAACTGTATACACATCACCATGGCAACAGGGATGCGAGCCCTCTGCTGCGTATGCGCACTGTGTCAGTTTGAAACATATGGTATGGCTCTCACAGAATTAAATTTAAAAATATGTGACGTTTATGGCTCTCTCAGCCAAAAAGGTTCCTGACCCTTGCTCTATAGGAACTATCTAAGTGAAGAGCACAGCAATAAACCTCTCTCTTCCTTTAGTGTGAATGCCTAAAAACGATCTGTAAACTATTAGTATTTTTAACTGAAATGTCTTTATTAATGTATTATCCTAGCCTCATATTCACCTTCAGTGCTGGACCTTTCTCGCTGGCTCTCTCGCTGGCCCTTTTACCCTCGAGCCCCAACTGCACAAACAGCTCCAGCAGGTTCATCAGAAGCTCGTCCACCAGCTGCTCACCCTGGATGTTGGCTGCAATGTTCGCCAGTGCATTTATGACGGCCAAGGAGCAATGCCTGACACAAAAAAAGCATTATGCTTAGAGACAGGATAGTGTAATAGGTTAAATGATCAACAAAGTAAGAACATTTAATTCTTTAATCTTACACTTCCAATGTTTCATGGTTATTCACACAAAGGACAAATAAAAGCAATGTTCCAACACAGGAAAGTTTTGTACAACAAGGGTTCCGTGGAATGAAAAACAAAGCTTAACAGATAAAATTTATGATCAAAAAATGAGTGACCTTTACCATTCCCCGATTCTCCCCATCCCCCTCCCTCCCTTCCCTTCTGTATTGGGACAACGGCTGCGTGGTCTCCACTCAGATACACTAAAGAAAAGAGGAACGGTTCAATACCTAAACGTACAAAAAGAAGAAATGTTGTTAACGCCTCATGCATCTATGCTCCCCACTATTTGTTTTGTACTATGGCTACTTGTCAATATACCCAATCCTAGTCGAGTGTTACGTTGTGTTGTACTATGTACAGTGAGAGGTGAGAGGGCTATGGAGGCGGCCATATTTAGTTCCTTATAAACCATGCCAGTTGCCCGGCAGCCCTGTTGATCTTCTGGTATAAGTAGTATAAGTAGTGTGAGTCAAAACCCTCGAACAAGCATATGGCTAATCGAGTCTGAGTACCTGATCTGCTGCATGCTTGTTCAGGGTCTATGGCTAAAAGTATTAGAGACACAGGATCAGGAGGACTGCCAGGCAACTGGTATTGTTTAAAAGGAAATAAATATGGCAGCCTTCATATCCCTCTCGCCTCTGGTTCTCTTTAAAGAAATCTTACATTGTATAATGCTGGCCAAGAGCTGAACTGATTAATACAATGCAGACTGGTAATGCAGTTAGAAGATACAGGATATAGACATTCCAGGGAAGAAGGCTGAGATGAGTGGAGAAGTGGTAGGGTGTGAAAGGCCCATGCAGTGCATGCACACATATTTACGGAATGTGAAAAATAAGCTTCATTGGTTTTAAACTCATCGGTATTTGATGACAGATGATTATAAAAACAGGCAGTCTACCATTTTCATGGAGAGTCATACAGTACTGTCAACATACAAACTGTGCTTGTTGTCTATACAGTAAGCTTCTCTGGGGAACGGGTCAATTAAGCTGGTTAACTTGGATTTGTGGTATCATATTCATCATTTTTAAGTGTTGAGCAACATAAGCGCATAGTGTTGAATAGTTTGAGCATTGTTTCTAAGGTTATTTTATTTTGCAAAATTAGTCAAAAACAATATCAGGCATCTTAGTTTAGCTTTTCTATGGATGTAAACAGAGTTGTGTGAAGTTGTTCATTCATTAACTATATACAATTATTGCTTATAGCTCGCAACATCTCCCATAGTGTAGAAAGTGAGTTCCGCACAGTGTCGGTAGAATCAAAACGGCTTTATTGAATCAACACAGAGGCTAAAATCCATCACCACATGTTGACATGTTTCGGATGTTACACGTCCTTAATCAATGCTATGATTAAGGACGTGTAACATCCGAAACATGTCAGCATGTAGTGATGGATTTTACCCTCTATGTGTTGATTCAATAAAGCAGTTTTGATTCTACCGACACTGCGGAACTCACTTTCTACAGTACTGGACTTTGGGTCAGAGCAGCCAGTTTCCCTGCACTGTCGGCAGTTGGAGGTTGTGAGTGGAGTTCCACCTATACCAACATCTCCTATAGGACTCAAAGCCCATAAGCATGGCTCAGACCAGTAAATTGTGGTACAGAGGAAACACTCTGCAAGTACACAGATGTCATGCTAAACAGGTGGCTTTTTAGTCTGGATCTGAATATCTCCAGGGATGGGAGTTCCAAAGAGTAGGGACAGTATGACAAAGTTCATACGCTCGCCGCTGGATTTGATACCCCACTCATCCCCGCTTATCTTCCGCTCGATTCCCTGCCATTGTCCCCTCGCGGGGAACGAGCAGGGTATCGGCGGTAGCAAGATCCGACCTGTCGGATCTTATCAATCGAGCCGCATCCGCGGCTCGATTGATAAGCCACATTGCCGTCTCATCTACCTGTGTAGATGAGGCTTTAAACAAGAGCTCGCCAAATAGATTCACGTAACACTGCGCAGGCTGTCAGTTCGCCTGAGGAGGATCCAGTGGCTCCCCCTACTGAGGTAAATATCTCTTTATTTTGTTTGCTAAAGTTTTGAATTAACATACCTATAACCATGATCTTTGTAATCTTTAGTGGCAGAGTAGACAACTGAGCTAGCCTTTACGCTGATCTGCTGGAAAAGGTTCCACACTTCCTGGTAAATGTATTGCTATAGAAGACAAAAAATAATGAAAAACTAAAAAAAAACTGTCAAAGATGAAAGAAATACCCACCTGAACAAAGCTTTACAGACTGTATTGTACAAAAAAAGTGAGGCTAATGACATCAAGGTAGCAATCCTAGGATTCACTGGCTACATCAGAACTTCAAAATTAGGAGTATAGGGCAGGCTGGTTAGGAAGGTTTTTAAGATTACATAAACTTTGTTAAAAATGTATGTATGAAAAAACTTTAACCAGTTCTTTCCCTACATACACCATACACCTTACATCCTCCCTGACAACCTTTTTACCACTAACTGAACTTACTGTCTCCTCTCTCATCTCTAAACCACGTCCCACTACATGCCCCCTTGACCCCCTGCCCTCATATCATTACTCATTTATCCTTTACCATCTCACCTGCCTTAACCACCCTCTTCAACCTTTCTCTGACCAGAGGCATAGTTCCATCCTCCTCCAAACAAGCCCTTATAAAGCCCTTACTGAAAAAGCCTTCTCTTGACCCCTCTTCCCTGCCCAACTACCGACCCATTTCTCTCCTCCCCTTCTCTTCTAAACTACTTGAGCGCCACGTCTACACGGACTTAGTCCGTCACCTCACTGCCAATTCTCTGTTTGATGACCTCCAATCTGGATTCCGCCCCAGCCACTCAACCGAAACTGCCCCACTTAAAGTAACCAATGACCTGGCGACTGCTAAATCTAAAGGCCTCTACTCTATTCTTAACCTCCTAGACCTCTCTTCCGCTTTTGACACTGTGGACCACCCCCTACTTCTCCAAATCCTCTCATCCATGGGCATTCAGGGTCCTGCTCTCTCCTGGCTTTCCTCCTACCTTTTAGATAGGACCTTCAGCGTTGCCTACTCCGTCACCACCTACTCTCCACGTCCCCTCACTGTTGGAGTTCCCCATGGCTCAGTTCTCGGACCTTTCCTTTTCTCCATATACACATATGGTCTTGGTCAGCTCATCAGCTCCTATGGTTTCCAATATCACCTATATGCTGACGATACCAAGATCTACATTTCAGCACCTGACTTGGACACCTTAACAGCTCGTGTCCCAGACTGTCTCAATGCCATCGCCTCCTTCATGTCCTCCCGTTTTCTAAAACGCAATATGGACAAGACTGAAATAGTAGTCTTCCCACCTCACAAATCAATGCCCCTGCCAGACATCTCTATTTCTGTTGATGGCACTTCCATATAGCGTGTCCCTCTGGCTCGCTGTCTAGGTGTAATTTTGGACTCAAGTCTCTCATTCAAACCACACATTGACAAACTCTCCTCCTCTTGTCGCCTCCACCTAACAAACATCTCGTCTTCCCACTCCCGCTTACAAGACTTCTCTCAATCCTCTCCCCTCCTCTGGAACACTCTCCCTCAACACATCCGCCACTCACCCACACTTACTATTTTTAGGCGCAATCTGAAAACTCACCTCTTCAGGCAAGCATACTGTCCTACCTAGGACACCGCCCACTAACCACCATTTATACCACCCCATACACAGCTTCCCTTTACCTACTGTCCTATACCTTAAATGTTTAGACTGTAAGGCCTTTTGGCCAGGGCTCTCTTCTCTTTCATCTCACAATGCTGTGTAATGGGTGTACATACCTCCCACCTCTGTGTAAAATATGTTAATTTGTGCACTGTTTTAGCTGTTATACCCTCTTGTCTTGTATGCTATTGTACAGCGCTGCGGAAGATGCTGGCGCTATATAAATCAATAATAATAATAATAATACTAATAATAATAATAATAATATGTACAGGTACCCCTGCTGGAGAGACTACAGTACTGCATACTCCTACCACCATCCAAAATAATGAGAGTAATTTGAAGATTAGAAAACGTGCACATGGGGGTCAGATGCAAAAGATGTCCCCATGGAAAATACCCTTGGACCAGATGGCCTCTTCCTGCACAGAGGGTGCTTGTAAGTTGTTTTCTCACAGATGATCCTACACCAACCTTAACCTGACCCTAACATATGACAAATTCTTAGCACTAGCGTGGCCTAAACTAAATCTGCCCTGTACTTTATAAGCCCTGAAAACAGAATTGTCTATGGAGGGGTGGAGGAGGTCTCAAAATTAAAGGTCTCCAAACACTGCACTTAACAGCAGAGGGATAAATAATATCCATCAGCAAAGCAACACAGCGTTGAAGGTCAAGGATACGGCCAGTAAACAGGCCAAATTCACATTTTCATACCAGCAATATTTAACTCTTATGCCTGGTGCACCCAACGTAATTTCCCATCGGATCAATGGGTCAAATCAATAATTTGATCTGATCTGCTCCCGATTGAGAACGAGATCTGACTAGAAATTGCATTAGGTGTACTAGTCATTACTGCAGCTAACAGATTTATGATCTTAATTATAATTAATACATAGTGGAGTCCAGTGGAAATGAAGAGTTCACTCTGATTTAAGGTTATACAGAAAAATCAAAGCCTGATTACGTTGTACTTTCAATATTTATGACTAAGTCGCGGATAGCCCTTGTTTGTAATTTCAGTTACTCTGCTTACATTGCCAGTTATCACCATGCACCCCAGTTGATCAATGATGAGAACGTCTAGTGGAGATGGCGGTTGGCAGAATTTCTGCTGCAGTATCTGAAGGATTGGCTCCATCACCTTCGGAGTATCCCTCAGGGCGACGGCAATGTGCCCCAGTGCCCGGATTGTGTGGTCAGGGATCAGATGAGCCTCCCTAAAACACAAACACCCCTATTGCAATCAGATGGTGTAATCATATACTAAATAAAAATACTTGTGCAGTTTCACATGTTTATAGACCTGAAGAACATTCCTGTATTTATATCTAAACATCTATACATTACTCATTTTCACTGAAGTGAACAATGACATATATACCCCATAGTAATAAAACATATTTGTCACAGCATCTGCACAAAAATCGAAAACCACTAGTAGTGTCCCATATCCATGAATCATATCCCTATACACATATAATAAGGCTGTAATACAGAACATGCTTCAGGCATTTTCACACCTGCTGCTCAAAATTTTGCCTAATGCACATCCAATTGCTCTGATTCACATAAAAGGTACAGGTCTGAGGACCATACTTCAGTAATATAACGTACTTATCATTTTCCTGGGAAATATACAGACGATTTGATAAACTGGCCAAGAAAGCTTCCACAATGACTGGGTCAATGGTGAGGCCTGCCTTTAGACACCTGCAATGGAATACTGAATACGTTAGCATAATAGCAATCACATTACTAAAATATTAAAAACACCTGCAGCTATTCCATTTTCCACAGCTATTGTCTCACTTGCAAAATTTTTTCCATGTAGCCAGCAAAGCGAGAAATGAATTTGCATATTGCCATGGAAGCGTATCTTGGATACCGGCATAATGTTTTTTTAGGTACCGGTAGATTAGCAAGGTCATTGTTCTAGCTCATTATTGTGCAAAACATTAGTGTACCTCACATTTACAGGTTTTAAACGGTAGCATATTTTCATTTATTGACATTACAACTCAGACATAGAGCAAGTTTGTCCTTTGAGTTAGTGACTGAAGGAGATTCACATAGTGCATACATATACTGTTCACCTGTTCATACTATACTGTTCAATTAATGTGTGGAACACCAGGGATGACTTTCAAGCATTGTTTTGGTTGGTGGCGATTGTTCACTTTACTCAAGTATAGTAGTTTTTCAATCTGAGGCAATACAATATTTGTGAACAAGGGTACCGCAAATCCACCCGTGGCTGTGGGGTTTGTTAAATGGCATATTTAAGCTTCACTCTGGATCTGTTCCATAGTACCCCTGAACTGAGAGGGACACGGTGGCTACCATATTTATTTCCTTTTAAACAACACCAGTTGCCTTGCAATCTTGCTGATCTCTTTGCTGAGGGTGTTGACCTTCTTGTGAAGTTGGGACTCCCTTCTAGTTCAGTTGCACAAAGTGATGAAGCGTCTCCCCGATATGGTCCCAGCAATCCCAGCTGAAGACCTTGTCATGAACAACCATAAGCTTTGGCGCTGGAACAACCCTCCCCGCTCCTTGCTGCAATTTTTTCCTACCCAGATCCTGCCTGGGTTACAATCATTTTTCTTAATGCGGTCTCTTATGCACTGCTGGAATCCTACTCTTTACATGTAAGATAGTTTTCTATTAGATCATGCAGGGAGAATAGAAATTTCCTCTGAGTTAGAGGAATATTTTTTACACAATGCTTTTGATAAAATATCCCCTTCCCACAATGCTTCTGATGAAATATTCCCTTCCCCCAATGCTTCTGATGGAATATCCCCTTGCCCTTATGGGCAGCCCATAAACCTGTCATCAGGAATGTACTTAACCACTTGAGGACCGTGGGCTTTACCCCCCTTAAGGACCAGGCACTTTTTTTCCCATTCAGACCACTGCAGCTTTCACGGTTTATTGCTCGCTCATACAACCTACCACCTAAATGAATTTTGGCTCCTTTTCTTGTCACTAATAAAGCTTTCTTTTGGTGCTATTTGATTGCTGCTGCGATTTTTACTTTTTATTATATTCATCAAAAAAGACATGAATTTTGGCAAAAAAAATGATTTTAACTTTCTGTGCTGACATTTATCAAATAAAGTAAAATTTCTGTATACATGCAGCACGAAATATGTGGACAAACATGTTTTTGATAAATAAAAAAAAAAAAAAAACATTCAGCCTATATTTATTGGTTTGGGTAAAAGTTATAGCGTTTACAAACTATGGTGCAAAAAGTGAATTTTCCCATTTTCCAGCATCTCTGACTTTTCTGACCCCCTGTCATGTTTCATGAGGGGCTAAAATTCCAGGATATTATAAATACCCCCCAAATGACCCCATTTTGGAAAGAAGACATCCCAAAGTATTCACTGAGAGGCATAGTGAGTGCATAGAAGATATTTTTCGTCACAAGTTAGCGGAAAATGACACTTTGTGACAAAAAAAAAAAAAAAAAAAGTTTCCATTTCTTCTAACTTGCGACAAAAAAAAATGAAATCTGCCACGGACTCACCATGCCCCTCTCTGAATACCTTGAAGTGTCTACTTTCCAAAATGGGGTCATTTGTGGGGTGTGTTTACTTTCCTGGCATTTTGGGGGGTGCTAAATTGTAAGCACCCCTGTAAAGCCTAAAGGTGCTCATTGGACTTTGGACCCCTTAAGCGCAGTTAGGCTGCAAAAAAGTGCCACACATGTGGTATCGCCGTACTCGGGAGAAGTAGTACAATGTGTTTTGGGGTGTATTTTTACACATCCCCTTGCTGGGTGGGAGAAATATCTCTGTAAATGACAATTGTTTAATTTTTTTTACACACAATTGTCCATTTACAGAGATATTTCTCCCACTCAGCATGGGTATGTGTAAAAATACACCCCAAAACACATTATACTACTTCTCCTGAGTACGGCGATACCACATGTGTGGCACTTTTTTGCACCCTAAGTGCGCTAAGGGGCCCAAAGTCCAATGAGTACCTTTAGGATTTCACAGGTCATTTTGCGACATTTGGTTTCAAGACTACTCCTCACGGTTTAGGGCCCCTAAAATGCCAGGGCAGTATAGGAACCCCACAAATGACCCCATTTTAGAAAGAAGACACCCCGAGGTATTCTGTTAGGAGTATGGTGAGTTCATAGAAGATTTTATTTTTTGTAACAAGTTTGTGAAAAAAAAAACAATAAAAATCAATTTCCGCTAACTTGTTACAAAAAAATAAAATCTTCTATGAACTCACCATACTCCTGGGTGGGAGAAATCTCTCTGTAAATGGACAATTGTGTGTAAAAAAAAAATCAGAGAGATTTCTCCCACCCAGCATGGGTATGTGTAAAAATACACCCCAAAACACATTATACTACTTTTCCTGAGTACGGCGGTACCACATGTGTGACACTTTTTTGCAGCCTAGGTGCGCTAAGGGGCCCAACGTCCTATTCACAGGTCATTTTGAGGCATTTGTTTTCTAGACTACTCCTCACGGTTTAGGGCCCCTAAAATGCCAGGGCAGTATAGGAACCCCACAAGTGACCCCATTTTAGAAAGAAGACACCCCAAGGTATTCCGTTAGGTGTATAGCGAGTTCATAGAAGATTTTATTTTTTGTCACAAGTTAGTGAAAAATGACACTTTATGAAAAAACACCAATAAAAATCAATTTCCGCTAACTTTTGACAAAAAATAAAATCTTCTATGAACTCGTCATACACCTAACAGAATACCTTGGGGTGTCTTTTTTTCTAAAATGGGGTCACTTGTGGGGCTCCTATACCACTCTGGCATTTTACGGGCCCAAAACCGTGAGTAGTCTGGAAACCAAATGTCTCAAAATGACTGTTCAGGGGTATAAGCATCTGCAAATTTTGATGACAGGTGGTCTATGAGGGGGCGAATTTTGTGGAACCGGTCATAAGCAGGGTGGCTTTTTTAGATGACAGGTTGTATTGGGCCTGATCTGATGGATAGGAGTGCTAGGGGGGTGACAGGAGGTGATTGATGGGTGTCTCAGGGGGTGGTTAGAGGGGAAAATAGATGCAATCAATGCACTGGGGAGGTGATCGGAAGGGGGTCTGAGGGGGATCTGAGGGTTTAGCCGAGTGATCAGGAGCCCACACGGGGCAAATTAGGGCCTGATCTGATGGGTAGGTGTGCTAGGGGGTGACAGGAGGTGATTGATGGGTGTCTCAAGGTGTGATTAGAGGGGGAAATAGATGCAAGCAATGCACTGGCGAGGTGATCAGGGTTGGGGTCTGAGGGCGTTCTGAGGGTGTGGGCGGGTGATTGAGTGCCCTAGGGGCAGATAGGGGTCTAATCTGATAGGTAGCAGTGACAGGGGGTGATTGATGGGTAATTAGTGGGTGTTTAGGGTAGAGAACAGATGTAAACACTGCACTTGGGAGGTGATCTGACGTCGGATCTGCGGGCGATTTATTGGTGTGGGTGGGTGATCAGATTGCCCGCAAGGGGCAGGTTAGGGGCTGATTGATGGGTGGCAGTGACAGGGGGTGATTGATGGGTGATTGACAGGTGATCAGTGGGTTATTACAGGGAAAAACAGATGTAAATATTGCACTGGCGAAATGATAAGGGGGGGTCTGAGGGCAATCTGAGCGTGTAGGCGGGTGATTGGGTGCCCGCAAGGGGCAGATTAGGGTCTGATCTACTGGGTAACAGTGACAGGTAGTGATAGGGGGTGATTGATGGGTAATTAGTGGGTGTTTAGGGTAGAGAACAGATGTAAACACTGCACTTGGGAGGTGATCTGACGTCGGATCTGCGGGCGATCTATTGGTGTGGGTGGGTGATCAGATTGCCCGCAAGGGGCAGGTTAGGGGCTGATTGATGGGTGGCAGTGACAGGGGCTGATCGATGGGTGATTGACAGGTGATCAGGGGGATAGATGCATACACTACACAGGGGGGGGGGGGGGTCAGGAGGGAGCAGGGGGCAGTTTAGGGACTTAAAATAAAAATAGTGTTGACAGATAGTGACAGGGAGTGATTGATGGGTGATTGGGTGCAAACAGGGGTCTGGGGGGGGGGGTCTGAGGGGTGCTGTGGGCGATCAGGGAGCAGGGGGGGGGGGGGAAATCAGTGTGCTTGGGTGCAGACTAGGGTGGCTGCAGCCAGCCCTGGTGGTCCCTCGGACACTGGTACCAGGGATGCTCAAATTCGGATTCGGAAGATACCCGGATAGTTGCAATCCGGATATCTCCCAGTAATGCTGTGCGGGCTGGGCGGGGGGGGGTCAAGCTTACCTCTCTGACGTCTTCTTCGCTCGTCCCTCGGCGCCTCCCATGATGCGGTCCACGCGGCGGTCACGTGACTACAAACACTTCCTCCTTCCGGGTTGAAGGAGGAAGCGTTTGTAGTCACGTGATGCGCGTGTACCGCATCGTGGGAGGCGCTGAGGGACAAGCGAAGAAGACGTCAGAGAGGTAAGCTTGACCCCCCCGCCCAGCCCGCACAGCATTACTGGGAGAGGATTCCCCCTCTCCCTCCCGTCCCCAGAGATTCGAGGCTGCACAGGAACGGATCTGTCCTGCACAGCCTCTAACAGGCTCCTGCCTGTCATGTGACAGCGATCCCCGGCCGCTGATTGAGCCATAAATTGCTTTTCTCCTATGGTGCTGTCACTTACAGTAGGTAGTAGAAATCTGACAGAAGCGACAGTTTTTGGACTAGCCCATCTCTTCATGGGGGGATTCTCAGGGATTTTTTTATATTCTAAAGCACTTAGTGAATGGCAGTTGCTCTGTCCAACTGCCAAAAAACTGTGTAGTGAGCAGGGAAGCTGGCCAGCATCATTGTTTAAATCCTTTTTAGGGGCTGGAGGAAAGAGTGTCTCTATACGCCGACGACCTAGTTATATACCTAAAAGATCCTGGTCTATTTCAGGTGCCCTTGAAATATTTTCTACCTTTGCTCCATTCACGGGTTTAGAGGTAAACTGGTCCAAATCAAAACTTCTTCCCATAAACTCCACCTCCATACCTCAGGCCCCAATGGAGATTATCAACAAAACCAAATATTTGGGAATATGGATATCCAGTAGCACGGATAACTTTATAACGGAAAATCTAACCCCACTGCTTCAATATACTAAACAAAAGTAATTTGGCTGGCAAGGTCTTCCCCTATCCCTAATAGGAAGAATCAACTTAATTAAAATGAAGCTTCTTCCAAAACACCTTTATATATTTAGAAATTGTCCAGTCTGGATACCGTGGAATTTTTTTACACAACTAAATTCCATCCTCATAAGTTTTATCTGGTACAATAAAATCCCTAAAATTAGCCTAAAAAAAGCTGCAGAGCCCGTGGACAGAGGGAGGATTAGCTTTCCCGGACCTTTTTAAATATTTCTTGGCATGCCAACTTGTTACGGCAAACTGGTTGCTAACACAAGACCCTTCTAACGCCTCTACTATGTTAGCCGCATGCTACCCTCGGCTCCCTTGAAGCCCTTAGGCAAATATTATATAGAGGTACAAAAGCTCCATACCCCCTAACTACTAACATGAAAACAGTAATTAAGGCATGGGACATTACCCATAAATGGAACCGCTCTCCCTATAATAAATATTCCCCCCAAATTCCATTATGGAATAATCCAAAATTGCCTAATTTTTATACAATCCCAGACCCCATAATCTGGATCTCTAAAGGAGTAGCCAAATTGAAACATATTGTTGAAGCTGGGTCCCTGGCAGAATTTAATTCTCAAAGAAACTTTTTCTCTCCCAAACTCACACTTTTTCAGGTACATACAACTCAGGCACACCTTCCAATCGCAATTTGGAAGGGTACCAATTCGCTTGCAATCCACAGAGATGGAAGATGTACTACAAAAAGAAAATGTTAAAAAAGTGCTATCAGAAATATATCAACATATTATTTTACTTACTGAACCGCATATCACCATATATAAGGCTCACTGTTATCCCAACCTTAGATGATAAGGAATGGGAAGATGTATGGATTAAACCTTTCACATATCTAATAGCAACTCGCGACAGACTAATCCAATACAAAATCTAACACAGAGCCTATTTGACTCCTGCTAAATTGTCTAAATATATAAATATAATTATGACTAAAGCAGTCCTCTGCTGGAGATGTAATGCAGAAAATGCAGATCTAGATCATGTGTTATGGCACTGTTTTGAAATAGCTCCTATATGGAAGACTATTTGTGAGTACATTTCCCATATTACGAAAATAAATACCCCAATTGATCCCTATCACTGTATATTAGGGGATACAACCAAACTTGCTTCTACAAGAGCTCAGAGGACATTAGTGGGGCTCCTACTCTTCTACTTTCGTTAAGCTATTATCCTAAATTGGAAGAGTGAAAATGCACCTGCGCTACAATTTTGGAAAAATTTGTAAATTAATCCATACAGCTATACAAGGCTGCATATATAGCTAGAGGTTGTCCACAGAAATGTAAAAAAGAAGTATGGGAACCATGGATCAGTAATAAAGATACAAGTCAAAATATGACGTACATGTAATATAAACTGGCAACAAATAATATACTATTTAAAACCTGCCTGCCTTTTTATGTAAACCTGAATGTACAGTGCAGTAAATCCTTGAATTAATCATATATTAATACTGCTGAAGGATCTGATTGGGAGGAGGGGGGGGGGGGGGGGGGTTCTGGAGGTACACTACAGCAGTAATCTGTCTAGTGGGAGTCATGTGCAAGTTCTTTACATGTTTATTTCTTATGCTCACCTGCGAGTGAGCACACGGTTTGTTTAATTTTATATGCTATATAAAATCAATTAAAAGAATTTAAAAAAAAATCTTTTATAGGGAATATCTTTATAAAGAATAAAAGCCCTGCTGAGAATCCCCTATGAAGAGATGGACTAGTCCAAAACCTGTCGCTTCTGTCAGATTTCTTATACCTACTGTGACAGCAACATAGCAGAAAAGTAATTTATGGCTCATTTTACTCTGGAAAAAAACGTCCTTATTTGTCTATGTTTGAACATATTTTAAATTTTACAATTTTTCGCCATAGTGCACCTTTAAGAGAGAGTTGAACTTAATACAAAAGGCATAGAAATACACAAAGGCAGAGCTGTCCAACTACAGCCTTCAAGAGTCAAGGTCCTCACACATTTTTGGCACAACTCAAATGAATTGACAGGACTGAACCAGGAAAGGTGTGGATCATCGAGTAAAACACATTTCTCCGACCATCCTATAACACTGGCATGGATATGGCCTTCGAGGACTGGAGTTGGACAGACCGACTCTTAGGAAAGATTTGTACTCCATGGTAATAATCCCCCCACTCAATTTGATCATAAGATCACTAATTAGTATAGGCCTCCTCACTCCTACAGGCTTTGTGATAATAAAGGTAGTTTGTAATCCCTTCCTTCTAAGGTCATTCAGATCTTTGAACAGTATTATTCTAACCTCCTGGGCCAGACCTCTAAAACGTGAATCCGCAATCTCTAGAAGCCTGGTTGACTAGCCTGAATTTACCTTCAGTATCACATGAACAGGGCCAGATGGTTTCACCTCTCCATAATTTTAAAAAAAATTGACCTTCTAATCCCCATTTTAACCTTCCTATAAAGCTGAATTGATACTGATACTAAACTAGAATTCTGGCATCTAGTCTGGCTTCACTGATTGGAGATCTGGTTCGGGAGAGGCAAACTGTATTAATCCCTGGCTGTGACCATGTTAAAGTGTACCAGCCTGTGCAGTACTATTCACCGCCGGAGAGTGAGCACTGCGCATGCTCAGACTGGTCACAACTGCAAACGTTTGCCACCTTATAGCAGAGAATTAAAAAAAATCTATTACATGTTTGGTGGTTAATTATGTTCTCCATCTTTATTAACTCAACTCCACTGACTCCTTAAGCATCCCTTATCTTATTCATAGGGGAAAATAAGTCTAATGTGAAGATCAACCTCCCCTTCAGTCTGGGATCAGCAACACTAGGACAAGGTGTTTGGCAGCTCCTTTGACACCTGGAGGGGTCCAGCAAATCATCAGGTATACAGAAGATAATTATATAAAGGAGAGGTTCATGGCAGGAGTGTATCCAGTGTGTTACCTCCCTGGTTCAGAGTAAACACATCTAAAAACTTCACTTGTGTCATCCAAAACAACATTCTGTGACTGACTTGAGCGATAGCCTACTATCTGTACAGACGTCGGCTTCTGCTTGTTCCTCCAAGCTGCAGTACAGAGAGCCGGTCACACAAGCCATTACATGGGTGGCGGGCACGCTGTCCGACCAAAAAAGGAATATTATGGGCAACACTACCAACATGTATGTAGTGGCCATTCCTTGAACACAGAAACAGCATGGCAATGCAGCTCTCCTTTGTAAAGAAGCTTTACCAAGTTGTTTTGTTGTGCCACCAAGGCTTGTATGCTGGAGGGGGATTTCTATGCATAATATAAATGCTTCCATTACCACAATGACATACCAGGCTAGGCAGAGGCGTAGCTAGGGGTGGGCAAGGAGGGACACATCTCCCCGGGCGCAGCACTGTAAGGTGGCACAGAGCATGGCCACTGCACCCCCAAGTGAGTGAGAGGCAGCTCGCTGGTTGCCCAAAGTGCCCCTGCTCCTTTCCCTCCCTCTGCAGAGGAGTGCAGAAGTGTTAGCAGCAGAACAAGGGAGGGGACATCTGGCTAACTAAAGGGGTTACATCTGGCTATCTAAACGTGGGGAAGCGAGGCACATCTGGCTATCTATGCATGAGGAAGGGAGGAACATTTGGCTATCTGAAAGGGGAAGGGGGGCACATCTGGCTATCTAAGCAGCATTTGTACATTTGGCTCTACCCATGACAACACCCACATTCTGATGCAAGGCCAAGCCCAATTTGTGATGGGGGCTCAAAAACTGTCTTTGTCCCCAGGCGCTGAAAAGCCTTGCTACGCCTCTGAGGCTAGGAGAAACTACAGCAATAAATACATGACTGCAATACTGCAATAAATACTGTCCACAAGCTCCACAATGATATCTTTTTTCCCTACCATTTAGACTAGACTTTATTTAAGATATACCTGCAGATGTTCTCAATAGCAATGTCTCGTAGCTGTTCATACATAGATGGCTGGCTCTTCTTGCCATGGATAACATTCATTGTGGATTCAGAGTGCTCATTTGTGATGCTTATCTTAATGTCATTGGCTCCTGTAAATGTAAGTGAAGAAATCTTATTATTATTTACATCCACAAAAGAACTTGCACACATCAGTTATACAGTTTACAAGGCTTGGCAAACTTTTTTTTCCTTATAGAAGCTACCAAGATGACTTTGTGAGGTTAAAAAAAAATAAAAAAAAATTAAAATCTGACACTATTACAGGAACAGTAATTTAAATTCAACATAAACTAACATGAGAACTAGAAGCTGAAGTTATTGACTTCCAGTAGATGAAAACAGCAAACTGATATGTATTGCCACTGACTGTAACAGTAGCCATCTACTTCACAACTGAGGTGTAATTCAATAAACGATTGAATACTACTTGACCAGAAATCGATTGAGGAGTTTTACCTCTTGCACAACCTGATCTTGATCAGGTTTCAGATAACCTGTGTTAAAATCAATGAACCTACTAAACTGCTATTTTTATAGAGCTCAGTCCAGTACAAAGCTATGTGGCCATTGATCCTCCGCCTCTCCCTGTGCGATCAATAAGATTTACCACCTTTACTGACAACCTACGACCAATACATTTATCAAACTCCATTGACTGAGATGCTAGTTTTAAATGTTCTTTATTTGGGTTTGCTAAATAAAATGCCTCATCGATAAAAAAAAAAAAAAAAAAGGACCTTCATACCTGGACCTGGGGCTTCCTTCAGCCCCTAGCAGCCCATCTGTCCTCCTTGCAGCTCTGGTGTCCTGGGATCCCCTCTGTCCTTCAGCCCCTAGCAGCCCCTCTGCCAGGTCAGCATCTTCTGGGCCTGTGCGATCGCGCAGCCCACGTGGCCTGGAGCATTCTGCGCAGGCACAGAAGTTATGCGCCTGCGCAGAACGCTCCAAGAGCACGATGGCAAATGGTGCGCAGAAGATGCCGACCTGGCAAAGTTGGCATCTGCAACAGAGGTGATCCAGGGACACCGGAGCTGCGACGTGGGACAGATAGGCTGCCAGGGGCTGGAGGAAGCCCCAGATAAGTAGATCCTGTTTTTTTTTGTTTTTTTAACTTGCACCTATCCTTTAAGTCAGTGTTCCCCAACCCTGTCCTCTAGGCCCACCAACAGTGCATGTTTTGTGGAAATCCACACAGGTAAGTAATCAGCTCTGCTTAGACACTAATTACCTCATCTTTGCATGTGTGTGCTTTCCTGCAAAACATGTACTGTTGGTGGGCCTTGAGGATAGGGTTGGGGGTTAAAAATGGTTTAAAAATGAGGTCCTTATAGTGAAGTGCAAGTTTCTAAACAATGTATTAGGGTCTTTTTCCACGAAACAAATGGAAACGGCAGTGTCCATTTCCATTAGTGTGATGCCTTTGCGTAGCAATTTTTGCCCGAGCGCAATCGTCATCCTGACAAGTTTTGGATGCAATTGAGCTCTATTGTATTGAGTATAGTAGCTCAATCGCATAGTGGAAATTGGTTTGAAACGCGATTTTATTTCATAGTGGCAAATTTCACTGTTGTATCTTTGTAATAACTATTCTGTGCCTGGAAGGCATTGGTATTGTAAGTAACAGGATTTAAGGGTCAGGATTTATTTCTCAGAATTCAGAATCAAAGATGACCATATTCTAGAAGAATCCCATTCTTTAATTCTCTCTATTTCTGAAGACAGGATTTTCCCACCCTCCATTTATGCTTTTGATCATTATTTGGGCCCAGTCTAAAATAAGAAGATGGGTTTTATATTTTTACCTAGTATAGTACTTATATCTCCCCGCTGTTGGAAAGTCTTTTTTTTATCTCTGATATACCGGTACTGGAAATATGATAAGTCTTTGCAGCAAACAAAGCAGGGAGCTTCTGGCTGACAGCTGCACTGGTCCTGAGTAGCAGACTTCTTTTTTCCAAGCCGTAAGGAGAATGCATAGGAGTCCCGTGAAGCTTGCTATGGAACACAGCTCCATGGCTCTCTCTGCAAGAAATTGGCGCTGAAGTGCTTAGGATGGAATTATCTGAGTTTTTGAATAAGGAAACCCGGATTGGAACAGCAACACTATTTACAACTCCCTCTAAACTGGATATGACATAACCATGCAATATATATTATTCAGTATAAACTGTACTCTAATCTGTAATCAAATCTAATGTAGGTTATGCCACACTGTAATTCCTCTTGAAGAGCGTTCTGTCCTGAATTAAATCTGTGCCCTACCATTTCAGTCTCCATTTTGAAAATGTTACCAATCCGACTTTTAGGTTGATCATCAAAAAGAAACATTTTTTCTAGAGCAGAATGCATGTTCTGTATGGCTAAGAAACCACGTAGCAGGTAGAAATGAGCATTAGAGAAGAGTCAAAAATGTCAACATAGGTATTTCTACTGTAACAAGTCTTTATGAATGCATAAAAAGGGACAAGTTAAAAGAAAGTTTACCTGATTGGTATTGGCTGTGATATTTGTACAGCTTCACCAACACTGGAGATGGTATCACCAGGAAGTCCCGAAGCGATGGAGTCACAGAATGAACAACCACAGGGAAGCGCTCACACAGCCGCCCCATACCCTAATTGTAAAGAACACAACAATGCAATACTGTATATAAATCCTATGCAAAAGTTAGAGGCTGTCTGTACTGGCAAAAAGAAACATCTATAGTATCTGTTAGAGTTGGTGTTAGAATTCGGAACATCATTTCCGAATTCACTTCATCACACTTGACCACTATTCAGCACTGCACCTGCAGACAGTGTTGGGAGGGCATTCTCCTTTCAGCTGTGGAAGGAGGAGGTATGGAGTCAAGTGAAATGCACCTTGAAGTGCAAGTAAGGGAACTCCCTCTGACCATGTCCACAGGTTCAGTGCTGAATGATGTTTAAGTGTGATGTTAGGCTGAATGCAGAACAATGTTCCAAGTTCGAACACCAACACTAGTATCAGTTACAAACTGACCTGTAAACAGCAGATGAGGAGAGGCATGTGAGCGATGATGACTTTGCTGGATGTCTTAGATTGCAGCTTTTCAGACAGTTTGATGCACAGGTTCTCTGCACCTTTGGTATAAAAAAAATCAAGCATATGTATATTAGCATCAACTCAGAGACAAAGTTCACTGCAGACTATAACTCTTGATTACCACAGAGTCCATAGCATAATACCTTGTTCATCTTTTACTGCCCACACCATGAGGTCCACACAGGCTGCATTTGCCTGACATCTGAGCTTCAAGGGGCTCAATTCATTGTGTAACTTCTCTACATCATGAAGTATTTTCTGAAGCTCTGACTGGCTGCTATTAAACTGTTCAAGCACAAAATCATGGATCTCCTTCACAAATGAGGTTGGGAGGTCTAAAGAAGCAATACAGTAAAAGTTAATAAGCATTACAAAGATTTATGGCCTATAAAATAAAGCAAAACATCAGCAAATGTTTTTAGACTTTAGTTCAGCTTAAAGGACCACAGGTGCGAATATCTTAAAATGTAAATTATAAATATATACATATTGTGCGCGCGCGCGCACGCACGCACGCACGCACGCACGCACGCGCACACACACACACACACACACACACACACACACACACACACACACACACACACACACACACACACACACACACACACACACACACACACACACACACACACACACACACACACACACACACACACACACACACACACACACACACTTGTTTTCAAAAACCCCAATGCTGTAAAGGGTTTTAGGGAATTTAGTGTACATTTGTAATTGTGTTCAGAATTAAATCTTACAAGGACGTTTTAAAGAGAATCTGAAGCCAGATTAAAAATGGCTTTTTAGCTTATATTCAGCAGGGGCATGTTTGCCCCTGCTAAAACACCGCTATCCCGCGGCATAACGAGGGGTCTTTACCCCCCAAATCCCCTCCCGGGGAGCGCTTTCATGTGAGGCAGGGCTATGAGCTGCAGCCCTGCCTCACACGCGTCTGTCAGCGGCGAATCTCCGCCTCTCCCCCGCCCCCCTCAGTCTTCCTTCACTGAGAGGGGCGGGGGAAAGGCGGAGATCCGCCGCTAACAGACGCGTGTGAGGCAGGGCTGCAGCTCATAGCCCTGCCTCACACGGAAGCGCACAGGGGCAGCAAAATCCACAACCAAGTCCTGGATTTTGTAGGGGGGATTTGGGGGGTAAAGAACCCTCGTTATGCCGCGGGATAGCGGCGTTTTAGCAATGGCAAACATCCTCCTGTTGAATATAAGCTAAAAAGGCATTTTTAATGTGGTTTCAGATTCTCTTTAAAGAACCAAATGCAATTAAAATGATCAACGATCAATTGTTTTTGTAATACAGTATTAAATGGTTTTTTGTGTGATTTCTTCATTGACAAAATTATTCAGCCCCTTAAAGACTACCACTCTTCGTGCTCTCCAGCGTGGATGTTTCTCTCTCTAGCCTCTGACGCGACAGACACTAGAGGGAGAAACGTCCACGCTGGACCGCACGGAGGGTATGTATCTGCCGCTGCCTGCCGCCTGCATACACAAACTATTCAACGCTGGAGGGGAGCACAGAGGGGAGAGCAGAGGGGAGAGCCCGAGGTGAAGGGAAGGGGGGCGCCCCGCTGAAGTGCAACATGGCTTTCCCCTCATGCTGCATCCCCTCCAGCCCCCCAAAACAGACCCAATCGGGCCCCAAGGAGGGCCAGGGCCCCTCAGCGGGGGCAGGGGCTGCAGGCCCTATTCTTACGCTAGTGCTGGTGTGTTTACAAACATGGTGAAGTCAAGAGAATGGTCCAGGAAGACAAGAGAAGAGGTGATTTCTCTTCACAGGAAGATTGCAAAGATGTTAAACATACCAAGAGACACCATAGGAAGCATCATTTGCAAATTCAAGGCAAAGGGCACTGTTGAAATGCTACCTGGTCGTGGCAGAAAGAAGATGCTGACTTTGACTGCTGTGCACTACCTGAAGCGCAAAGTGGAGAAAAGTCCCTGTGTGACTGCTGAGGAATTGAAAAAAAGATTTGTCAGATGCAGTTACTGAAGATTCAGCTCAGACAATAAGGCGCACACTGCATAATGAAGGTCTCCATGCCAGAACTCCCAGGCGCACCCCCTTGCTGTCTCCAAAGAATAAGGGTCGACTGCAGTATGCCAAAAGTCATGTGGACAAACCACAAAAGTTTTGGGAAAGTGTTCTGTGGACTAATGAAACAAAATTAGAACTGTTTGGGCCCATGGATCAACGCTATGGAAGAGGAAGAACAAGGCCTAGGAAGAAAAGAACACCTTGCCTACTGTGAAGCATGGCGGGGGGGGGGGGTCAATCATGCTTTGGGGCTGTTTGGCTTCTGCAGGTACAGGGAAGCGTCAGCGTGTGCAAGGTACCATGAATGCTCTTCAGTACCAGGAGATATTGGATGAAAATGTAATACACTCCGTCACAAACCTGAGGCTTGGGAGACGTTGGACCTTTCAACAAGACAAAGATCCCAAGTATACCTCCAAGTCCACTAGAGCATGATTGCAGATTAACCTCCTGAGCGGTCTGGACGAGCTCAGCTCGTCCATCACCGCCGGAGGCTGCCGCTCAGGCCCTGCTGGGCCGATTTTTATCAAATAAAGTGCAGCACACGCAGCTGGCACTTAGCCAGCCGCGTGTGCTGCCTGATCGCCGCCGCTCTGCGGCGATTCGCCGCGAGCAGCGGCGAAAGAGGGCCCCCCTAGCCGCCTGAGCCCTGCGCAGCCGGAACAAAAAGTTCCGGCCAGCGCTAAGGGCTGGATCGGAGGCGGCTGACGTCAGGACGTCGGCTGACGTCGATGACGTCACTCCGCTCGTCGCTATGGCGACGATATAAGCAAAACAAGGAAGGCCGCTCATTGCGGCCTTCCTTGTTTATTCTGGGCGCCGGAGGCGATCGGAAGATCGCCTCCGGAGCGCCCTCTAGTGGGCTTTCATGCAGCCAACTTTCAGTTGGCTGCATGAAATAGTTTTTTTTTTATTTAAAAAAAACCCTCCCGCAGCCACCCTGGCGATTTAATCAGAACGCCAGGGTGGTTAAAGTCTGGAACATTTTGGAGTGGCCATCGCAGTCACCAGACTTAGAGACTCCGTAACAAAAATTGCGTCCTGTTTTTTATCATCCTACAAGTTCCAAAAGCTATTCTAATGTGTTCTGGATAACTGCAGCACTTTATACTATCACTGTCTCTGTAATAAATCAATGTATCTTTCCCCTGTCAGACTTGTCGGCCTGTGTCTGGAAGGCTGCCAAGTTCTTCAGTGTTGTGGTTCTGCTATGAACTCACCCTTCCAGGCCCCTCTCTGCACACTGCCTGTGTGTTATTTAGATTAGAGCAGCTTCTCTCTTCTCTCTTACAAGCTGGATAAATCGTCCTCTGAGCTGGCTGGGCTTTCACATACTGAGGAATTACAAACAAGGGCAAAGCTGTTTGCAGGAAGAAAAGAGCAGCCTGAAACTTCAGTGCATGGGGGAAAGAAACACACAAATGATCTGTTGAGATTCAAAAGGAATGCTGTATACAGCCTGCTTGTGTATGGATGTATTTTTCTATGTGTGGACATACTGTACATCAACCTACTTCCTGTTTTGGTGGCCATTTTGTTTGTTTACAAACAAACTTTTTAAAACTGTTTTTAACCACTTTTAATGCGGCGAGGAGCGGCAAAATTGTGACAGAGGGTAATAGGAGATGTCCCCTAACGCACTGGTATGTTTACTTTTGAGCGATTTTAACAATACAGATTCTCTTTAAATCCGATTGAGCACCTCTGGTGGGACTTAAAGAAAGCAGTTGCAGCGCGCAAGCCTAAGAAAGTGACTGAACTTGAATGGGCTAAGATACCCGTAGATCGCTGCAAGACACTTGTGTCAAGCTATGCTTCACGTTTAAAAGCTGTTATAACTGAAAAAAGGATGTTGTACTAAGAATGAATGTCACTTGGGGGTTGAATAAAACTGATAATGATGTGAGCACAGAAAAGACATTTGTGTTTATTTCATTATACATTTTATGTTATATTTGTCTGACTTACAAGTGCCTCTGATTTAATTGTAAACAAGATGACTGAAATGATCGAAATCAATGACCAACTGGCCAAAACACTCAATTTCAGTGGGGGCTGAATAATTTTGAACGTGAACGTGTACGTGTGTACGTGTGTACGTGTGTACGTGTGTGTACGTGTGTGTAAAATGAGCCATAAAATACTTTTCTCCCATGATGCTGTCACTTACAGTAGGTAGGATAAATATGACATTACTTTCAGGTTTGGGCTAGTCCATCTCTCCATAGGGGACTCTCAGCATGGCCTTTATTTTATTTAAAGACACTCCCTTGAAAAGATTTATACAAAGATGCTGGCCAGCCTCCCTGCTCACCATGCACTTTTTGGGCCAAAACGGTTCTGTCACATTTCTACTACTTACTGTAAGTGAACGCACCATAGGAGAAAAGTATGGCTCACTTTACTCTGGGAGAAATGCACTTCTTATTTGTATATGTTTACATATATTTTAAATTTGAAGATTTTTGCAACAGTGGTCCTTTAACCTCAACCAACACCATAGTGTTTAAAGAGCCTATTTCATGTAAAAAACAAACAAAACAAAACAAAAAAAACACATTCTATGGATTATTTTCTCATATAAAGTTAAAATTACTTGCTGGATCTTTTTCCTTCCACTCACTCCCTGTAAACCCAGTGTCTGCTGACTTCTGGCGATTGGCCCCACTCTCTTGCAGAGAAGTGCCATGACACTCTCTGTGCAAGATAGAGAAAGAAGCACAGAGGCACCACAGAATTTCTCTTCAAAGGGGGCAGGGCTACATGCCAGACGACAGCAGACACGAAGCTTGGAGAGTGAGTTCAAGGAAAAAAACAGGCAAGTATATGAGAAGAGGGAACATCGAATGTACTTTCTTTTAGACTGAATAGGCTCTTAAATTATTTCTGGGATCTGCACAGCAAGCTGCAAAAATATACAAGAGTATCATGGTCATATGCAGAATACAGTTTATTTCTCACGTGTATAGTTATTTCTACTTGGTAACAAAATGTAAATGCACTCTAGCTGGAAAAACAATCCTCTCCAGGTTATCTGTATAGATTAGAAGGCTTTAAAATAATTTAATGGAGATTCTAGCTTTATTCCTGATGTGTATAAATGACAACATAAGCAAGAGCCTTACAAAAACGTAAGAGGAATGATCAACCTCCTAGATTAGGGATGGGCAAACTATGGCCCGCGGCCGTACCCGACCCGCTTGCCCATTTCATCTGGCCACCGGATTGCATTTCCCCCCAGTAGGTGAACTGGCTTGCAGTATCCAACGGACACCGTGCTATTTCACTGGCTGCAGCTTACCTGTTACAGTCTGCAGGAGTCTGTATTCCAGCAAAAGGGTTTGGTGGAAAATGGCATCCAAAGCCTAGCACTGGAGTCTATTTGTGTCTCCAGTGCTAGGCTCTGGCCACCATTTTCCTGTAGTCCTGCTCTGCCCTGACAGCGCAGGAGATTTGCAGCCGGACTTGCTACAATGAAGGTTGAGGAGTAAGGCTGGAGGCCGAGAGAGGAGTCACCTCGCCTGGGGGCCAAGAGAGGAGTCACCTCCCCTGGGGGCCAAGAGAGGTATAACCTGCTAGGTGAGCACATTACTTTTTCTTTCAGGTGCCACTACTAACACCGGGTCTATTAGGGTGTCCTATTAGTGGGGAACATTAAAGGGTAACCCTGCCTCATACTTTATGGGGAAGTGCTGCCAAAAGTGTTTAAGGGGGGAAATGCTGCCAATTATGTTTATTTGGGTGAAATGCTGCCACATTATGTGCATTTTGGTGGAAGAGAGATACTGAAATGAAAATAATCAGAGCAAGAAAGGACTTTAGTTTATAGTTTATAAGTATTTATATAATATCAAACAATACAGAAAACCCACACTCCACACTTACCTTTCATGTTATACAGTGTATCTCTGAGCATCTTAAACATTGCTACATACAGTGGATCACTAAAAGTTTTGTAGTACAGATCTGCGCAGGGGTTTCCCTAAAAAAAAAAAAAATATATACAAATATATATTAATGAAAGCTATATGGATAGCACCATATACACAATAAATTAAAACATAAGATGTGACAAGACTTTCATAGTAAGTACAAATTAAGTCCTAATAATAACCAGATAGAATATAACCGTCACTTTGTGATCAAAATTCCATATGTTAATGTACACTATAATGCACAGTTTTAATAAAGACAAAAGCGGAACATATTGGCCTCGATTCATAAAAGTGCTGTCGGTAAGGTAAAGTTGAGCGGGGAAACACCGCTGTCGGTATTTCCGCCTTCAGGGTGGTAATTCATAAAAATGTTGATAGTTGTGACAGGCGTGCGGAGATATTCCGCTGTAGGCAGGCGTAAGGCTGTCGGGAGACATGCGGAAACAGGAGAAGCAGGCGGAGTCCCTCCGTGCACTGCTCTCTCTGCAGCTGCTTGGGAGATCTGTCCCATTCACTGCAATGTATTCCGCACGCAGTTCTCGCCACATCAGAGGTAGCGGTAATACCCGTCCGCATACCGCTACCTCTAATCTTTATGAATTGACTACTTGTTACTTTTGCTATGATAATCACCGCGCAAGGCGGTGATTTATCACTCTGCTCGCGAATGTTGGCTTTTCATGCGGAAAAAGCCTTTATGAATACAGATTTTGCTGTGTGGTCGGTAAAGTGAGCTGTTTTCAGCATTTCCGAATGCGGGAATACTTTATGAATCGAGGCCATTGCTGAAAAAGAAATTAATAAAAGATAACTAGGCCCATAATGATTCAGTGACAGTGTGGCTGATATTCAGCTACAGTGTGAATGAAGTCTGCCATGAAACAAGCACACCGGCCAGAAGGCAGACAATGGCAGATGCCATCCATTCTTTTTATAATGGAACTATTGTTTACATAAAACATACCGTAATTTTTTTTCTAACTCTTGGATAAAGAAGAGAAAACACAGAACATCTATCTGAGATATTACACGGACTATAATCTCACTGGAGCATTGGAAGTGAAATAAGGGACACAGACAACAACAAAGGCTTTGATTCATAAAGCATTACCACATTCGGGAATGCAGAAAACAGCGGACTTTACCAAGCACTTAGTAAAATGTCAATTCATAAAGCTGTTACTGTATAAAAAACTGAAATTACCGAGCAGTGAGGTAAATTACCGACTTGTGCGGTATTTACCTCAACACGTCAGTAAATGTCAATTCATAAAGCCTACAACAAGCGGTAATAACCACGATAATTACCGACACCTCTGGTGTGGTCTTAACAATGCAAAGTCTGTGTGACTCTGTGCTGGGAACACACAAGCAGAAGCAGAGACAGCTGCTGACTGACAGGAGCAGGGAACCAAGAAGCCAATAGAAACAGCCCATCTCCTGCTCGGATTTTGATAGGACCCGCAGGTTTCTCCGGAGGGACAAAAAAAAAAAAACTTTTCTAGCCTCAGGGAGCCAGCAGAGAATCGGAAAAAATCTGATTTCCCCAGAAACCCTTCAGCAGTGTAACCCATTCAGTTCCTGTTTGAATGTGACATATGTAAAGCTTTGTGGCGTTAATCTTAAAGAGAATCTGTATTGTTAAAATCGCACAAAAGTAAACATACCAGTGCGTTAGGGGACATCTCCTATTACCCTCTGTCACAATTTCGCCGCTCCCCGCCGCATTAAAAGTGGTTAAAAACAGTTTTTAAAAGTTTGTTTATAAACAAACAAAATGGCCACCAAAACAGGAAGTAGGTTGATGTACAGTATGTCCACACATAGAAAATACATCCATACACAAGCAGGCTGTATACACCCTTCCTTTTGAATCTCAAGAGATCATTTGAGTGTTTCTTTCCCCTGCATCTCTCATGCACTGAAGTTTCAGGCTGCTCTTTTCTTCCTGCAAACAGCGTTGCCCTTGTCTGAATTTCCTCAGTATATGAAAGCCCAGCCAGCTCAGAGGACGATTTATCCAGCTTGTAAAAGATAAGAGAGCAGAGAGAAGCTGCACTAATCTAAATATCACACAGGCAGTGTGCAGAGAGGGGCCTGAAAGGGGGAGTTCATAGCAGAACCACAACACTGAAGAACTTGGCAGCCTTCCAGACACAGGCTGACAAGTCTGACAGGGGAAAGATACATTGATTTATTACAGAGACTGTGATAGCAGAAAGTGCTGCAGTCAGCCAGAACACATTAGAATAGCTTTTGGAACTTGTAGGATGATAAAAAACAGGATGCAATTTTTGTTACGGAGTCTCTTTAAGCTACGTACACACATGTGACAACGATCGTTTGTTGTCAACGACGAACGAACTTTTAATTGATGAAAGAACGACCTAAGAAAAGTTAGTTTTAAAAGGAGTGTAACTATCAGATCGTTAGAACGAACGTTACATCACGTAAAAGTAAGTATTGCGCCTGCGCATAAAAATGAAAAGTTCCATGGAGAAATAGTGAAATGCGCATGTCAAGCCTAGTACAAACGATCGTTTCCAACGATGTACTAATTTTGCAAACGATCGTCGTTGGGAAAAATCCGCCAAGCTAGATCATTCGTTTTGAACAATGTAGCTCGTCCGTCGTTAGACTTCATGGTCGTTGGCTGCTTTTTTTCAAACAATCGTCGTTTGAAAGGATCGGGGAATGATCGTTTCAAACGACTATAGTCGCATGTGTGTACGCACCTTAAGTTGTCGCAATTAAAAAAAATGTTAAGAAAGCCTAATGGACAGCAGAGCCAGGACAAGGTCCTCCGGCACTCAAGGCTGAGACCCCAAAGTGTGCCCCTTCATCCCTCCCATCCCAGCCATCACACACTGATTGCTATTAGAATAAGAAGCACCCCAGGGCCCCCAATACCTTAATTTCTAGTTATCTGGTTTGCAATCACTGCAATGTATCCCCTTTTCTTATTTTTCTCTGCTTCAAACACAATAGGGGAATGATAGCCAAGTGAGTTTTGCGCCCCCTCCTACACTACACCCTGAAGCTAAAGCCTCTCTCGCCTCTGTCTTGGCTCTGATGGACAGAGATTCAGAGCGAGCAGAGGCAGTATAACAAATGTGCATTCTAAAGAGATGTTGGTTGCAGCACAATGACACAAAGGCATGTAACTGGGCACATGACATGCCTCTGTGTCCTATTAAGATTTGAAAAGGACGCCTCGGTTCTCTTTAAAGCGGACCCAAACCAAACATTTTTTTAATTCAAAATATTTAGTTGCACCACTCTGACACATACAAAGATAAATAAACACTCCTTCAAGCCTATGAGCATTTTAGTGCATGCTTTTCACCCTTCTCTTTTCATAACTAGGGTTATACAGGTGGCAGCCATTAGCAATTCCTCCATTGCCAGACACCACCTACTCCACCAGTTTGCCAGATTATTTCCCGGCAATATGAAAGGAAGGGAGGGGTTCCTCCAATAAATGTAAAATATTTTATATTTGTCATCATGCAGCTGAAAAAAGTCTGATATTTATTATTATAATTTAGAAAATAGATTTTATTTCTGAAATCTTGTATTTTTTAATTTGGGTCCACTTTAAAGGGACACTTAAGTCAAACAAAAAAAATGAGTTTTACTCACCTGGGGCTTCCAATAGCCCCCTGCAGCTGTCCGGTGCCCTCGCCGTCTTCCTCCGATCCTCCTGGCCCCGCCGGCAGCCACTTCCTGTTTCGGTGACAGGAGCTGACAGGCTGGGGACGTGAGTGATTCTTCGCGTTCCTGGCCACAATAGCGCCATCTATGCTGCTATAGCATATATCATATACCATATAGCAGCATAGAGGGTGCTAATGTGTCTGGGAACGTGAAGAATCACTCGCGTCCCCAGCCTGTCAGCTCCTGTCACCGAAACAGGAAGTGGCTGCCGGCGAGGCCAGGAGGATTGGAGGGAGACGGCGAGGGCACCGGACAGCTGCAGGGGGCTATTAAAAGCCCCAGGTGAGTAAAACTCTTTTTTTTGTTTGACTTAAGTGTCCCTTTAAAGGGACACTTAAGTCAAACAAAAAAAATGAGTTTTACTCACCTAGGGCTTCCAATAGCCCCCTGCAGCTGTCCGGTACCCTCGCCATCTCCCTCCGATCCTCCTGGCCCCGCCGGCAGCCACTTCCTGTTTCGGTGACAGGAGCTGACAGGCTGGGGACGCGAGTGATTCTTCGCGTTCCCAGACACATTAGCACCCTCTATGCTGCTATATGGTATATGATATATGCTATAGCAGCATAGATGGCGCTATTGTGGCCAGGAATGCGAAGAATCACTTGCATTCCCAGCCTGTCAGCTCCTGTCACCGAAACAGGAAGTGGCTGCCGGCGGGGCCAGGGGGATCGGAGGGAGACGGCGAGGGCACCGGACAGCTGCAGGGGGCTATTGGAAGCCCCAGGTGAGTAAAACTCATTTTTGACTTAAGTGTCCCTTTAAGTGTAAAGGGGACCTTATTTTACCAGCTCATCTGCAATTAAAAAAACAATACCAGCAATAAACAAGTGTAAAGAGTACCTCTGTAACTTCAGCTATTAGGGCATCTAAAGAGCTCAGCATTGGCTCTGCAACAATCTGCTTCACCTGCCAGGGATAAAGGAATAAGGAATTCAGTAATGATGACATCAGCGCAGAGGTAAAGGTCAAGCCAAAAATATTCAATTGTGGAGGAAGTGAAGAAAGGTTAGAAACCGGTCACAACTGTCATAGGGACAGGAAGGGACGCAAAATCACAAAGATCAAAACGAGAGAGTGAGACAGACAATGAGTGTATACGTGGTATTTAAAGAAAACCAGTGCTGAAATGGTTATGGAGTGAGACTCAGAAGTGAATCATAAATTGCTCACAATGGCCAACTGCCACTTTCTCTTATGTGATACCGATGACATGATTAGTGAGCAATGGTCTAGAGACAGCTGGCCAATGGGAGCTGCTTAGTGAAGGAGGAAGGGACAGGCGCAATTTAAGACTTAGGCCAGAGGCTCATTCCATAAATTGCTGTAAACAAGTCCCATTTCATATGTGATCGAATTTGCCATTAATTGACCAACAAGTTAAAGGAACACTATCGCGAAAAAAGTAGGCAGTTAAAAAAATGTGACAGATGACAGGTTTTGGGCCAGTCCATCTTTTTAAGGGGGATTCGTAGGGCTTTCTTTGTTTTCAACAGCATTTCCTGAAAAGTTGCAAAATCTAACTGACATAATAGTGTGCAAGTGATTAGGGAGGCCGACTGGTATCTTGCTATTTTGGCAGTTAAACTGCTGTTCAGGAAATGCTGTTGGAAACAAAGAAAGCCCTGAAGTTGAAGAGAAATCGAGAGCCCAATATGGTGTAGTATGTCAAAATTGATTGGATAAATGAAACAGTGAGATGGTAATACTCACAAACACGGGTTACCACCTAGGTAACCACTCATTAGGCAGGTGAGGAGATTAGACCTGTCCTCACTCAGGATTAAGAAGTCGCTCTCTGTAGATAGGAAGAAAGGGGGTAGATCACCCCTCCACCTGGGGTGGACTCAAATATATTGGTAGGTGAACAGAGGCGCCAGAAGGATAAAAGTACATAACATTTTTTAAAAATTGCTGGGAGGAAGTGGTGGACTCGCCTCCGTTAAAGCAGACACCAAGGACTGTAAATGTATAGATATACACATTTATTGAAAATACCCCAAAGATGCAACGCGTTTCGCGGGCACAGCCCACTTCTTCAGGCAATAAGCAGGGGATAAACAGCAGCAATTCAGTTATAGCAAGCAGAGCACCTCTGTCTACACAGTACGCTCCTGGTCACATCAGCGGGAGCGAGGACACGGCAACGCAGGCGCAGTGTTTTTCAGACTTTAAAGTCTGAAATTCCAGAAGTGATCCGGAGGCGGGGCCGGAGCATCGGTGAGTGGCTGCGCGGGCACAGGATGTCTGCGGGGGACCATTAGAAGCCCCGGGTAAGTTCAACTCATTTTCCTCCGACCCCCCTACAGTGTCCCTTTTAAAAAAATGCAATGATAGCCAGATTCTAAAGCCCTAAAGTTCAGGAACTTATTTGAAATGACTATAGATAAAAATAAAATAAAACACACATTCATAAATGTAAATCGTGTTTAAAATGACCTGTTCTACAATATGATTTTTATAAACATATTACATGAAATTAAATTCTAAAAATGTACCTTGGGAAGTGGTAAAAGGAAACAGTGAGACCACTGATGGTGTTAAAACAAGATATATACAGCACACGCATACATAACTAAACAGGACAAAGCAATGACAATGTAGTGGTCTCTGGGGAGGAAATGTGACTGTACCATGCACAGTAGCTGACGCAGGGTTTCCTGTGGCATGTCAAAGTCCTTGTTGTTTACACCAGTGAAAAGAGGAGACACAGAGAAACTAGAGCTGATAGTAGTGAGGTAATAATCTGGATCTACTGCACTGCCATCTGGTAAATAGGAACCTGTTGGGATGAAAAAGATCATGTGAAAATAAATGCATCCTCAGGATCTACATAGGATTCTCTGTACAATGATCATATTAGTTTATGCAGTTGTTCCAGCACAGCTCCTTTGGCTACAATAAAGTGTCAAACACGCATGACCATTGTGGCATAAAGAAAAGTCTATGTGAAATATTTTAATTCACTGACAGAGAAGATTACACTGGCGTGGATCTGCGGCATCCTCTTCTGCACACTTGTGGATCTTCGCTTGGGTGTTTACTCTGCCCATTTGGCCTGGTTGATTTACAACTGACAGATTTGCATCACAAAACTGGGGCACTTGTTTTGCCCTGTAAGTACTTTTCTCATGAAGCGGTGTCTACTGTGGAATATTAAATATTGTATGACTGACCAGGGGGATTCTGTGTTCCTTTACTGTATGCTCATAAGAACATATACAGGTAGTCCTCGGTGAACGAACGAGATAGGGACTGTAGGTTTGTTCTTAACCTGAATCTGTTCTTAAGTCGGAACACTGTGCTATCTCTGTCCCCTGTACCTCCTCTGTGCCTCCAGTGTCCCCTCTGTGTCACCTCTGCCCTTTGTACCTGTTCATACAAGTTTAAAAGCCATTTTTTCTTTGATTTTTGTTTTTAAATCCAATTTGAAAAAAAGTTTTTGGCTTGCTCCCATGGAAACAGGGAATCCATGCCGTTCGTATCGGCGGGTCGTTCGTAAGTCGGGGACTACCTGTACCTATATTGTGTGCCTTTGAAGAAGTAACAGTCTAAGGTTGTGAAATGCACGAGGCTGCATCTTATGCCTAGTACACACCATACAATTTTCTGTTAAGTGGCCCATACACTCAGCCGATTATCGATCGATCGAAATTGATTGACCAATCGATCAATTTGTGGCCGATTTCGATCGATTTTGGCCGATCTGACATGATGGAAAATCTAGGTGGATCTGTTGAGATGGCTTATTTTGCATTGGACCTAATGAAAATCTGATGGCAAACAAATGCCATCAGATCGATTTCCAATAGATTTCATACTGAAATCTATTGGAAATCTGTTCCTAGTAAAAATGTTCCTAAACACATCAGAGAGATCAGAGATCTCTCTGATGATCTATCTGCTGCTAATCTAACGAGTGTATGGCCACCTTTAGATTTTTTGTAAGATTTTCTGTACTTCGATTATTTTCTGTAAAGTACTGGTAGAGACTGGTCATTATTTCTGGTGCATTGTCTGCTGGTCCTCTCCTGCTGAGTAGAACAATGCCTAATGCTGGGATTACACGATGCGTTTTTTGCGTTCGATTCGGAGCGCGATCTATTAGCCATTCGATTTTCTGCTCGATTCTCTTATCTTCCACTCGTTTTTCTTTGACTTCTATAGGAAATCGAGCAGAAACAAATCGAGCAGAATATTGGACATGTCAGAATTTTATCATCGAAGGCATCTATCGGAACGATTCTTACAAAAAAACGTATTGTGTAATCCCAGCATAATTGCTAGGCAGACAGATGGTTAGAAAGATAATTTCCAACATGTTGGCAGGTAAATCTTACAGAAAATTGTATGGTGTGTACTAGGCATAAAGCTGGTGACAATACCATGAGGTAGTGGCTATTATTATATTATATTCACCTGTCCCTCTGAATGTTTTTTTACGACCTATTAAAAGTTATGTTTTATGATTTGAAAGTGTGAGTGACGCAAATGAAACCCTCCTTTTTTTTAATCACAATATTGTTGTAGGAGTCTGAAGGGGACTAAAAAAAAAAATTAAAAAAAAAGGGAGGGGGGGATGGGGGTCGGGTTATGTCCTTATTTCCTCTGTCTACAAGGTTATCTGTAAGTAGAGAAGGATCTCAAACTGCCATCTTGACCAGGCCAGGTCTTTCCAGCAAGTTGAACCCAAGAGCAAAATAAAGGTGGCCATACACTCGTTAGATTAGCAGCAGATAGTTCATCAGTAGATTTTCTGATCTATCTGATGGGTTTAGGAATGTTGTTTTTACTAGGAACAGATTTCCAATAGATTTCAGTATAAAATCTATTGAAAATCGATCTGATGGCATTTTGTTGCCATCAGATTTCCATTAGGTTCAATGCAAATTGATAAGCCACCTCAAGAGATAAGCCTACATTTTCCAACATGTCAGATCGATTGAAATCGGCCGAAAATCCATCGATTGGTCAATGGATTTGTGAATGATTTCGATCAATCGAAAATCGGCTGAGTGTATGGGCCCCTTAAGAGAACACAAGATGCCAACACGTGATTCTTATTACTGTGGCGTAATGAATGTCTGTTAACACACTACCTTCAAAGTATGGGATGGAGGACCCTGCTGGAGATCCAGGAGGAGGGACAACACGATCAGGGCTAACCTGCGGATCAAACAAGAGAATAGACATCAGATTCAAAATAGAAAAAGTATACTACTTCACAATAACAGAAAATGTATTAAATGCGACATTTGCACAATACATTAGTAATTTACCATATATATCATTGCTAAGAGGTCTGCTCCCTACTTCTCTAAAAAGCAGAGATGGAATCTCCACACTTAAGGAATGCAGATGGGAAAAATATTCTACATATTAATACAGAATTTATATATAATTAAATATTTAAACAAGTTGAAAAACAGAAAAATGAGCCTGCTACAAGGCCTTGTGTCTACACAATTCCAGTAGGTTTTGCGAGTAGTTGGTGACATCAGACTCAGCGACTCACATCTACAAGGGTTGCATCTGAGACCATGCTTATGTGCCCTAAAGCCCTGTCAAAGTTGACATCTGCCTAAACTTGCCCTGCCAAAGCTGACACCTGCCTAAACTGAACATTGCTGATAAGTGGTTTAGTTAAACACGTGACAGAGATCATAATCCTGCCCCACTCGAGGAAGTTTGTTTAGAAGCTTTTTTATTTTTATTTTTTTTTGCATTTTTAAGGCTGGGTATTGTTACACATAAACCAAAGCAAAGAATGCTAAAAGCCTCAGAGCTGATTTGTTACTAATCAAACATTCAGTCACTGTAAGAAAAATGTTTTGGAGAAAATCTAAGTGACTCCTGTGCAACATACTTGATCTTGGGCACTAAAGCTGGACTTACTCCAAGTCCAACTTACTGGGAGGTCTATGAGCTGGTGAATAATGGACTCTAAGCACTTGAGCTGTGGCCACTAGGACGCGCTCTAAAGGCAGTAGCAGGATTAGGGAGTCTAGACCAGGACTCCTTACTGAACAGGTGCTGGCTTACTGAACAGGAAAAGCTAAAATTTGAACCTAGGTCTCCTGTGTCAGAGGTGCGTTATTGACTTCATACTTTTCTCTTTTTGATTACTCTTGTGATTGCTTTGGTTGAAAGTAGTGTGAAAGAGTGGATTTGTCCCTCAACAGTGACATGGTCTGCCATGGCTTCATTACTCTGCTTGCTTTATCAATGGTAAATGAAACTATTGTTTGTATAAAACTATTTCAGAGTGCAGATACACAGTTCAGTACCTGAGAGCCACTAGATACGCTGCTGGTCTTTCTCTTCAGTGAGTCCCCTTGACAAACAGTCAGCAGAGAGTTAGGCAGAATAGATCGAAAATCATTGAAGGAACGCCTACGGATCCCTTCCAGCTCTTCTGGAGCTTTTAGAGACTGAGTCATCATCTTGGGAAAAAGCTTGGACAGGAGGGATTCTTCAGAGTTGCTGTAGCGACCAAATGCCCGGGAAATACCAATCAAACAGGGAACAGCATATTTGCATAAGTATTCTGCAGGAAGACATGGTAGGCATTCATTACAATCTGTAGAAAGCACATCAATTGCAAAACAAGAAGAAAGTTTTGCCCAGCCAGTAGCTTTTTCATGCCATTAAAGGTGAACCAGTAACATTACAAGAACATGAGCAAATGCAGTTTGAAATTTCAGACACAAGGTAGAGCATGTAAGTACCTATGAATATCTAACTGAATTCCATGGGTCAAGGAACTCTATCTAGACCAACAGGTACAAGAGAAATGTGACTTTACTGAACCTGACCTACGAATACACACTTAACCACCATAAATTACACATTATTTTAACAAAGTTATAATTACCTGCCAGAACTTTTCCTCCTGTATCCCTCCCGGAGCTTCCAACGTGTAGCCTCCCACCCAAGAAAACCACCTTGGTGTTTTCACTAGCTCAAGTAGAGTAAACACCATGGCATTTTAATGCAGAGGGGTGGAAGACACAGAGCTCTGGGAGGGAGTCTGGAGGAAACGGCCTGCCATGAGGACCCATTGTAATTTACACTGGAGGTCCGTGTTAAATGGTTGGGCTCTCCAGGGAATAATTTCTCCACATTTAGCCTCATTTTACACTCTCTCTTTACCAGCAGAAGCATCTTATTTTGCACTCTCCGTTTCCCAGCAGAAGCATCTTCTTCTATTATTTCTAAATTGGTACAGGATGAATATTAACACATATAGGTCCTGATTCAGTAAACTGCGGGAAGATTGCCACGCACAGGCAGCACATCACAATTTTACTGTTATTACCACTGACAGCATAACATGAGTTGCCTAATTAGCATGACCCACGTTACCAAAGTAACAAGTGTTGGTAGAGTACCCTAGCAGTACTTGCGTTACTTAGGTAATGTAGGCTGTGCGAATTAGGCAACTGGCACTATGCTGTCAGCAGTATTAAAAATTGATTTGCCATTGTTTTGCAATGTTATCTATGCAAAAGAGCTTCTCTGAGCTCTCTGACCAGTTTAGTCAGCTACAGCTCTGTTTTCTGAGGCGCTTATATTTCAAAGAAACAGTGAAAGACAACTTCAGGTAAGATTTTTAGGGCAGGGGAGTTGAAAAGGTCATTAGCCCTGCTCTGTGTCATAGTTTACAATACAGTGTGGTTTGTAGATTGCAAATATGATAGAATAATGCAATGCTTAAAAAAAAAAAAAAAAAAAAGAAAACTATATACCTGAATAAAAAAAACATGAGACTCTTTTCTTTGCTACTAATGTCCTATCAATTATCCATACTACACATACAATATCATAAGTTTTTTTCCACGCCAGTGTCACTTTATTGTGTTTAAACTACTATGTGGCAGGCGGAAGTAGGTTTGTACTAAAACCACCTTTAGGTCAGACGTCAGACAACTAGTGCAGAAGCCGCTCTCCTGCACACGTTGAATAGCCTGCGGCGTGTCGTCGGGATGCTGCGGTGCAACGCAATCAGCAGCGATAGCCATTAATTCACCAGATGAGAAACCGCCAGCTCTCGACGATTAAAAGCTCGCAGGTGCGTCGTACCGCAACGAATCGAAACGCTGCATCGGGTGTGAAAGGTAAAATGAAAGTCTATGGACTTTGGTTAACGCAGAGTTTCAACTGTGTTAAAATGCAGCAAATGGGCTCTGGCGTGAAAGAGCCCTTAGAGCACTTTATGACAAACAGCTAAACCGTGCAGTTTAGCTGCCCATTTGCCAGGGTTAAGTGCCTTCTGGTAGCACAAAAATGCAACCGAATAGGAGAGTTTGTAACCACGGGTGTGGCAGCAGTTGACACGCGGTCAAAAAAAAAAAAAAAAAAAAAAAGATGAAGGTCACATCCAGGGCGGGCGTTCGCAAGCATATGCATTGATTGCCACAAGTGCTGGACGTTTGCAACTGGCTTTAAGTGCCCTGTACATAAACAAGAACGGCTCACAAGCAGTTAAAGGACAACTGAAGTGAGAAGAATATGGAGGCTGCTATACTTATTTCCTTTTAAACAATACCAGTTGCCTGGCAGCTCTGCTGGTCCATTTGGCTGCAGCAGTGTGTGAATCACACCAAAAACAAGCATGCAGCTAATCTTGTCAGATCTGACAATAATGTCAGAAACAACTGATCTGATGCATGCTAGTTCAGGATCTATGACTAAAAATATTAGAGGCAGAGGTGCCAGGCAACTGGTATTGCTTAAAAGGCAATAAATATGGCAGCCTCCATATCCCTATCACTTCAGTTATCCTTTAAGGGCTCTTTCACAGTGCAACGTTAAAGTCGCACATTATAAAATACTTTAACGCAGAGTAATGCACAGCAATGCAAAGTCTGTGCGACATTCACAGTGCACACGTTGCTTTAGTGTGTAACGTGTAGCGTTATTAAAAAGTGCTGCATGCTGTGCGTTTAGCAATGAATCTGCTGCGTTACTTGTGTTGCACATGCTCAGGAATGTTTTTTTTTTCCTTTTTTAAAATTTTCTGCATGCGCCATTTTCGTTCCATAGCAAATACATTTTGTAACGAAAGTGTATATGCATTACGTTAGCACCGCGTTGTGCGACCTTAACGTTGCATCAAACACAACGTCCTACTGTGCAAGTAGCCAAACTGTTCTGCTGTCAGCTCAGTTATTTATCTGAAAGAAGCCTTAGAGATGGTTGTGGTATATCAGAGGTCATCAAACGTTTTGGGTCGAGGGCCGGGTCAACATACTTCAGACTGCTGGGGGGCCGGAGTATACATAAGATGATGTATTTGGGGGCCAGACAGTGAAGCATACCCAGGTGACAACCTGAAGTCCAATTGGACTGCAGTGTCACCTGATGTGGAATTTGATTGGAAACTAGCAAATTATTGCTTTCTGGCTTCCATGTGGACGGGTGGTGCCAGCACTCCTATTCTATTTGTGAACCATCAATATTTAAAGATTAGCTAACCGCATTTATAAGTAATACATTTTGTGCGTGGGGGGCCGGTAAAAAAGCCTCAGGGGGCCGCATTCGGCCCGCGGGCCTTCGTTTGAGGACCACTGTGGTATATGGATGCAAAAACAGAGAACTGCTATAGATGTCCGCGGCAGAGAGTAATCCGGTCCTCACATAATGTTCAACACATTCTCAGAACTAGGTGTTTAACACCGCTCGGCATGAAGCCATGTTCATATACTTACTATTTTGTTAATAAAGCAAAATAAAAAAAATGATTTAATGAAAATGAATAAGCTTCTCTGAAATCCCACAGATACAAAGTGCTTAATGATTGGCCAATCACTGACCAATTCTACCATCTCTATGTGGTAAGAGGGTTTACCTACACAATCTGCTCATAATATTTAATATCAGTTGACTCATATTAAATGGAGGTGGTAAAATTGGTCAGTGATTGGACAATCATAATTGCAAGCGTGTACCAGGCTTTACTAAGGTACTGCCAAGTAGGCCTGAATTTTAGGATAAAATTGAAATGAGCGATTTCTGTTCGAAATCACGATTTCGATTCGATTTACGATTTCGTTCAAATCAAGCTTTGTTTCCCCTCTGTGCCTCTCTGTCCCTCTCTCTCTCTATGTGCCCACTCTGCATCTCTGTGCCCCCTGCACTTGCTGGGATTTGGGGGAAGATTGAAGCTACTTCTAACTTCCCCATGTGGAAATAACGTCATCTCAGAAATTGCCACTTTGACGATTCTGAAATTGTGAGCTTGGTGATCATGATTTCGATTTATCGTTCAGGTCTACCGCCAAGCATCTCCCGATTTAATCTAGGATCGCAGTAGTGCTAAAGCAGCCCATAACAGGAAGCTGCATTGATGTTGCTACTATGGATGGTTAATGCATGCAAATTTATGCAGCTTTTAAAAAGGACTTCTCTAATTTAACCTCGCCTGAACTCGATTAGTCTGTATTTCAAGCTGCATAATTTCGCATACAAAATTTGCACAATCCTGCATAGACTCTTATTTGCAACTCAGTAACCATTCCTAGTTGCCACGTGTTCGATCCTGAGATTAGTACAGTGCACATTTTGCATGGTAATTTCAAACACGAAACTGATCAAAGATCTATGTTAATAATATTTAGTCCAATACCTGTTTAGTGCTTACATCTAGACAGTGTACAGTCTTGTCATTAGTGATTCCTCAGAGGCGCTCACATTCCAATCCCTATCATAATCTAAGCCTAAATTTGGGGCAATTCAATTAACTTAAAGTGAACCCGAGGTGAGAGCAATATGGAGGCTGCCATTTTTATTTCCATTTAAACAATACCAGTTGCCTGGCAGTCTTTCTGATCTTCCGGTATAAGTAGTGTCTGAATCACTACCCTGAAACTAGCAAGTGGCTAATCCAGTCAAACTTGAGTCAGAGCAGCTGATCTGCATGCTTACTGTCTTCAGCTAAAAATATTAGAGAAAACGGGATGAGGGGGGCAGCCAGCAAACTAGTATTGTTTAAAATGAAATGAATATGGCAGCCTCCATATCAATCTCACCTTGGATTCCCTTTAACTACATGTTTTTGGAATGTAGAGGAAACAGAAGTTAGGGTGAATGCTGACACTGAACTCAGGTGTGTGATTCTGTTTCTATTTTATTTAATTTATATGTGTATACTGGCAGTAACACTGAATATCAGGGCTGTGGAGTCGGAGTCGTGGAGTCGGGCAATTTTGGGTGCCTGGAGTCGGAGTCGGGAAAAAATGCACCGACTCCGACTCCTAATGAATTTGTAACTGTAATTAAAATAGAAAATATGATAAAATGTTCTATTTCTCAGATAATAGTCATTAAAAATAATGTATATATACAGTATATATACAGTAATAGCTGTGCTTAGTCCACAAAAATGAAATAAACCAATCAAAATTAGTTACTTGTGCTGCTTCAATAAAGCAGTCCCCGTATTTTTAAGGTCAGATTGCGACTGTATATATGATGTGTACACAGGAATCTCTTATATATACTAAATAACATCTATGCTGTAAGAATAAAGCCTGATGTGTAGCTATGTCACTAATAGAGATGGTCAACGAGATGGAAATAATTCTGCATTGATGCTGATTTATGCAAATGTATGCACTCCCTTTGCTGATGAAATAAAATAATTTGATAGGTTATTAAAATTTGGTTTGGTGATTACAAATTAAAGGGTAACTGAGACGGATGAAAAGTAAAGTTTTATACATACCTGGGGCTTCCTCCAGCCCCCTTCAGGCTAATCAGTCCCTCACTGTCCTCCACCACCCGGATCTTCTGCTATGAGTCCTGGTAATTCAGCCAGTCAGCGCTGTCCGGCCGCATGCCGCTCCCACAGCCAGGAACATTCTGCACCTGCGCAATAGTGCTGCACAGGTGTAGTATGCTCCTGGCGGTGGAGTGTGTGCATGCGCACTACGCTTGACTGGCTCAAGTACCTGGACTCATAGCAGAAGATCCAGGTGGTGGAGGAGGACAACGAGGGACTGATTATCCTAAAGGCGGCTGGAGGAAGCCCCAGGTATGTATAAAACTTTAATTTCATCTGTCTCAGGTTTACTTTGTTACACAGTAGTACTATACTCTACATATGCACTCCCCACAGAGCTGCAGGGAATCCACTGAGAATGCTGTGCACATTGAACACAGAGGTGTTGTCTGTTTACAATCTCCTCACATTCTTACATGCACCCACACTTGATAGATGTTCTTTGTTCCGGTTGTACCTTTTACAAGTACTCTTACCAAGGACTAGTTTTAGTCTAAAGGGAATAAATATAGTAGTCTACATATCCTTCTCACTTCAGTTGTCTTGTAAAATTCCTAAGCCTTGGCAGTTAAGAGACGAATTTCATGTTACATACTTTTAATCAACAAAATTGTAATATGCAAATTAGAGGAGTCGGAGTCGGAGTCGGTGGAATCCTAAACTGAGGAGTCAGAGTCGGAGTCGGTGGATTTTTGGACCGACTCCACAGCCCTGCTGAATATACAGTATTTATTGTATTTCGCAATGTACTTTCAACATTATATTTAAGTATTAGTAAACAGTGATGCATTAGCATGTTTAATCCAAGGCATTTTCTTTCAGGCCATTGGATAATATGCTTCCCCTATGCCTGATTGGCAGGTGGATTTGGATTAGCATATGGGTGTGTGTATATATATATATATATATATATATATCTTTGTGTTAGCCATGACTAATAAGGATCTTTCGATCTGGAAAGCGGCGGGGTCTTCAGCCGCCTGTATTGTTTTAAATAAAGAATTAAATTTGCTTTACGGACTAGTGTGGACTTTTTCTACACATTGCTTCCTTGAGCTAGCCCCTCGGTCTGCACTGCCATTTAGCATATGTGGTTGCCGGTATACGTGGAGGTCAGAGCAGCTTTCCTTCCTTCCTGTCTGATTCAGCAAACCTGGACTAAGGGGAAAAAAATCTGTTAGCTGGCGATAAGATTTGCAAACCTCAACAGTGTGGGGACTAGTGAAAAGTTATAAAACAGCCGCATATGAGTTTGATACAGGAAGAAGATTTTATTTTTTAATATGCTATTATCCTATACTTGAATTAGGCTGGAAGCACACTTACATCGGCGATTTCTCAGGCGTTTCTGGGGGGATTGCAGTGCTCTGTGTTCATTCAGTGTTTTCAATCGCAATTCTTGCACACAATTTCCTGCAATCGTTAGAGATTTTTGGGATTACCACAATCCAAAAAATCTCTCACAATTACGTAAAATTGTGTGCAAGAAATGTAATCGAAAACACTGAATAAACGCAAAGAACATGGGCCACCAAGGAATGCATTTAATTTGCAAATGGGTGCAACACAAGGTAAAAAGAAAACTGCTGTGCGGTTTAATATCGCAGAAAAAATACCATGAAAAACGTGAATGAATGCAATGACATGCAATTACCGAGACAGCCATTGACTACAATGGACAGTGCGGAAATGCGCATTTTGCTGGGTGCAGTAAACCGCACAGGATTCCAATCTATGCGCTCTCTGCATAACTGAATTTAGCTTCATTTTAAAATACTGGAATATGATTCACATTGTTTATGCTGAAAAATAACTATCAATAGCACACTCATGAGGCCAGTATACAGGCTAGACTGAGCTTAGTAAAGTGGCCAAATCTAGCGCATGTACTGCTGCAAGCTAAGCAGGATGGAAAATAATGGACCATTTCCTTTTAGTCTTCAATAAAAATAATAAGTACCATGGCACATGTACAATACTAATTGATTTGATGCACCCAGTATACGTATTTTATAAACACATTCAATGTCAATTGTTTAATGACTGATAATGCACATAAGTTTGGTTGTATAAGTATCTCCAGCTGTAAACGGAAATTCATAATTCTCAAATTAAAAGAATGTACCCAGTGTGAGCTCCAAAGACTCCTTATCTGATCTGCTTACCTTTGTCTTGGATCTGCACTGACTGGCACATTCCAAGCAGACATTGCATCACATCCAGAATGGTGTCCAGGATCTACAGAAACAGGGCAAACGAGTTACCTATTGCCTGAGATGTGGATTCCAGATATAGTGCAATACACTTCATATGCACATAAATATCTTGATAAGCAATGAGCTTGGATTAGTGCAAGCCTGAATAATGCCTGAGTAACGTCTTCGACAAAGCCTGTTTGACTAAAGGCCCGTACACACGCTGTACTAAAGGCAACGAAGGGTCCGTCGTCACCTCCCGCTGGGCGGGCGTTCCAGCGACAGTCCGGCGTGTGTACAGTCTGTCTGCAGACTGATAAGGCTGTTTCTGAGTGATCCGCCCGGCGGATCGTTCAGAAACAGCCTTATCAGTACGCCGCGACGACGGACCAGTCGTTACCTTTAGTACGGCGTGGTTTCCACTAGTGCGGTGTGATTCAGTTTCGGAAAATGCGAAAACTAATTTGCATGCGGATGCGAATTCGTACGCGTTTGTATGCAAATTTTAAAGCGAAAACGAGTTAAAATTTGCATGTGTTTGTTAGTATGCAAATTTAACAAGGTCATTGACTGTGTGCTTTTACATTGATTTTAAGCGAAAACATACGCGAATTCACATGGGAAATTTTTTTTAAAAAATTATCGCATAGCGAATCGCACACTAGCCTTGCGGTGTGCAAATTCTGATGGCTCTGTTGTGCAGATTTTTTCTGCCCAGTCCACTGCACAGAATTTCTGACAAGTGGAAACAGGTCCATAGATTTATATTGGTTATGCAAATCTGCATGCAGAAAACTCATGCAGAATCGCTCTAGTGGAAACGGGGCCTTACAGGTTCCCAACCACAGTGGATTAGCCCATTGTTTAGAAGTTATCACACTTCTATTACCCAAATAGTCTTCATTGGATAAATCAATTGTCCTTTAACCAATGACTATAGACAAACCTTCAACAGAAATCATGAGAAAAGCCATGTACAGTACTTTGAGATGTAAATTATCCTGCACAGGCATTGGGGGCTGTTTCACAGCACAACATCAGCAGATTCAGCACACAGATGGATGTTTCATAATGCCAAGCTACAGCAATAATTCTATGCCCTCCCAAATTCCACTGTATATCAGAGCAGCTGCTCATAAGTAGTTGTTAGCAGCTATATACTTATCAGTGGAACTATGATGGTGGATTTTGCGAGACTTCAATTCAATTCAATTCACTTTATTGTCATTGTGTAACACAACGAAATTGCTTTTCATGACAACCTCACGGTGCATATAGGGAACATAGTGATAGTAACAAGGAAGAGAAGAAATTATACACATATGCCAGGTATTACAGATATTTAAACAATTTGTACACAGTGTTAATTATTTCAGAGAGGATTCAGAGTTCATCAAGTTTATGGCGGATGGGAATAAGCTGTCTTTCAGTCTGTTTGTGTGTGTGCGGATTGATCTAAAACGTTTACCTGATGGAAGGAGCTCAAACAAGGCATTTCCAGGGTGAGTGTTGTCCTTAATAATGTTTTTGGCCCTTCTCACACTGCGAGTATTATACAAAAGTTCCAGTGATGGTAGTTCAGTGCCAATAATGGCTCCTGCTGTTTTAACAACTCGCTGCAGGGCTTCTCTAGTAGCCTTCGTGCAGCTGTTGTACCAGGCAGTCATGCAATTGGTCAGAACGCTTTCTATAGTGCATCTGTAGAAATTAACCAGCAGCTTCTGTGGGAGGTTAGCGCTCCTTAGTTTTCTCAGAAAGTAGAGGCGTTGTTGTGCTTTGCCAGTTAGAGCTAACGCATTGTCAGCCCAGGACAGGTTCTCTGCGCTGGTGACTCCCAAAAATTTGAAGCTGGAAACTCTCTCCACAGCCTCTGCATTGATCATTAGCGGTAGGTGAGTGGTCTTTTTGGTGGTCCTAAAGTCAAGAATAATTTCTTTGGTCTTCTTTGTATTTAATAACAGGTTGTTAATGTCGCACCATGCAGTCAGGTTCCTAACTTCTCTGTATGCAGCTTCCTCATTGTCTGATATAAGCCCAATGACAGTCGTATCATCTGCAAACTTAACAATTATGTTTGAGGTATGGATAGGCTGGCAGTCATGGGTGAAAAGTGCATAGAGGAGAGGGCTTAATACACAGCCCTGTGGCACGCCAGTGCTCAGGGTAAGGGTGGAGGATGTCTGTTTTCCTAGTCTGACAGTTTGAGGGCGATTAGTAAGGAAGTCCAATAATCAAGTACATATGGAGGGAGCAAGACCTAGTGCATGGAGTTTGTTGGTCAGCTGGCTAGGTACAATGGTGTTAAATGCTGAGCTGTAGTCAACAAAGAGCATCCTAACATAGGAGTTGGGCTTTTCCAGGTGTGAGAGGGCAGCATGGAGAGCTACACAGATGGCATCCTCAGTCAATCTATTTGTTCGGTAAGCAAACTGGTGTTGATCTAGATTTGCTGGGATGGAGGCCTTGATGTGTGTGGATACCAGTCGTTCAAAGCACTTGGCGATGACAGGGGTTAGAGCAACTGGTCGATAATCATTAAGACAGGTTATCCTAGGATTTTTTTGGGACTGGCACAATGGTTGTAGATTTAAGGCATGAAGGAACTATACCCAAGAACAGAGAGAGGTTGAATATTTGTGTAAAAAATTTCGCTAGTTGACCAGCACAGGCCTGGAGCACACGTCCTTGCACACCATCAGGACCTGCAGCTTTCCTGGTGTTGATATTTGTGAGTGCTTGATGCACTTCATGCATGTGAAGGATTAAAGGCTGTGAGTCTGTAGTGGGCCCAAAGTTGACTGGAGGCCAATTGTTGTCTTTTTCAAATCTAGCAAAGAAGTTAAGTTCCTCTGCTAGGCTGGGGATGTTATTGTCCAGTTTATATTGAGTGCTATTCTTTTTGTAATCTGTGAATAGTTGAATGCTTTGCCACATCCTCTTTGGGTTTGAGTCATTTTCAAAGTTTTCCTCAATCCTTTGTTTGTATTTAAGTTTTGCATTTCGTATGCCTTTTTTCAGACTTGCTCTGGCTGAAGAATATGCTTCTTTGTCCTGTATTTTAAAAACTTTGTTTCTATTCTTTAGAAGTTCCTTGAGTTCTTTTGTAATCCGTGGTTCATGATTTGGGTAAACCGTAATTCTTTTGTTGACAGTGATGGTGTCCACACAGAAATTAACATATGACAATACAGAGGAAGTACTCGTCTCCGGGTCTGTTTCATGAAAGAAAATATCCCAGTCTGTATTTTCAAAGCAATCTTGGAGCTGAGAGACGGCAGTCTCAGGCCAGACTTTAACAGACTTGCTAATTGGATTAGCAGTGTTGATAATGGCTTTGTATGCGGGAAGAAGAAACAAAGATAGATGGTCAGACTGTCCCAGTGGGGGGCGTTGGGTGATCTTATAGGCACTTTTTATGTTTGTATAGACATGATCCAAGGTGTTTTCTCCTCTGGTTTTACAGTCCACATGCTGATAAAATCTGGGAAATACCTTCTTAAAATTTGCTTGGTTAAAATCTCCAGCAATTATGAAAATTGCATCAGGGTGTGAGTTCTGTTGCTTACTAATGACATCAAACAGTTGTTCATTTGCTGACTTAGTATTGGCATGAGGTGGAATGTATACGGCCATAATTATAATAACTGTATGTTCCCTGGGTAGGTAAAACGGTCGACATCTCAGCATTAGATATTCCACATCAGGTGAACAAGACTTGTTGATTATGGTTACGTTAGTGCACCAAGCATTATTGATATAAACACATAGTCCTCCACCTGTTTTCTTGCCAGAATCATGAGTTCAATCAGCACGGTGAAGCGTGTGACCTGCAAGCTCAACTGCAGCGTCTGGTATGGAGGGGTCCAGCCAAAATCAAAAGGCAACAGTCTCTCATAGTTTTATTCGTGGAGATATCCAGTCGGAACTCATCCATTTTATTTGCGAGGGATCTCACATTTGCAAGCAGCGCTAGGAAGAGGGGTTTTATGTGGAGTAGCTCTCAGTCTAGTTAGCAGTCCTGATCGCTTACCTCTTTTGTTTCCTCTTGCTTCGCTTTCTGCCCCATCTATTTCCGAGGATAGCAGTGGTTAACGAAAGACCCGGTGATCTAAGAATCTCCTGCAGTATTGATTCCGTGTTAAAGTAATCTCCTGTGCTGCTTGATCCGATCTGTAGAAGCTCCTGGGACATGACCATCCACTGCGTAGGAGTAGCATAAGTGTACTGCACATATGATTCCATTTTTTACTGCTTCCAGAGAAGCAGCATACATAAAACCACACATGCAACAAAGACACCTACGGGAGTTACATTTTTAGTATCATATTAGACTTTAATTTTCTGTCACCTAAAATGATTGTTTGTGCTCTATTTTGGTGACAGTCTGTTCTCTTTACAGGAAGCACTTTTTATCTGCACTTGGAGAGATGGCAACCAGCCATGATGGATTTATTCAGCTGGGTGCTACCATTTACTCAGTGGTGTTCTCATCCTTTGCTCCCCCCCCCACCACCCCCACCCCCATGCTGTTCAGTATATACATCTCCCCAGAGATAAGCATTCATGTCTGTACAAGGACTGAAAGACTGAAATGCATACAGATAAACATCATATCGTGCCCAGCTATTAGCACACGTATGACCACAGCTGTCTCTCCTCTTCTCATTCAGCAGCCTGGAGCACTTGTGTCAAATAACACAAATTAAACTTTGTTTATTTTTAGAACTGGGGCTATTTACATAATCATAATATAATTACTTCCTGCCCTTGCAGTATAGACACTTGTAAAAATTCAATGCTGGGTACACACGATGTGCTTTTTCTGTCAATTTCCCGTTCGATCGATTTTCGATTTGTTTCTCCACTCGATTTCCCGCTCGATTCTCTTTTCAATTTCCATTCACTTCTATGAGAAATCGAGCAGGAAAACGTTTGAAAGTAATATCAGGCATGACGGAAATAATCAATCAAAAAACGCAAGGTGTGTACCTAGCATTAGGGAGGATTTATACCTTCACATAAAAATTCTATCTGAAACACTAGCCTCATTCACACAAGGGCACATTCGCACTTTGCTCATCGTCTGCAATCAGAAAAGTGCTGCTGCACAAGTAATCCTATTGGATTACGCACACTGCGGCTCGTTTGAGATTTTCGACAATCGCAAATGGGAATGAAATGTGTTTTTAAAAAAAGCTTAGAATAAGAAATGCTGGAAATTCTGCTTTAAAAGCCTTAGTGTACTTGTACTCTAGTGTGTTTAAAAGAACATAAAATTAATCCCTAATACATAGTGTAATATACAGTACGTGCACGGTTTATTTTACCCGCCTATTAAGATGCACAAACCTTTGTGCATTGTCCATTCCTCTCCTCAATCCCCATAATCACCCTATAACGATTGTGGAATTCTCTCCGTGATCAGCGCACCAGACGTGCGCTGACACTGCGGAAATCCTCCACAAGCGTATAATTTGAGGGAACCCAGCAAAAGGTGCAATGCACCTGTAGAGGGAAATTCCTGTCGACAGGTGGAGCTGTGGAGTGCAGAGGAACAGCTCCTCTGCCCTGCCACAGACGCCAGACAGGAATTGTACAAAGGGAAGAAACGCAGGGCAAGATAGCCCTGAAAGAGAGAGATCAAAGCGACAGAGGGTATGTGTGTCCACCAATCTAGTCGCCACCCTGCGACGATGAACACACAACCATGAAGATAAAGTGAGAAGGCAATGGCCAGAGATGGCGATTGCTAACAGCGACACCAGACCGAATAAGCACAGATGAGAAATGTATGCATGCCCACCAATCTAGCCGCCAACCTGCGACGGTGGACACACAACAGAAGAAACCAAGTGAGAACGCAATCGCAAGAGAAGCGATTGCGGAAGAGAATGAGCACAGGGACAGAATGTATGTATGTGCCCCAATCTAGTCGCCAACCCGCGACGGTGCACATACAACAGCAGATATGAAGTAGGAACGCAATCGCGAGAGAGGCGATTGCCAGAGGTGACACAAGGCTACAGCAAGGCAGAGCACGAGAGTAGCAAAGGCACAGCAAATAATACAATGAGAAGATAAGGAAAATAGCAAACGCTAACTAAACGCGAACACCGCACTCATTCGCAACAGCGCACGCGTTTATGCGTGGTCTCCGCGTGTTAAGCACAACAGAGACAAGCACGCCTAACTAACCACCGACAGACAAACATGAGACAGAGGACGCGAGCGCTTGTCTAAAGAGACTCTGAAGCGAGAATAAATCTCGCTTCAGAGCTCATAGTTAGCAGGGGCACGTGTGCCCCTGCTAAACCGCCGCAATAGCGCCACTAAATGGGGGTCCCTTGACCCCCAAACCCCCCACTGCGACACTTGGTCGCAGACTTGGTCGCTCCTGGAGGCAGGGCTAACGGCTGCAGCCCTGCCTCCAGTCGCGTCTGTCAGCGGTGCATCGCCGCCTCTCCCTCGCCCCTCTCAGTGAAGGAAGACTGAGAGGGGCGGGGGAGAGGCGGAGATACGCGCTGACAGACGCGCGTGGGGCAGGGCTGCGGCGGTTAGCCCTGTCCCAACCAGGAAGCGCTCCCCCGCATTACGGAGGGGGATTTGAGGGTGAAGGGACCCCCGTTAAGCCGCGCTATAGCGGCGTTTTAGCAGGGGCGCACATGCCCCTGCTAACTCTGAGGTCTGAAGCGAGATTTATTCTCGCTTCAGTCTCTCTTTAACGGTTACCTCACCGAGCCTCCAGCAAGCGTTCGTAGCAGACAAGACAGATACACGAAAACAGGAATAAGTGAGAGATAGGATCCACAGCACTAGCGCAAGACGAGTGCAATCCAGGCAAGACAGATCAGAAGGGGCTACCAGTAACAACCGCTGTTCCGGTTAGCACCCAGACACACAGAACTATTTCCTGTCGACCACCGCTGGGACAGGACAATAGCAACAGACTAACAAACAGATATGCAATCCTAACTGTGCTAGGGAACCTGCCTAATGCAGTCCCAGGAATTACTCTAAGCTAATCTTCAAACAATGAGCAAGGCTGACACTCCAGGAGTGTTTCACAGGACAAACCCTTATGACCAGCCCAGGTCTGTGATATCACATGGTATTTATAGTACAAACCTCCAGAGGATGTGGCTAGGAAATTAGCATGACCAACGTATGCAAATTCGTCAGCAGCAGCAAGCTGCAAAACTGACAAAAGTTCTCTCTTCCAGAGACCTGCAGAATGCAAACCTGAACAGTGGTCAAAAAGCTGCCTGCCTGCGCAGGCAGCCGAGCGGATCCTCACACACTGCATCAAAAAATTCCGACTTTAGCAAAGTCAAATTTTGAGACAGGAAGAGGCAGGCTTGCTGTGATGTCTCCTCCCATTCCCACCTCTTCCCCGCCTCTTAAAGGAGGAGAATTATTTTTTTTGTTACTTACCTGGGGCTTCTACCGGCCTCCTGCAGATGTCTTGTCCCATGCCGGTCTTCAAGGGTCCTACGGTCCCCTGCCGTGGCTCACTTTCGTTGCCGCCGACTTACAAATCAAATTGCAACTGCGCCTACGCGGCCATGGCTGCACGCGTCCTCGTTTGCACTTCTGGCCAGTATGAGGAAACCTCAAAATGCACCTGCGCAGGACGCTCCCGGCGATGGGAGCGAGGACACGCACGACCAAGGACGCGCAGTTGCCATCGATCTATTAGATGGCCAAAGTGAAAGTGAGCTGCGGTTGGGGGGACTGGTGGATCTTTGAAGACTAGTGTGGGACAGGACGTCTGCAGTTGGCCGGTAGTAGCCCCAGGTAAGAGAAACTTAAAAAAAAAACCACAAACACACACACACACACACACACACACACACACACACACACACACACACACACACACACACACACACACACACACACACACACACACACACACACACACACAAACATTGAAGATGTCCTTTAAGAGAATGTGTCATCTCATCTCAGGTCAACACAGGAAGGCAGGAAGACAGAAACACTGGAAATCAGTCATAAATAAATATTATCACACTGACACGTTATTAGATACGGTACTGATAGCCTACTGTCTACATAAAAAATAAACAAGTGGAAAACATAATTAGTGCATGTGAATTTTCTCATCTGAAAAACAAATACACTAGCAAACCTCTCAGACATCTTTTTAAATGATTTTCTATACGTATGCGCATAACTTACCTGTCCCCTGAATGTTGCATCTCTGTGAGCAACATCTGACAGTAAGGTAACCAGACAGAAGCTGAAGGTCTCTGCAACTGGAAGTAAACCTGTAATGCAGAAAATAGTGCGTCATGCGTGATCTTAGCCCTGTGGCTCATTCAACAAAATAGGCTACATTAACATGCAAATTATTCACTACAAACACTCCTTTAGCTTATGATTTATGAAGTAGCTTGTTCTTGATTAACTTTTATCTTCATCCTCTGGCTGGAGAAATATCGACAAAGCAATTTGTGGCTCAATCATGATCACTCAAGATTTCCACACCATCCAAGCCACTTACGTTTATTTAAGGACATTTAGATGAAAATCCCCTTATTACTCATATCTTGCTTTCTTAATGTGAACCAGATGTGAAAGTAAACCGATAAGATAAACAATTATATTATCCTCTCCTTTTACTCCTAAAAATTACCCTTTTTTTGTTGATATCCCTTACTTTTATTTTATATTTAAACATTTACAAAGCAGATTGAATGATTTGCGGTCTCTGCTCAGTGGCAGCCTAGTAAGAATCCATAAATAAAAAATACATAAACTATTGAACTTGTTCTATCTCCCTCTGCTATCAGAAGCTATATTCTGCTAGGAAAACTTTTATGGCTGTAATTTGCTTATCAGTGATGTTTACTATATTCCTGACATGGTACCGACAAGACAGCTGTCACTTCCATGCCTAGAAATTAACTATAAAACAAAACAAGTAAAACAGTCTGGTTAATAATAATTTTTGCACTGAACATACACGTTTATCATGTCGCATTGTGTATACTTGAATGTGAATAGCAAGTGGGAAGTATTTTATAAAAAGAAGCGTGGTGTATTTGTCTTAGCATACAGATATGGGTGGGACATTCAATGAAGAAAGCGTGTCATCCAAATGGGGGCAGAAAGTAGGCAAATGCCAAGGACATACACCGGAATAACAGGAAGGGTGCGATAGCATAAACATCTTTGCTATTTCTGTTATTATAACCGGTTTTTTAAATTCCAAATTCCTCACACATCTCGCCTCTGGTACACAACCAGGCACTAACTTTGTGTTCAAGTGTGGCTCATGAAGGTACCCTCAGTATCAGGGTTCAGCCTTAAAAAGGGACCCGAGCACGATAGATAGATATACACACATATACACACACTCTACCCCTATGGGAGGTTAGTAAATGTTGTGGGCTTTTGGGGTGTGCAGCAGGCATTTACTTAGCTTAAGGGGGCTTCTCCATAGCCCGTCTATATGAGGACTGTCGTCTCTGTCCCTGTGCCGCAGAAACGGAGGTTGAAATATCCGCAGTAATGTTAGGCGTCCCTGGCCACCACGGTGCATGCCGGGAGATGTAGTCCATTCATGTGATTACATCTCCATGCCAGTAGATGTAATCACATGACTGGACTACATCTCCAGCATGCACTGCGGTGCCCAATATCGCTCTATGTACTTCAACGCGCACTTTTATGGCACAGGGACAGAGAAGACAAAGACCCTCATATTGACGAGGGGCCTACAGAGCAGCACCCGTAGCTAAGTAAATGGAAGCTGCTCCCCACAAAAGCCCAAAGCATTTATGAATCTCCATTTAGGTGTGGTTAATTTTCGATCTTTAACTTAGGAGCACCTAGCTGCTCAAATTCCTTTAAATAAGGTAAGTACTTGGATGCACCCGTTAATCTGGCAGGGTTGGGCCGAGGCAAGAGAGGCTCCAGCCTCAGGGCGTAGTGTAGGAGGGGGCGCACAACTCACTCAGCTATCATTTCCCTATTGTGTTTGAAGCAGAGAGAAATAAGAAAAATTGATACATTGCAGTGGCTGCAAGCCAGGTAACGAGAGTTTAAGGTGTTAAGGCAGGGGAAAGTTAAGGGCCCTTGGGCGCCTCTTATGCTGGGAATACACAGTACGTTTTCCGCGCTCTGTGTTGCGCCCGATTCTCTTATCTTCCATTCGTTTTCCTTATCTTTTCCCATTGTTCCCTATGCGAAATCGAGCGTGGAATCGATACGGCAGGAGATCCGACATGTTGGAAATTATCAATCGAGCCATCTTAATGGCTCAGAAACGTACCGTGTATTCCCAGCATTAGTCTAAGAGCAATCAGTGTGTGATGGCTGGGGTGGGAGGGATGGAGGGGAGCACTTTGGTGTCTCAGCCTTGGGTGCCAGAGGACCTTGTCCTGGCTCTGCAATCCAGCATGTGTATAGTACAGCCTACAAGCTAACAATACGTCTGTAGAGAACTCATCCCCAAACTGTCACCTGAGAGATCGACTCCCATTCCCTGTAAATGACAAGCACTTCTGCGCATGTACACACATCTGCAGAGCAACCAAATACTGACCTTTGCCTTTCCGTGCTGTGCTCTCCTCTATCCACAGAACCTTTGGAAGTCCTTTAAGAAGCCTAAGAAGATAGGGAACAATATGCTCCTTGTGCTAAAAACAGAAGAGAATATGTTAACACCTCTCCAATTACTTCAGCGTTAGCAGTTCACATTATGGTAGACAAAGCGGACAATAATCATTACTTTTTAAAACACATATAGATGTTGTACATGTTGCTTAGAACTATTTTTTTTTTTAGTTTTTGTTTCAGGTGATAGGAACAATGTACAGAAACACTATGCAACTATTTGTTGAGCAGCCTAATCTGTTTTATGGATGGGAAGATGAAGAAGAGCTAGCAGAGCTACTGTAGCAGTAAGGCAAGTGTGATTCAACATGGCAGATTACTGAACAGGAGGTCACCTACATTCATGAAGATTTCTACCCGAGACAATTAGGAACTACCAACTTAGAAGAACAACATCTTGTGTGTACACATAGCTTTAAGCTTTGACAAACACTATGATCAATATGGTATTTGTTTCCCCAGACTCAACATCTTTTACATAAGCTAGTAGTATAACGTACCTGCAGCTCTGATTCAACTAAGAAAATGCCCAGAGCAATGAGAGCATCTCTTCTTCTCTCATCCAGCTGAAATACTCCATGGAAGTCAACAGGACACATGCAAAGCAGTTTCTGCACCTAAAAAGGAAAAAAAGTTTAGCATTATTAAAATGGAACTCAGAACTTCCTCTCTGCTATGAAAGATTAGCCACAGCATAACCTTCATGGGGGAAAAAAATCATTACAATTTATAGAATTCCTAAAACTGAAGTTTTTAGTGAACTTTGGTTGCACTTCTGCAGAAGGAAATGAAAGAGTTAAGCTCCGGTGTTTACTATATGGAGAACTGCCTTGGCAGATCTCTCCTGTGGTCTTTAAGAATTGCTGATAAGAACTCATTAGACTGGTTTATCTGCCTAAATCTGGGGTGTCAAACTCAAATACAAAGTGGGCCGAAACTGAATACTGGGACCTAGTCGCGGGCCAACCTCTAGGTCTACCGGCCACCTTCCTCCCTTATAAAGTTCCCTGGTGTCTATTGGCTCCCCCAACCCCTATACAGTTCTCCAGTGTCTAGTGATCCTCCTTCCTCCCCTATACAGTTCCCTGGTGTCTAATGCTTTTCCCCTTCCTGCCCCATATGGCATCCCTGGTCTTCACCTCCAGTATAGCTTCCCTGGTGGTCTAGAGTGGGCAAAACATAATGCAGAGTGGGGAAACCACTTGGGGGCCAAATTGAATGGCTTTGAGGGCCACATTTGGCCCCGAGACCAGAGTATGACATGTATGGCCTAAATAAACACAGAACACAGAGAAGTGTTTTTTTCCAGCAACTGTATGTGGAATACAGACTTAATTGCATGCTGTGTAAGAGTTTGGGTCCACTTTAATTATCCCAGAGAAGGCCATCCTGTATTAAACACTGGCAATGTGGAAGAATAAAACGTAATAAATACAGGTAATGGAAAAAGCAGTGTAGATGTTTGCATATATAATTTTTTCAAACAAATACATCTATAGGTAAGCAGATGCTTCTAACAGATGAAATACATTATTTACATTATTATTGTGATCGGAGTGTTTGTAGAGCTACATGTTACCAGTCAGTATGAATGTAGACATCAAGCAAAATAAATTCAAGCCAGAGAAGAAACTCAGCAGGAGCAGAAGGGGGATAGAAAGATCAAAGCGAAGAGCACTCTAGGATATATTCAGATGTCACAGTGACAAGTCTCTGATGCTTTGCAAATCCTAGAACTGTGAACTTATTTGTGCACATTGCAGCTCTATTAAAGAAATGTTAATTGTCTACAATACACAGGGATCAATGAAGGCTGTATTTTGCATGAATTAGTCATTAGTAAATCACTTTTAAGAGCATAAAGAACTGTTACCAAGCGCAATCACAGATCACAAAGAGAAAGTATAGGGTCTGGAGACATGTCTGCTTATCTGCTGCTCTCTGTTGGGTATTTTTTCTAAGCAGATATGTTTCTTTATGCTACTTAAATAAATGTACTGACGACTCAGGCCTAGACAAGCAGGCTAAGGACTGTTGCTGTGACAACTTGATTATACAGCCCTTGTCTAAAACAAACAAGGTTATCATGGACCACAATCCAGGGAGTAAACTGAAGGAGCCCATAGGCCCCTTTTACACTTTATGGGTATCATTCATAAACAGGCTGTCGGTAGTGCGGGAAAACACCGTTCTTCTCCGCAACCGGTAATTAAGACTTCTGGGTGGCCATTCATAAAGAAGTCTGCCTGTTGCGGAAGAAGTGCAGAGGTTTTCTGGAGGAAGCTGGCGGCAGCGTGGCGGTAGGCATGCGGAAACTTAAAAGCTGCCCGATTCCCTCCCTGCGCTGCTCTGTCTGATGCTGCTTGGGAGGTCCCTCCCATTCATTTATATGTATTCCGCCCGCCTATCGCTACTGTCGAGCAAGCGGTATTTTCCTTCCGGATACCGCATGCTCTAATCTTTATGAATGGATGTGTTTGTTACTTTTTCTAGATTAATCTAGAAAAACTCCGCACAAGGCGGAAATGTATCGCTCTGTCACTTTTTCATGCGGAAAGAGCCTTTATGAATGGGGCTTATGCTGAGTGGTCGGGAAAGTCACCGGTGTTAAGCATTTCCGCATGCGGAAATGCTTTATGAATGATACCCAATGCGTTGGTATGCGACTATGCGTTAGTATTCGTATCCATAGCAGTGCACTGTGAAAAAGATTTCATTTAAAACACGTATAGTGTGAACTGAGCTATAGGAAAACATGGGCATTACTTTAATAATCAGCTTTGTTTCAGTTATAACTGAGAGAAACTAGTGTAAAAGGGGCCTTAGAATACTCGACTAGGCAGCCGATTGACCATGCGATTCGATAATTATAATCAAATCAGATGAAAATAAGTGCGCACAAGAGCACACCCAATCGAAGTTGCAACCAATTTCGGGCAGAAATTGGTTGCATGTATCAATCATGCTGGAACATCTCGGGCCGTCATGCTTGATTGGGTGTGTGGCGGTAATGGCGTGCGATCATTGTAAACAACAGATGCGACGGAAACCCCAATTCGCTATCCTCCCTAATGTTTTATGTCCCCCCGTTGCCTATGCAGTTATACTTTACCTGCCGCCATACTTGTACTTCCACATTTGGGCCCCACGTGGCATATATCACTGTGACGTCACACACGCTATAATGCCGGCAAGCACGTGGAGGCGCAAATGCGCAAGTAAGAGGACAGCGGCAGGTAAAGTATAACTGAAACAGAACAGGCAAGGGGGGGGGTTCAGTGGCAGCAAGGCGGCGTCACAAGGCAGATTCCTGCAAGATTTCATGCTGAAATTAATCGGTGACCTGTAGTTTATGGCAGCCAAAAGATCTCTTTCCGATCAGAAAAAGATCTGCTAAAATCCCTAGATGTCTGGGTACCTTTAAAGCCTCGTACATATGTACAAGGCATGTTGCTAGAAGAGGATCGGGACTCGATCCTTCCGGCAACAGTTCATGGGCGATGTCGAACAGATCCATGGCAAGCCTCCAGGATAGTGATGTGTACTGTCGCTATGCTGAGGGCCGATAGAATAACAGAACGACGGAGCAGATGGGGCAAGGGAGGGAACAATGACCTCAGCAGCACATCGATCTGAAGCATCAAGGGTGGTCATGGGCCACTGTAAGCACACAATATCCTGAGAGAAGTCAACCTCGGCCAAAAGCGAACTAGCATGTGTGAAGGTTAGATCTACTATTAAAATAAAAGGAAATCTCAAATAGCTAGTGAAATCAACTGAAGTCTACAGCTGTCAGAGTAGTTTTTTATATATCTGATGAAGCCTCCTATTATAAAATGAGGAAGTGTGATCTGCCAGTGGACCACTCCCATCTGGGCCAATTACATTAAATATGGTGTGTGCTTACATGTATAATGTATCACACACACACAAACACACACAAACACACACGAAAAAAAAAAAAAAAAAAAAAAAAAAAAAAAAAAAGAACTGAAACTTGGGTATAACCCGATTTAAAGCCCCTACACAAAAAAATACACAGACAATGAAGATGGTATTCTTACCAAAAGGATGATTTAGAGTTTTATCATGTCAAACGAGCATTCAGAGGGCACAAAAAAACCTGCCTGGAGATGCAACATGGCAAAAATAGAGAAGTGAAATACTAGCTCTTTTGGCAGATAAAAAGGAACACCTGTATTTCATCTGTGTATTTCACAGATCTCCATACAACTGAGCCGACATACAAACAAGTGCATCTACAGCAAGTACAATATAGTGAACAACTAAGGTTGAGATCACAGAGATGTGATCTTGAACACCAGCATTTAAATGCCCTCTAAACCGTCAACCATTGCCCTGGCCTGTCTGCATAAAACAGATTTCCTCAAAACAGGTGCTGGGTTGAAGTGGAACATTTTATTTTACATTTTCTGGACATGACAGGCACAGGTTTAGCAGAGTATAGACTAACTGATTTATTTTAGGATCTTAAATTATACTGTACAACCATGCAAAGCAAGAGGTCTAATTGTACTGGAACAAAGCACAGCTTGCCATAGTAGCAAGCTGGATCTCCTCACTTGACAAGGCCCTGTCTCTTTACACACATACATTTCACAATAGGAATTAACCAAATAAATCCATGAAAATATGAGGTATCTGGATAGCAAGGTATGCTAAGTTGCCCCAGTTACATTTGTGAATAAATATCCCTACTATAGCTAGGATATGCATTCTTGACTTGAGGTCTGAGCGATATAGTCCTGAGGTGGCTCTTCTGTTCTCCCCTTGTCCTTCTGTTCAACTGTACTATTTTTCATCTCTTTTCTTTCCTTTTAATACTAAAAAGTCATCCCACCTTGGACCTCTCTTTTGTCAACCAAGGCTGGCAAAATGCTTCATAAGGTGTCTGAGTAGTTTCTACTGTCAAGGTTTTCAAGAAGTTCACAGTAATGTTGTATATACTCTGAAATTATGTGGCGTATGTTTTTGATGACAAGTGGTAAACCCAGACCATGACCAGTGAGGAGACCTTGGGCAAGACTCCAACACTGCTACTGCCTAAAAAGGGCATCCTAGTAGCTGCAGTTTTAGTGTTTTGAGTCCACCAGGAGAAAAGAGTCTGTGTTCATGGATAGGGAACTGGCTAATGGACAGAAAACAAAGAGTTGTGGTCAATGGATCGTACTCAAAATGGGAGACTGTTAGCAGTGGGGTCCCACAGGGGTCTGTTCTGGGTCCAGTGCTCTTCAATTTATTTATTAATGACCTAGTAGATGCAGTAGTGAGCAATGTTGCTATTTTTGCAGATGATACAAAATTGTGCAGAATCATCAACTCTCAGGAAGATAGTGTCATATTGCAACCGGATCTGGATAGGATGGCTATATGGGCACATACATGGCAGATGAAATTCAATGTTGACAAATGTAAGGTCATGCATTTTGGACGTACTAATGGTCTAGCACCATACAAAATAAATGGGATACAGTTGGGGACATCAAACTTGGAGAAGGACTTAGGAGTACTCATTGACAACAAGTTAAATAATCGTACTCAATGCCAAGCAGCTGCAGCTAAAGCTAACAAAATTTTGGGATGCATTAAAAGGGAAATAAAAACTCGAGATGCTAGCATAATATTGCCCGTTTAACTCTCTAGTAAGGCCACATTTGGAATATGGAATTCAGTTCTGGGCACCACATTACAAAAAAGATATTGCAGTTTTAGAGCAGGTGCAGAGACGAGCAACAAAATTGATGCGTGGGATGGAAGGTCTCACTTATCGAGAAAGGTTAGATAAACTGGGTTTATTTAGTCTAGAGAAAAGACGCCTTAGAGGGGATCTAATTAACATGTATAAATACATCAGAGGGCAATATAATACCTTGGCGGATGAGCCTTTTGTCCCTAGGCCTTCTCAAAGGACTAGAGGACATGATCTGCGCATGGAGGAAAAATGTTTTAACCATTTATTTAGGAAAGGGTTCTTTACAGTAAGAGTGATTAAGATGTGGAATGCATTGCCACAGGAAGTCGTTATGGCAAACTCTATACCTGCATTTAAAGGGGGCTTAGATGCTTTCCTTGCGTTGAAAGACATCCATGGCTACAATTACTAGGTAATGCCTAATGATGTTGATCCAGGGATTTTATCTGATTGCCATCTGGAGTCGGGAAGGAATTTTTCCCTTTAGGGGCTAATTGGACCATGCCTTGTAAGGGTTTTTTCGCCTTCCTCTGGATCAACAGGGATATGTGAGGGAGCAGGCTGGTGTTGTACTTTATACTGGTTGAACTCGATGGACGTATGTCTTTTTTCAACCAAAATAACTATGTAACTATGTAAGTACAATATAAACGTTTTGCGTTTTGTATTTCTGAGTATTTACTTGCTTGCTGGTGGCTTAAAAAGCTTTTTATTGATAAGGTGTGAAAATATTACGTAGGAGACAATGGAGAAAAAAAGAGAATTGAATAGGGGCCACAATGTTCTGGATTGCTCATGTTCTCCAGCAAAAAAGTACACCAAGCCCTATGTAGTGCACAAAGAAGCTCTCAAATAATACTGGAATATGAAGCACTGCAGGGACCACAATGTTCACCAATCTTCACATTTCTAAAGTTGTAAAGATTGACCTTGGGAATTAAAGTTTAATCCTTCTTGGAATGTTTGCAATCTGCGAAATGTTTCAAACATTCGTCAGATTCAATGGTTTACTGGCAAAAAAACAGAACACGATGCTAAAGACAGATGTTTGCTTTACTTGGCTTGTTTTCACTTTATACTGTATATGCATAAGATTCTATTTTAAAAGTTCTGTTGAAATTAAAAGCTGTGTGTCTTTTCTTGTTAACGTTACACTTGTGTATCAAGCTTTTTAAGGTTTCAAAGATTCATTAATAAGAAGTTTAGAAATACAGTTAGGCCCATAAATATTTGGACAGAGACAACTTTTTTCTAATTTTGGTTCTGTACATTACCACAATGAATTTTAAATGAAACAACTGAGATGCAGTGGAAGTGCAGACTTTCAGCTTTTATTCAGTGAGGTGACCGAAACGATTCGCATAAAAATGTGAGGCAACTAAAGCATTTTTTCCTCACAATTCCTACATTTCGGGGGCTTAAAAAGAATTGGACAAATTAAATAACTAAAATTAAAATGTTCATTTCTATTACTTGGTTGAAAACCCTTTGCTGGCAAAGACAGCCTGAAGCCTTGTATTCATGGACAACACCAGATGCTGGGTTTCCACCTTTTTAAGGCTCTGCCAGGCCTTTAGTGCTGCGGCTTTCAGTTGCTATTTGTAGGCCTTTCTGTCTGAAGTTTAGTCTTGAACAAGTTAAATGAATGCTCAACTGGGTTAAGATCAGGTGACTGACTTGGCCTTACAAGAATTTTCCACTTAACTCCTGGGTTGCAGTATGTCTCTGAACACCTCAGAATTAATTTGGCTGCTTCTGTCTTGTGTAACATCATCAATAAACATGGGTGTCCCAGTGCCACTGGCAGCCATGCAAGCCCAAGCCATCACAATGCCTTATCCACATTTTCTATGGTAGACTTATGGTGACCATACATGGTACAATTTTTTCATCCAATCTTACCATTTCTATGTACTATAAGGGAACTGCCTAAATTATCCTTTCAGTATATTCACTTAATTTACCCTTATATTACATAGAAATGGTAAGATTGGATGAAAAATATTGTACCATGTATGGCTACCATAAGATATAGATACACCTACACCCTGGAGAGTGTTCACTTGGTTGGCTGTGAAGGGGTTTCTCTTAACCATGTAAAATTATTCTGCAATCATCCACCACTGTTGTCTTCCATGGACGTCCAGGTCTTTTTACATTGCTGAGTTCACCAGTGCTTGTTTTCTTTCTCAGTATGTACCAAACTGTAGATTTTGCCACTCGTAATATTGTAGCAATTTCTCTGATGGATTTTTTTCTGTTTTCACAGTTTAAGGATGGCTTCTTTCACCTGCCTGGGGAGCTCCTATATCCCCAAGTTGTCTGTTCACAGCAAAATCTTCCTCATTTACATTCTGACATTTATCACATGTGACATTTTTACTGTTGGAAAGTGATGTAGCTACTGCATGGTTTTTTGGCAGTTGGAAACAGCTGTAAACGGCCATTTCCCACAATGCAACAAGGTTCACAGCCAGGAGTACCTCCTCAGAGTTTCTTGTGGGAGGGGTTTCACCACAATATCAGTCATACAGCGCCCCCTGATGGTCTGTTTGTGAAAAGGAATAGATTTCTCATGTAAAAGAGGGTATCAGCTACTGATTGGGATAAAGTTCAATTCTTGGTCGGAGTTTCTCTGTAAATAACATAACCGTCCTGTGTAACATAATGGTGCACCATGTACCCTTTTCACAAATTGCCTGATAATTAAACTTCTAAACAACAATTCCCCTCTATTGATGGGACAAATTTAATAAAACGTAACTTTTAATACTTTGATATATTTAAAAACAACCATTGGCTGATGTTACCATCATATAACCTCTCTATTATAAATCACGAACTGAAGGGTACATTATAAGTATTGTTTGTTTACAGACCCCAGAGTTCGTTAGATCTGCAGTATTTACACAATTCCCCCCACCTTTCTATCACCCAACATGTTTCACTTCACTAAGGAAGCTTTTTCAAGGGATTAAACATAACGTGCATACAGTGCCAAAGTGCTAAGGTGCAAATTACAACATATCATTAAAATACAGAGAACTATAGAGCGTGTCCGCTCATGATAGCAGCCAAAAGATGACTGGCTCAATGTTGGCTCTTTTATACTCATTTCTGGTCATGTGACCTGGGGGTTTGGTTTGTCCATCCCACTCACTCCCCTTAACAGTATCTGATTGGTCAGTCACATCCCAGACGGTTAAACAGCCAATCCTAGAAAGGGCATATACAGCCCCATGTATATTATAAATCCGTGTATATTAGTCAGGAAGTCCTAGTAAAACTTTTACATATTGATCGCATTACATCCTACCTTTCACTGAAATCCGCGCTGAAACAGATTAGTTCTAAAGGAAGAAAACGGCTTCTGTAAGAAACGCCGATATTCTGCGCATCCGATTGGCTAACAACATATGTACATCAGCGCTTGCCCGACATCCAATCGGATGTATCCGTTCTGCTTAGGGATCCGCCTAGTGTCACCCCATTGGCTCTGGTGAACACCAGCCCTATCCGGAGTCGGCTCATTCCTCTCCAGGATGATTCATTGTTTAGAACGGTTCATGTATCGTTTCAAGAAATGATTCAAGCGACTCATCCTCTGAGTCAGAACATGATCCAAACAAGGCAGAGTGTGTGATTTGACTCATTTAAGAGTCATTTACACCGTAATGCATTGAAAAAGAACCATATTCATCGTTTTTAGACTTCACAGACAACGCAAATCATTTGAAAGCTTAATACAGAATTCTCGCATAGAAACATTTGACCCTATGTTTTTATTCTACATCTGTTTGGCTCACAGTACAGTCTTGGGCTCTTTTTAATTACTCATCCATATTGCCCTATCTGTATATATAGCCACATAAGATTGCATTAACCCCTGATGTTTTCAATACTCCCCAGATTTGCCCACCATTCACATTGGAATTTTAAAAGGGAACTCTGTTCAAAGAACACCTATTTTTAGAATAACACTCAACTATTTTAATATCCTTGATTTCATATCAAACAAACAGCATACTATTTCAGAGTAATTTAAAGAATCATTAGGTCATCTTGTAGGTCCACTCTCTTGTATCGCAAAAATGATTTCTCATACCATAATCTGTTCCAATGAGTCTGATGGGATCTATTGAGTTAAAACAAGGGGGGAATGAACATAGGTCATTTCAAAATACTTTGCATAATATAGTGGATTCTTCCTTAAGGACACACTAAGTAGATAAAACTTATGTGTACTAGTCCACTATTCTCCAGACGAATCCATCAAGATACATCCACAGACACAGAAAAAGAGAACAGATCTAGTGTTTATGTGTGGGTCAGCTTTGGAGTATTTTTGTTCCTAATTCTCAAGATTAGTCAACAGAATTCATATATATATATGTTTCATATATACATGGTTGTTAAATGGAGGTCCTGTAAAATTTCACTATAGGAATGGGGTGAATGTAAAACCCTCATTGAGGCCTCCTGGGGAAAGTGTCCCTAGTCTGTATATCCACTTCGCCTCTAATTTCCTTAGCATAAGATCTAAATTACCACCTCTGGGTCCCATTTTCCATTGTTGTATCACCCAGAAACGAAGGGTGGTTTGCTCACCTCCATGTAATTCCACAAAATGTCTTGCTACAGATGTATTCCTTTTATGTTTAATATCCCCCAGATGTTCTAAAATTCTGGTTTTTATTGCCCTAGTGGTCTCTCCAATGTACAGTAAATTACAAGGACATTTTAAAGCATATATCACTCCTTCTGTGTCGCAATTGAAAAAATCAAGCAGCTTATACTCCCTTCCATTTTTTGGGGCCACAAATTGTCTACATTTTTCCACATTTCCGCAGGCTTTGCATTTACCACATCTAAACATCCCGTTTAAAGCCGGATTTAGCCAAGTCCTTTTCTTTTCTTTTAACTTGGCTCCTATAGGTGGTAAGTATGAGTGTGTCAATGCATCACCCAAATTCTTTCCCCTTCTATATGTAAACTGAGGATGTGCTGGTAATACATCTTTTAGTTGGGAATCAAGCTGTAGAATTGACCAGTGTTTCTCAATTATTTTTTTCACATTGTTTGACCTGGCATTAAAGGTGTTAATAATTCGAATAGGTTCCTTCTCTTTAATTGATTTCTTATTTTTGGGGATTAGAAGATGCCGTCTTTCAGCATCCTTTGCCTGTAATTCGGCCGCATGTAAGACATTTTCTGGGTACCCTCTGTCCTTAAATCTCTTTTGTAAAATTTGACATTCTATTTCAAAATCCCTTGAATTCGAACAGTTCCTCTTTGCCCTTAGGTATTGACCCTTTGGTATTCCTCTCTTGAGGGGTAATGGGTGATAGCTGTCCCACGACAACAGAGAGTTGGTTGAAGTGGGTTTCCTGAAAATCTTCGTGTCCAGACCTCCATTGGAGTTCCTTTTTATCTGCACATCTAAGAAATTAATGGTGTCAAAATCAATCTCAGATGTGAAGAACATTCCAATCTCATTTGTGTCCAACAGGCATTTTTTACAACTAAAAGATGTATTACCAGCACATCCTCAGTTTACATATAGAAGGGGAAAGAATTTGGGTGATGCATTGACACACTCATACTTACCACCTATAGGAGCCAAGTTAAAAGAAAAGAAAAGGACTTGGCTAAATCCGGCTTTAAACGGGATGTTTAGATGTGGTAAATGCAAAGCCTGCGGAAATGTGGAAAAATGTAGACAATTTGTGGCCCCAAAAAATGGAAGGGAGTATAAGCTGCTTGATTTTTTCAATTGCGACACAGAAGGAGTGATATATGCTTTAAAATGTCCTTGTAATTTACTGTACATTGGAGAGACCACTAGGGCAATAAAAACCAGAATTTTAGAACATCTGGGGGATATTAAACATAAAAGGAATACATCTGTAGCAAGACATTTTGTGGAATTACATGGAGGTGAGCAAACCACCCTTCGTTTCTGGGTGATACAACAATGGAAAATGGGACCCAGAGGTGGTAATTTAGATCTTATGCTAAGGAAATTAGAGGCGAAGTGGATATACAGACTAGGGACACTTTCCCCAGGAGGCCTCAATGAGGGTTTTACATTCACCCCATTCCTATAGTGAAATTTTACAGGACCTCCATTTAACAACCATGTATATATGAAACATATATATATATGAATTCTGTTGACTAATCTTGAGAATTAGGAACAAAAATACTCCAAAGCTGACCCACACATAAACACTAGATCTGTTCTCTTTTTCTGTGTCTGTGGATGTATCTTGATGGATTCGTCTGGAGAATAGTGGACTAGTACACATAAGTTTTATCTACTTAGTGTGTCCTTAAGGAAGAATCCACTATATTATGCAAAGTATTTTGAAATGACCTATGTTCATTCCCCCCTTGTTTTAACTCAATAGATCCCATCAGACTCATTGGAACAGATTATGGTATGAGAAATCATTTTTGCGATACAAGAGAGTGGACCTACAAGATGACCTAATGATTCTTTAAATTACTCTGAAATAGTATGCTGTTTGTTTGATATGAAATCAAGGATATTAAAATAGTTGAGTGTTATTCTAAAAATAGGTGTTCTTTGAACAGAGTTCCCTTTTAAAATTCCAATGTGAATGGTGGGCAAATCTGGGGAGTATTGAAAACATCAGGGGTTAATGCAATCTTATGTGGCTATATATACAGATAGGGCAATATGGATGAGTAATTAAAAAGAGCCCAAGACTGTACTGTGAGCCAAACAGATGTAGAATAAAAACATAGGGTCAAATGTTTCTATGCGAGAATTCTGTATTAAGCTTTCAAATGATTTGCGTTGTCTGTGAAGTCTAAAAACGATGAATATGGTTCTTTTTCAATGCATTACGGTGTAAATGACTCTTAAATGAGTCAAATCACACACTCTGCCTTGTTTGGATCATGTTCTGACTCAGAGGATGAGTCGCTTGAATCATTTCTTGAAACGATACATGAACCGTTCTAAACAATGAATCATCCTGGAGAGGAATGAGCCGACTCCGGATAGGGCTGGTGTTCACCAGAGCCAATGGGGTGACACTAGGCGGATCCCTAAGCAGAACGGATACATCCGATTGGATGTCGGGCAAGCGCTGATGTACATATGTTGTTAGCCAATCGGATGCGCAGAATATCGGCGTTTCTTACAGAAGCCGTTTTCTTCCTTTAGAACTAATCTGTTTCAGCGCGGATTTCAGTGAAAGGTAGGATGTAATGCGATCAATATGTAAAAGTTTTACTAGGACTTCCTGACTAATATACACGGATTTATAATATACATGGGGCTGTATATGCCCTTTCTAGGATTGGCTGTTTAACCGTCTGGGATGTGACTGACCAATCAGATACTGTTAAGGGGAGTGAGTGGGATGGACAAACCAAACCCCCAGGTCACATGACCAGAAATGAGTATAAAAGAGCCAACATTGAGCCAGTCATCTTTTGGCTGCTATCATGAGCGGACACGCTCTATAGTTCTCTGTATTTTAATGATATGTTGTAATTTGCACCTTAGCACTTTGGCACTGTATGCACGTTATGTTTAATCCCTTGAAAAAGCTTCCTTAGTGAAGTGAAACATGTTGGGTGATAGAAAGGTGGGGGGAATTGTGTAAATACTGCAGATCTAACGAACTCTGGGGTCTGTAAACAAACAATACTTATAATGTACCCTTCAGTTCGTGATTTATAATAGAGAGGTTATATGATGGTAACATCAGCCAATGGTTGTTTTTAAATATATCAAAGTATTAAAAGTTACGTTTTATTAAATTTGTCCCATCAATAGAGGGGAATTGTTGTTTAGATGCACCATGTACCCGCCAGTTCCACTCATATTTAGCAATTTCTCCTCAAATCTGTGGCACATTCCATAAGACTCTGCACTAATCAAGCAATATAGAAAGCCCACAAGCTTACAGAGTCATATGCTGTATCCCAATGATGGTGTGTGTGTGTGTGTGTGTGTGTGTGTGTGTGTGTGTGTGTGTGTGTGTGTGTGTGTGTGTGTGTGTGTGTGTGTGTGTGTGTGTGTGTGTGTGTGTGTGTGTGTGTGTGTGTGTGTGTGTGTGTGTGTGTGTGTGTGTGTGTGTGTGTGTAAATGAGGCAGTAGGAATCACTTCTCCATCCAGAAAAAGTAGGAGATGAGTGTTATGAGTGCCACAGCCATCCCAGAAGTGACTGCTGAAGCCCATGTTGCTGAGCTCAGTAGCTGCAGTTCATTTCTGTTTATAAAGGAAAGGTCCTCCGTATAATATTTGGGGCTATATTATTTTTTTTTTCCAGTATAATGAGCAGAGTACAGAGCTTTGCACATCCTACTGATTTAGACCTCGCCTCATCAGAAGTGCCCTGGCAACCCGTAGAGTAGAATGTCAACCTGCAAAGGGGACAGGGGCACATAGTTTGATTTGCCCTGCCCATGGGTTTTCCTGAATACTAAGCTGCTTAGCTGGGTTATATACTGTAGCTCCAAGTCTGATCCCTCGCTGGACTTCTAACGAGACAGCTGCCCTGGGACAGAGAGGAAGTCCTTTCCGTTAGTTAATTGTCCTCCTCACATGGAAAAGTCCTAAAAGGGTAAGTATGCCGCTATGTGGCACCTAGTGGCAGAATAGTAAGCTGCATCTCAACACACCTATGAGAAAAATCTGGACAAATGGGATGAATTTGACCATGTGACTGATTCCTCAGATTCTGACTGGTTGGTGGTGATCAAATGATCATGGTCCACTTGTCCTTTCTGTGTACTCAGGGCCAGATCTACCCGGGCTGTGGAGTTGGAGTCAGAGCAATTTTTGGGTACCTGGAGTTAGAGGTTTTATAAACTGTGCATTCAGAGTTGGAGTCAGATGATTTGTGTACCCACTCCATAGCCATGCAAGGCCTGTGGAGTTGGAGTTGAAGCAATTTTGGGTACCTAGAGTCATCAGTTTCATAAACTGAGGAGTCAGAATCCGATGGTTTTTGTACCAACTCTACACCCTTGGAATCTACAACTCTGAAACCTGTAGACACAGGCATTCTAGCTCCTAAACTCCACCATCCTCACAGGCCCCCCCGGGGTGGCTGGGTCAACAGCATCTGTGCATGCACGGGAGCGCACGCCTCTAGCGATCGATCCCAAGGATGTGCAGGAGACACCAACCCTGCGGGGTCACCGATCATTACAGAGCAGCAGCAGATGACTGAAGCACAGTGGAACGGCAGTGAGGAACACACAGACTTGTAGGGGCTGAAAGAAGCCCCATGTAAGTAAAACTTTATATGCAGCTTTTAGTTCATGTATCCTTTAAAGGGGTACTGTAGGGGGGTCAGGGAAAAATGAGCAGAACTTACCCGGGGCTTCTAATGGTCCCCCGCAGACATCCTGTGTTGGCGCAGCGACTCACAGATGCTCCGGCCCCGCCTCCAGTTCACTTCTGGAATTTCTGACTTTAAACTCAGAAAACCACTGCGCCTGCACGCCCGTGTCCTCGCTCCCGCTGATGTCACCAGGAGTGTACTGCGCAGACACAGACCATACTGAGCCTGCGCTGTGCGCTCTTGATGACATCAGCGGGAGCGAGGACACGGCAACGCAGGCGCAGTGGTTTTCAGATTTTAAAGTCTGAAATTCCAGAAGTGAACCGGAGGCGGGGCCGGAGCATCGGTGAATGGCTGCGCCAACACAGGATGTCTGCGGGGGACCGTAAGAATCCCCGGGTAAGTTCAACTCATTTTCCCCTGACCCCCCTACAGTATCCCTTTAGGCTAGTTTCACACCAGTACGTTGCGTTTTAGGGGACGTTATGGTCGCATAACGTGCCCCTAACGCAACGCCTGGTGCTCCCTGCTTTGGACGTCAGAGTGAGCCGCGTTGTGCAGCTCACTCTGGCGTCCGTGATGCCGTGATGCGTACTCTTGTGCGCATGCGGCATCACGTGGTCCCGCCGGCCAATCACTGCACAGAGCGGCCGCTCCAGGAAGTAAACACTGCACGTCACTGAGTGCAGTGAATATTAATTAGCCATGTGCCTGGCCGCTCTCCGCTCCTCCCCAACGTTACTGAGCATGTGCAAGCAGTCTAACGCGGCTCTGCCGCTTAGAAAGTACTGCATGCAGTACGTTGTCTGGTGGCGCAGCGTTACTATGTAACGCAACGTGGGCACTGTGAACAGCCCATTGATTTTTCATTGCTGTGCGGTGGGGTGCGTTACAGGCTGCTCTAACGTGCGCCTGTAACGTCCCACTGTGAAACCAGCCTTAAGGATTAGGGTGTAAGCTCTGTAGGTCGGTGATATAAGGCAGGAATTAGACTGTAAACTACTGAGGCAGGGATTAGACTGTAAGCTCCTATGGTTAGTCATAACAGTATGAATGTAGGATATACCAGGGATAAAGAGAGACTATGTTACACTATGTGAATGTTGGGGGCTGAAGGCTGCTTTTATTTGATTTAATAATAATACATCAGTTCTACTGAAACACATTGGGGTGAGTACGCTTTCTTGCACACTGATCTTTCTACTTTGTTTATGCTATGAGTAGTCCTATTTTGTTAGCTTGATTACTCTAGAACAGCCTTTCTCAACCTTTTTACCCTGGAGGAACCCTGCAAATAACTTTTGGATCTCAAGGAACCTCTGCAAATAATGTTTTAATCTCAAGGAACCCCTGCATTTATTTTTCCGGAGGCATGTAGGTGAGGCTGTTTATTTAATACCCCTATTACACTGCCACTCATTATACTGTGCTCATTATTATTCTGACCCTCAATTTAGTGCTTCTTTTTACAGTACCCCCTATTATAACATGATCTTTTAGACTTCCTCCAGGATGAGGGGAAATGCCAAGGAACCCCTGCAGAGTCCTCAAGGAACCCTGGGGTTCCAGGGAACCCTGGTTGAGAAAGCCTGCTCTAGAACAATCTGCAAAACAGTATGCATCGCCTCTAAAGACTTCACATGGCCCCAGTTATAAACCATTCTCACCCTCCCGGCTGAAGACTTGCATCAGGCAGACTGTCCAACAGTTCAAGTAGGGGAGGTAATTCTATGAGGGGAGCCAACTCTCCCACATAAGGCACCTGTATGCAGGAGCCTACAGCGCCAGTATGGTAAATTCTGCAGTTTACTCTAAGCAGAAAGCAAATTCTCTCATTCTCTATTGGTGCCAGCCAATAAAACCTTACAGACTAATCAAATTAGCCCCACACTGCTCCATTTTTTTCTGGTAAAGAAGAAATCATATTTGACGAAGTAAACATTCCCATTGAGGAGGTGAGCATCACCAATCACTAGTAAAAGATCTGCAGTGAACGATGTTGGCAGACGGTGACAGCTACATTACATCACTGCATAGCAGGAATCCCCATTGATACTTTGCACAGAAGTGTTTTGCTACGCAGCAAGTCCCTTAATCACTTTACGTATCTGTTCATGGCCATTGCCTCACCTTTTCCAGGGCCGCCGGTCTCTGCACGGCCAGGGAGCGGGCCAGGGACAGTACTGTGTTAAAATAAAACCCCCGGGCACCTCCACCGCCCCCCTTGGCCGCCATCTTCCTCCCGGAGCCGTCAGATGACGTCAGCACTCAACATCATCACATGACCCTTAGACAAGTGACAGTCACCGAACCTAACAAATGACCGTGTTGCTATAGTGACTGTCAGTGGAAAGAAATAAAAGCAAAGTGACTGTAGTATACGCAATCAAATATTCATTTTGCATAACTAGCTAAAACTCGGACGCATCACAAGAGTACAATGATTTCCGCTTAGACAGGCGCTACATCACATCCCCCCTCCCAGCTTGCGATGGTTTCATCTGGAACGCGGAAGTTAGTGCAGGAAAGGAAATGACATGCAGATTTGGGCGGTAGTTGCTGATAGTGAGGCTGTGCGGTCAGCTGAGCTGGGAAGGGTTTTCTGGAAAATTGTAAGCGGCAGGAAGGAGGGCAGGGTCGGGAGAGCGGTGGTCGTAGGCTGCATACAGAGGTAATAACTGGTGTATGATATTTCTTTACTGCTTCCTACTGGTGTTACCGGTCTCCTCCATCCTTCTACTGTAGTAGAAGCGTTAAAAGACATTATAGTCCTATTCATGTAAATGGTAAAGGCGAGTGACTGGGGACAACTTAAAGCAGTAGGATTAGCCATACTATGCCAGGGGGAAACACGTATAAAAGTAGATAAATACTTGATCTACTTACATAACACATGTATTGTACTGTCCACGTTTTGGTTTCAGTGAATTTTATATAGTAAATGAAGAGAATTCTGTTCCTGGTGGGAACCATGTATTTTGCCCACAATTTGAGGCTAAATACTGGTGTTATTTCTTCCCTTAACTTTTTTTCTTTTTTCCTCCAATCGCTGAGTCACCTCAGCCTTGCTTGTAAAGACAAGTGTGCAGATGATAATGTTTCAGCTAGGCAGGGAAATAAAGGGAAGAGGAGGAATATATTCTAGATAAAAAGAACCCCCCAGCATGCAACTGAATGGCAATGGCTATTAAAGGGCCAGTGCTCCTAAGGTATGTGATAATTCCAAACCATAACAGCAGAAATAGTTTTGAATGCAGGATTAGCATCTTTATCACTTAATACACTCAGACCAGTTGCTGTTGAAATTTGATTTTTATGTTGACAATCCGGCATTTAGCGAAAAGAATATGAAGGCTGCCATATTTATTTAATTTTTTTTAGCAATACCTGGCTATCCTACTGATTCTTTGCCTCTATCTTTAGCCACAGTGAACGAGCATATGCCGATCAGGTGTTTCTGACATTGCTGTATTGGCAGATCTGACAAGATTAGCTGGGTGCGTGTTTCTGGTACTATTCAGACACTACTGCAGCCAAATTGATCAGCAGGGCTGCCAGGCAACTGGTACTTATCTTAAACTGAAATAAATATGGTAGCTTCCAAATTCTTCTCACTTTAGTTGTCCTTTAATTTTCTGTAAGTCATTGGTTTGAAGTGAAGCTGCATCTAAGCTATTTTTAGTTGTGTACCTCCCAGATTACTGGTTACAGTCTTTGGTGAAACAAGTCCTGACTGCCTCTTTCTCCCTTCCCTTATTGGTTTCTCTTTTAAGGTTTTTGTGTAAAAGTATAAAGACATGTATAAAATTTATATCTACTAGAAGGGGAACTTCTATCTGTCCTTTGAATGACAGTTTATCAAAAGTCATATGTGCATGCTGCATGGAACTGAGCCAATACGATTGCATGGTCATCTCATCTTAGGTATCCCCAGTTTGTTTAAGGGGGCTTTTATACTTACCATGTCACAGTACCTTCCCCTGCCACAGCTTATCGTGGTGCAATGCAATGGAAGTGCTTCGGGGCCCTGCAAAAGTAAGGCACAAGTTGCAGTGCCTTACCCTCTGACTCTCAGAAGTTGTGTGTTCATTTTTGTTTTTTTTTACGTCGCCCTACGGCTATAATGTGTGGTGAAACCTTTTGGCTGCAGTGCGATTGTTCCAAATTCGCTCCACTACCGTAGCATGACAATATAAAAGGACCCTAAAGATACAGCATGTCAGGTCAATTAACAGCATCCCCTGAGCGCCTTGTTTCCCTCTTTGTCCTGCCCACAAGTATTTTGTCCAGCATCCCTCCTCCCATCCCCTTATCAGCAGTGTATGTTGCTCTAATATACCTCAGTGAAGTGTCTGTACATCACTAGTTTCCCCAGTGCCATCCGTATGATCGAGTGTGATTCTTATGGGTAATACTAACAGTGTATTTTTGTAATGTTCATATGGTAGTAGATATGAATGACAAGATGTCTCTTTCTGTCATGAATTAATCATAATGAGTAAATGTAGTGGTGATGAGGGCATGGCTGGAAAGGTTTTTTGGGCGTAAGCCTGGTACACACATCAAATTTTGATTGGCCAGTCTTACCATTTTCATGTAATATGAGAGCTTACCTACGCAATCTGCTCATAGTATTCAAAGTCTGTTGACCCTCATACTACTAGGAGGTCTGTAAAATTGGTCAGTGATTGGACAATCAAAATTGGATGTGTATGCACCTTTAGCCTCATTTTTGTACTGAAAGATGTCCATCTTTCTAAGATCAGAAAGTTTGAAGATACGGTATGTCGTTTTTGGATTCAAAGGCTAAGGTAGTACTTGCCAGATTGGCTGAGCGAGCCAGCGGTGAGCTCTCCTGCCTGAACAGTACCAATCAACATGTAAGGCTCTGCAAAAGGGCAACATAAATCTTTTCCCCTCTCTAGTAAGCCCTCATTGTGTGGGTCAAGGACAGGGGGCTAAGGGAGGTGGGGGTATATCTACTCACACCTAAGGCATTTTCAGTAAAAAAATTCTATACAGGATCTTCTCGAAAAATTAGCATATTGTGATAAAGTTCATTATTTTCTGTAATGTACTGATAAACATTAGACTTTCTTATATTTTAGATTCAAATACACACAACTGAAGTAGTTCAAGCCTTTTATTGTTTTAATATTGATGATTTTGGCATACAGCTCATGAAAACCCAAATTTCCTATCTCAAAAAATTAACATATTTCAACACTGGTAGTTAGAAGAAAGAACGGCGCTGGGCACTCAATCTGATGCTTAAGGTTTATTTACCACAGGTACAAACAGACATTGCAGGCAGAGGGAGAAATAAGAGGTCTCTCTTTTTCTCCCTCTGCCTGCAATGTCTGTTTGTACCTGTGGTAAATAAACCTTAAGCATCAGCTTGAGTGCCCAGCGCTGTTCTTTCTTCTAACTACCAGTGTTGATGTCTATGCTGTGAGCACCAAGTTCAGCTTCGGAATCCAGGTACTGTGCAGCAGCCTGTTGGGTGCCGGCGATTCTTGGAGCTCTTCCCCCTTTTGTAATTTAACATATTTCATCTGACCAATAAAAGAAAAGTGTTTTTAAAACAAAAAAAGTCAACCTTCAAATAATTGTTCAGTTATGCACTCAATACTTGGTTGGAATCCTTTTGCAGAAATGACTGCTTCAATGCGGCGTGGCATGGAGGCAATCAGCCTGTGGCACTGCTCAGGTTTTATGGAGCCCCAGGATGCTTCGATAGCGGCCTTAAGCTCATCCAGAGTGTTGAGTCTTGCGTCTCTCAACTTTCTCTTCACAATATCCCACAGATTCTCTATGGGGTTCAGGTCAGGAGAGTTGGCAGGCCAAATGAGCACAGTAATACCATGGTCAGTAAACCATTTACCAGTGGTTTTGGCACTGTGAGCAGGTGCCAGGTCGTGCTGAAAAATGAAATCTTCATCTCCATAAAGCTTTTCAGCAGATGGAAGCATGAAGTGCTCCAAAATCTCCTCTGATAGCTAGCTGCATTGACCCTGCCCTTGATAAAACACAGTGGACCAACACCAGCAGCTGACATGGCACCCCAGACCATCACTGACTGTGGGTACTTGACACTGGACTTCAGGCATTTTGGCATTTCCCTCTCCCCAGTCTTCCTCCAGACTCTGGCTCCTTGATTTCCAAATGACAGGTAAAAGTTGCTTTCATCCGAAAAAAGTACTTTGGACCACTGAGCAACAGTCCAGTGCTGCTTCTCTGTAGCCCAGGTCAGCCGCTTTTGCCGCTGTTTCTGGTTCAAAAGTGGGTTCATGCTTCCATCTGCTGAAAAGCTTTATGCAGATGAAGATTTCATTTTTCAGCACGACCTGGCACCTGCTCACTGTCCCAAAACCACTGGTAAATGGTTTACTGACCATGGTATTACTGTGCTCAATTATCGAAGCATCCTGGGCCTCCATAACACCTGAGCAGTGCCACAGGCTGATTGCCTCCATCCATGCCACGCCGCATTGAAGCAGTCATTTCTGCAAAAGGATTCCCGACCAAGTATTAAGTGCATAACTGAACATAATTATTTGAAGGTTGACTTTTTTTGTTTTAAAAACACTTTTCTTTTATTGGTCGGATGAAATATGCTTTTTTTGAGATAGGAAATTTGGGTTTTCATGAGCTGTATGCCAAAATCATCAATATTAAAACAATAAAAGGCTTAAACTACTTCAGTTGTGTGTATTTGAATCTAAAATATATGAAAGTCTAATGTTTATCAGTACATTACAGAAAAAAATGAACTTTATCACAATATGCTAATTTTTTTTAGAAGATCCTGTAATTCAAATCTGATAAGCTGTCTTAAGTGTCCATAATATATTTGGGGGGAGTGTTCTACAAAAGGTAGACATATTTTACAAAACCCCCTTATCGGTGTTATGGACAAGGGACTCGTCTACACCTTGTTGTAGAGAAGGTAGCCATAACTACGACCACACCTGTGGTGATAAACCCTAGAGGGGACTTATGGAGTAAGTATCTTAATGCTCCTTTGGGGCTGGTGCACACCGAGCGGCTTTTTCAGCGTTTCTGCAGCAGCTTGCGGCTGCGGATACGCTTGGTCAATGTATCTCAATGAGGTGGTTCACACCAGAGCAGGAGGCGTTTTGCAGAAACGCATACTCCCGGGGTGAGGCATTTTTTTGGATTGCGGATGCGTTTCTGCCTCCAATGTAAAGTATAGGAAAAACGCAAACCGCTCTGAAAAACGCCTGTTCAGAGCGGTTTTGCCGGCGTTTTTGTTACAGAAGCTGTTCAGTAACAGCTTTACTGTAACAATATATGAAATCTACTACACCAAAACCGCTACACAAAACCGCAAAACGCTAGCTGAAACGCTACAGAAAAATAACAAAAAGCGTTTCAAAATCTGCTAGCATTTTGCGGATCTACTAGCGGTTTTTGGTGTGCACCAGGCCTTAATAAGGGAGCTTGCACATATCCACTACCCTCAGCTATCTGGAATGGGTATAGAGGTACTTTTAGTGCTTTACCTATTCCTATAATGATTTAAAGATAACATTAACTGTAAAATAAGGCACATTTTTTTAGGGTGCCCGCACACATCCAATTTTGATTTGGCCAATTTACCACTTCATGTTGTATTTGGGGCAACAGATTTGAATTCTATGAACACATTGAGCATGATTCACAAAGCTTTTTCACTTGTGTTCCTCTGTTTTCACCGTATCTATGTTACATTTGTAAGCTCCCAAAGAGCAAAAATCTAAAATAATTAAGGTAAGAAAAGTAATATTGAAATGACTTTAATCAGGAATAACTTACTTTGAGTGTTTGTTTTGCTTGTAAATGCGCTGAAAGGTTATTATAGGTAATAAATAAGTCATTTATGAGACGTTTTGTGAATAGAGCCCATTGTGTAGGTAAGTTCACATACAACATGGTAGTGGTAAAATTGGCCAATCATAATTGAGGTCTTCTGTTCATTTTGATTGAAGACCTCACAATATCTATCTGTTTAGTCTCCTCTATCATGTAGTCTGAAAGAATATTTTTCACTTAAAACCAGGACTGTGCAGTCAGAGCAATTTTGGGTACTTAGTCGGAGTCGGTGGTTTCAATAAACGGAGTCATCGGATGATTTTTGTACCAACTCCACAGCTCTGGTAAGTTATTAGACTAAGGAGTCGAAGTTGAGGAGTTGGATCAATATTGGGTACCTGGAGTCGGTGGTTTCATAAACTTCGGAGTCGGAAGAATTTTGTACCAACTCCACAGCCCTGGTTTAAAACCACATAGTTATTTTGGTTGAAAAAAGACATACGTCCATCGAGTTCTGCGTAAAATCCGTAGCCAGTCTAAAACTTTTTAAGTACTTTTTAAGTACTCATGAAGTCCGTACGATAATGCGGTTGCAGTTAAAACCCTAAATTGAACAGAGCAAACTAGTGCTGGGTACACACGATGTGTTGGTTGTTTTTTTTTGGTCGATTTTTCAATCCGATTCGATTTTCCGACTGATTTCTGATTCGATTCTGTTATCTTTTCTTCTCTATTTCTATTCACTTCTATGAGAAATCGATCAGAAAAACGATCGAAAATAAGTCGGACATGTCAGAAATTATTTATCGAACCGTCTAGCTAACACAAAATTGTATGGTGTGTACCTAGCATAATAGCAATTAGCTTGATAAGTACATATAAACAGTAGATAGAAGAGTAGTGGTGGGCTGAATATCTGTTTCATGGGACAAATGTACATAGAACTCCAATACAGCTTGCTTCTATCCTCTGGAGTCAGCTGCGAAATCAGTTGGGTTTGAGATGTAATAAAGTAGGAACAGTAGATGCCAGACTACAGTTCTCAGCATTCCTAATACTGTATAGTAGAAACCATGTGTCTGTATGAGGAGGCAGAACTTTGTAGTTTGCACAGAGCTGGTGCTGAGCAACTGTAACATACCATGCAATTTTCCTGTCGGATCGGTGGGAAATTTCCCATCCGATGATTTCCAGCATATCTGATCTGCTTCTGATCAAGAAAGGGATCGCTTTTGTGTGGTACTGATCTCAGAATCGATCCCTTTCTCGTTCGGAAGCAGATCACTGATCTCAGAATCGATTCTCGTTCGGAAGCAGATTGGACAAGCTAGAAATAATAAAACGAGAAATTTCCAGTTGATCTGACTGAAAAATTACATGGTGTACAGGGTATTAGATCTCAACTCTAGTAACAGGAAATGAACAGGTTGGAGCAAACTTACGTCTTTACTGTATGAATATGTGCACGGCTGCAAGCAAGCACATCTAAACAAAGGATTTTTAAACTTGAAAATATAACTTTTAAAACCAGTACTTATTTACATTAATCAGCAAGACTGTTTGTGTATTGAGCATATTTAATTTGGGTTTTGGTTGGGCGTTAATAAGTTTACAAAATAGCATTAAAAATAAACATTTGCAATGACAAGTGTGGCTATAGGAAAGATAAAGGGCAGAGGAGACATCTTCTTGCTCTTCCTGTTGTGTATTCTCTGAAATCGCATGTATGGTTATAGACAGTAGTTAGTCATTTGTCCTGCTTTGCATGTCGCCGTGGTTGGGATGCTGGATCTGCACAGAGGTGCACAACAGCCATGGTAAAACAAACGTACACAATTGAATACCAGGAAATACTAGTACTGACATGTGATTGTTCTCATCTGTCAGCATTTCTTGCAAGGAATGTGATCCCCTCTCTCTGATACTTGCAGCCACAGACCCTGAACAAGCATACAGCAGATCAGGTATGCTGACTCAGATTTCACTGGATTAGCCATATGCTTGTTCCAGGGTTTTAACTTAGACACTACTTAAGGCAGAAGATCAACAGGGCTGCCAGGCATCTGGCATGGTTTACAAGGAAATAAATATGACAGCCTCCATATTCCTCCTACCTCAGTTTCCCTTTAAACAAAGCTATTTTTATGTGTTTCTGGCTACAGCAGAAATCACCTAGGCGCAAGCTATTAGGAAAGCAAACCTGTACATACCGTAATTGCACTTCCATAAGCAACATGTAGAGAGTTCAAGTCCACTTTAAATTGAATATGGTCATGTTTAGAAAAGACAAAGAGAAAATGTATAGTTCCTCTGTGACTTAACCACTTAAGGACCGCCCCCAGCTGATGGGCGGCGGCAAGGGCTGGGCCCAAACGACCACAATACGCCCATCGGCGGCGGCATCTAGCGTGGCTGTGCGGCGATAGGCTCCACCCCCCCTCGTGCTGTAACCTGCCGGCCGTTTGGAAGCGCCGGCGGGTTACTAGCTGCCCGATCGCCGCTGCCCCTATGTATAATAGGCTTTGTAATGTATACAAAGCCTATTATACAGGCTGCCTCCTGCCCTGGTGGTCCCAGTGTCCGAGGGACCACCAGGGCAGGCTGCAGTCACCCTAGTCTGCACCCAAGCACACTGATCAAATCCCAGACCACTGTTTGCACCTAATCACCCCCTAATCACCCATCAATCACTCCCTGTCACTATCTTTCAACGCAATTTTTTTTATGCCCTAAACTGCCCCCTGGGGACTCCTGATCACCCCCCCCCCCCCCCTGTGTACTGTATGCCTCTATCCCCCCTGTAATAACCCACTGATCACCTGTCAATCACCCCCTGTCACTGCCACCCATCAATCAGCCCCTAACCTGCCCCTTGCAGGCAATCTGATCACCCACCCACACCATCAGATCGCCTGCAGACCCGCCATCAGATCACCTCCCAAGTGCATTGTTTACATCTTTTCTCTCCTCTAAACACCCACTAATTACCCATCAATCACCCCCTGTCACCACCTGTCACTGCTACCCATCAAATTAGACCCCTATCTACCCCTAGGGCACCCAATCACCCGCCCACACCCTCAGAACGCCCTCAGACCCCAGCCCTGATCACCTCGCCAGTGCATTACTTGCATCTATTCCCCCCACTAATCACACCTTGAGACACCCATCAATCGCCTCCTGTCACCCCCTAGCACACCTACCCATCAGATCAGGCCCTAATTTGCCCCGTGTGAGCTCATGATCACTCGGCCAAACCCTCAGATCCCCCTCAGACCCCCTTCTGATCACCTCCCCAGTGCATTGCTTGCATCTATTTCCCCCACTAATCACACCTTGAGACACCCATCAATCACCTCCTGTCACCCCCCCTAGCACTCCTATTCATCAGATCAGGCCCAATACAACCTGTCATCTAAGAGGCCACCCTGCTTATGACCGGTTCCACAAAATTCGCCCTCTCATAGACCACTTGTCGTCAAAATTTGCAGACGCTTATACCCCTGAACAGTCATTTTGAGACATTTGGTTTCCAGACTACTCACGGTTTTGGGCCCGTAAAATGCCAGGGCAGTATAGGAACCCCACATGTGACCCCTTTTTAGAAAAAAGACACCCCAAGGTATTCTGTTAGGTGTATGACGAGTTCATAGAATTTATTTTTTGTCAAAAGTTAGCGGAAATTGATTTTTATTGGTTTTTTTTTCACAAAGTGTCATTTTTCATTAACTTGCGACAAAAATAAAATCTTCTATGAACTCGCTATACACCTAACGGAATACCTTGGGGTGTCTTCTTTCTAAAATGGGGTCACTTGTGGGGTTCCTATACTGCCCTGGCATTTTAGGGGCCCTAAACCGTAAGGACTAGTCTTAAAACCATCCATTTACAGAGATATTTCTCCCACTCAGCATGGGTATGTGTAAAAATACACCCCAAAACACATTATACTACTTCTCCTGAGTACGGCGATACCACGTGTGGCACTTTTTTGCAGCCTAACTGCGCTAAGAGGCCCAAAGTCCAATGAGCACCTTTAGGCTTTACAGGGATGCTTACAATTAGGCACCCCCCAAAATGCCAGGACAGTAAACACACCCCACAAATGACCCCATTTTGGAAAGTAGACACTTCAAGTTATTCAGAGAGGAGCCTAGTGAGTCCGTGGCAGATTTTTTTTTTTTTTTTTTTTTATTTTTTTTTGTCAGTGTCATTTTCCGCTAACTTGTGACAAAAAATAAAATCTTCTGTGAACTCACCATGTCCCTCAGTGAATACTTTGGGATGTCTTCTTTCCAAAATGGGGTCATTTGGGGGGTATTTATACTATCCTGGAATTTTAGCACCTCATGAAACATGACAGGTGGTCAGAAAAGTCAGAGATGCTTCAAAATGGGAAAATTCACTTTTGGCACCATAGTTTGTAAACGCTATAACTTTTACCCAAACCAATAAATATACACTGAATGGATTTTTTTTTTATCAATGACATGTAGCAGAATAAATTTGGACAAAAAATGTATACAGAAATGTTACTTTATTTGAAAAATGTCAGCACAGAAAGTTAAAAAAATCATTTTTTTGACAAAATTCATGTCTTTTTTTTGATGAATATAATAAAAACTAACATTTTGTTGAACAGCGAGGAGAACGCCAGCGCATACCGCTAAAGGTGCGTACACACATGCGACTATAGTCGTTTGTAACGATCGTTCCCTGATCTTTACCAACGACGATCGTTACAAAAAACGAACCACCGACTATTAAGGCAAACGACGAACGAGCCAAATCGCTACAAAAGAAAGTTCTGTCTCGGCGGATTTTAACCAACGACGATCGTTTGCAAAAGTAGTACATCGTTGGAAACGGTCGTTCGTACTAGGCTTGACATGCGCATTTCCCAATTTCTCCGTGAAACTTCTCATTTTTATGCGCAGGCGCAATAGTTGCTTTACGTGATGTAACGTTCGTTCTAACGATCAGATCGTTACACACCTTTTAAAACTAACTTTACTTAGGTCGTTCTTTCATCAATTAAAAGTTCGTTCGTCGTCCTGCAAATCTGCTACTACTTATTATGCAAACAGGAAACTCAGGAGGAGGGGCTGGGAGCAGCTAACCTGATAGTTACATAGTTACAAAGTTAAGAAAAGGTGGGGGGAAAGGCTGCGCATCCCTAAACACATGTTGCAATTGAATGGTTAATTGCACAGGCATACACCGCCTCTGCCAGACTGAAAAACGCATGCCCTGCATCCAAGACAAGTGCTAACATTTATTAAGCTAGGAGGAAAAGCTTGCAATATGGTTTGCATAGCTTAATAAATGTTAGCACTTGTCTACATCCTGTGTTTACATATTAGCTCAGATTTCACAGACAGCTGACAGCTCAAATTACACTAGCTCATTACTTGCTGAGAAGTGAGAATTATACTGTCTGTTCTCTATAAACACACATGGTGGATTTCTCTGTGTTTTCTTGTCTCCTATGCAAGAGTTCAGGTGTGCTTTAACCAGTTGCTGTTGTTTTAACATAAGTGCCAGTCCAGCCTGCCTGTGTCTTCCTCTTGCTCAATAGCTACAGACGGGACCATCCTGCAGAGTCCAACTCAAAACCTTTGGAGCCAGAGCCTCCTGTCAAGCTTCCCCCACATTTTGGAATGCCTTGCCACACTCAACAAAGGCAACTTCAGCCCTGGAGGCGTCAAAACTGAAAAGCCACGTTTAGTTGGTCATTTATAATTACTTGACTTTTCCTGGCCCCGTTCACACAGCACGCGTTTCCAGCCGCGTTTTGGAAACGTGTGCAGGTGGCCGACACGCACGACATCAGACATTGCATAGAGTGCAATGTCTGATGTTCACACTGCATGCGTTCCGGACCTGTGCGGTCCGGAAACGCATGCTGCACGCATTTTTTGTAAAAACGCGTGGCTGTCCCATTCACTTTTCAGTGATGGGATCAGCCACGCAACGCACACAAACGCGGATGGCGTGCGTTCGCATGCGTTGCGTTCCGCATGCGTGACCATCCGCGTTTGTGATGTGAACGGGGCGTTCCAAACAGCAACTATGTTCTGATCTGAGACCAGTCTATTCACTTTGAGTCCTATGGGAGAAAAGCCGTTTACAAACGCTTTGTTGTTCTTTGTGTTAACAACTCTAGAGAACTGTGTATTTTAGTTATATGCACTGACTAGTCGGAGTGTGCCTGCTTCTTGCTTCCACATCAGAGTCAACTTTTTTTTCTTGTTGCAGGCTTTACTCCAACAAGCTATTAAAAGGCAAACCTATTTCCACTATCTGAACATTGCCTTACGTTTCTGATGCATGTGTATGTTGGTCAGAGACTAAAGGTCTCACTAAATATTAACCACTTTAAAGTCCACAAAAAAGCAAGCTCTGTGACAATTGCCTCCACGATAACACCATGTAGCTGTTGATTACAGAACATTGAGTACGTCTGACCTTGGAAGTGCTGGTTCCTGCACTTTCTGGAAAAATCCCTGTGACATATCTGAATGTAACCTTTTTCTGTTGAGAGCTTGGAACACTGTTTGCAACATACATGTTTGAGGTAGATAGCAGTGTGTTTTTGGTGGTACATCTTTCAAAAAAGTTGATTGTCCTATCGCTATTTTTTTCCTTGTATAATTTCAGAACCCCCCCCCCCCCCCTCCCCCCCAAATCATTTGTTTGTACAAACATTTCTTGTTTGTCTGTGGATTATTTTAGCACTAATATTTGCAGTAATGTTATTTGTACCCCTTAAATCACACTGCAGTCTAGAAGACAAGTGACATCATGTCCAAGAGTTACAACCCCTTTGACGAGGATGAGGATGAAAACTTTAAACCCGTGGGGTGGAATGACCGCTCTGCAGAGCCAAGGGGAAGAGAGGAACCGGACAGACAGAGGTCCTTGCAGCAAGAAGTAATGTGGAGGGCACAAAACACAGTGGAGAGTAGCAACAGATCATTATCACTTATGTATGAATCGGAGAAGGTTGGGGTAGAGACAGCAGAGGTGAGTAGGCCCTTGCCATTCTCATAATATTAATGCAGATATTTCATAGACTGTAAATTAATACACCTACCGGTATTTGTCCTAGACCAAGCATCCATGAGTTGTTGTCGTTTATTATTAATTTTAATAGCAATGATATGTTAAAACAGTATTTTAACAAAAGTTAAAACTACACTTTATAGACTGTTTTGTTTTTGTAATAACTGTTAATGTATCTTTAAAGTGGATCTCAAGGGTGACAAGGGGACCAGCTTATTAATATTTATGACAAAATTAGCATTGTGGTTGGCAGAAGTTGGTGGGATTGAGGACATTTTGACTACTGCAAACTGTGCCCACTTTTATGTTGTGACTTGGGCAGAGCACTGATATAAAAGGCTGTGATCGGTGGGTATTATTTCTTTGGTCATTTGTATGGACAGGCAGAGCTTTCAGCAGGCCAGTGCGCTAGTGTCACAAATATTACTGCTTTTGTCAAACACGTTTATTGAAAATTTTAAACCTAAATTGAACCTCAAGTCGCCCAAGTAAAAAAAAAAGTTAGATACCCACCTACGTAGAAAGAAGCATTTGGATAGTCCATCTTTGCAACTCGTGGACCATCGTAACATTTTTGACAAGATCTTGTTGGATATGTTATCTGGTCCGCACTCCACTTCATGATGGCTGCTCCTGCACAGTAAGCTAAAGTTGCTTGTCCACATCTGCTCTGTGCTACTGTGCGGGCGTACTCGTGAAGGCGTGCATGAATAGCAGCATGGCTGCAAACTTCCAGAGGGTTCCGGGCAGTGGCAGTTGTCTGGAGGAGGACTTGGGAAGTATCCAGAGGCTTCTCTCTTCTTAGGGATCTATTTGTTTGTTTTAACCACCTCAGGTTCTCCTTAAAAGCAAGTTGCATAATCATAAATTTCAAAGATATGAGAAATTTTTACAACAAAAAAATCAAATCAAGTCTCTGAAGTTGTTTACTGTGAACTGACATAACTTTCACTATTAAAATTTTCTATCCAGTTAAAGAGACTCTGAAGTTTATTTATTTATTGTTTATACCTTCTTTTGTTTAACTATCCTCTTCAGCTTTAATGCCAGAGTTAAATCGCCACATCTCCACGGCAGAGGAGTTATTTATTACAGAGTAATTGACCTGCAAAGTTATACGATTTTGCAGCTCGTAGATTATACTGCCCTGACATACAGGGTTTCTCTTCCTGGAGAGGCTGAGCTTTGAGCTGTAGCTCAGCCTCTCTGCAATCAATCTCTGCAGATCTCTGCCTCCTCCCCGTCCCTCTCAGTGAAAGAAGACTGAGAGGGGCGGGGAGAGGCGGCGATCCGCAGAGATTGACTGCGGAGGAGGCAGAGCTACAGTGTAAAGCTCAGCCTCTTCGACTAAGTGAAGCCCTGCAGAGCCCGGGAGCTTTGCAGGACTTTGACAATAAATCACTCCTCTGCTGCGGGGATGCGCCGATTTAACTCTGTCATTAAAGCTGAAGAGGATAGTTAAACAAAAGAAGGTAAAAAAGAGACTTCAGAGTCTCTCTAAGTCTGCATTGAGCTGTAATTTTCCTGGCATTTTTAATTATGCTTCCTTGCACCCATGACAACGGTCCAGTGTTTGGTTACATTTTTGCATCCCCATTTCCAGTGAGTTTTTATTTATGCAGATAGGAATATTCGGATCCCAAATATCTACATGCTATGCAAATTGCAATAATCCTGCAGGCTACACCAATTAAGTGTGTGTGGTGCGGGAGCACCAAGATCCCTCAGGGTGATCCACCACCCCTGTCGAGAACCGAGAAAGCAGATACGACCTGAGCTCAACCACAATTACGGATTAAAGGGAACCTAAACTGAGAAGGATATGGATTTTTCCTTTTAAAATAATACCAGTTGCCTGACTCTCCTGCTGACCCTGTGTCTCTAATACTTTTAGCCACAGCCCCTAAACAAGCATGCAGATCAGGTGCTCTGGTGTGAAGTCAGACGCGATTAGCTGCATGCTTGTTTCAGGTGTGTGATTCAGCCACTACTGCAGCCAAAGGCATCAGCAGGACTGCCAGGCAACTTGTATTGTTTAAAGAGACACTGAAGCGAAAAAAAATATGATATAATGAATTGGTTGTGTACTATGAATAATTACTAGAAGATTAGCAGCGAAGAAAATATTCTCATATTTTTATTTTCAGGTATATAGTGTTTTTTCTAACATTGCATCATTCTCTAATATCTGCAAATTACACAACACTTAGCATTCAAAATGATTCTTTCAGAGCAGTCTGTGAACTAATGACCTCTCCTCTGGCAGAGGAAAAGTAAATAGTCCAGGAACAGTTGAGATAATAAGTCAGATAACAGCCCTCTCCACCACTTGTCGTAGAGATAATGGCTTTTTTGTATAGAGATAACTGGATTTTCTTAACTCTTCCTGTACTGGAAACAATTAGACTGATGTATCTGATCTTAATGTTTTATTTCTTAGCTGTACTACACATACAAATCATAATATCAGTTTTTTTTTCGCTTCAGTGTCTCTTTAAAAGGAAACATCCATATTCTTCTCAGTTTAGGTTCCTTTTAATTCACTTTATTGCGCAGTGTACATAATGCACACAAACATAACGTTTTGAGCTTGAGTCCTTTCTAAACGCACACTTGAGAAAGGGCTCCCGACCGAAATGTCATGCTTGTCTGCATTATGTGCACTGCGCAATAAAAGGAATTAATCCATAAATGCTATCCAATGCAGTTCTCTTTTGGTCTACCTGTTCTTCCAGCTGAGAAAGTCAAAGCAAATGTGAAGGTTAAGGTGACCTACTTCCAATGAATTGTTTGCTGAAATCTATGCAATAAATATACAGCAGATGTCCTGGAGGGAAATGTTTTTATTTTTTTCCTCAAAAGTTCAGTTACACTTTTACTGGCTTTGGTTGTGTATTTTTCAGAATCTCCTGTTTCCATTGCACATCTCAGTTACTGGTTAACTTCAAGGAACAGATACCAAATATAAGAGATTTTTTTCAGAAGGATTGTGTACTACAAAAGAGGAAAATAGAAGCAGAAGTGATGAGATTCACCACATAAAAACAAAAAAAATGGGAAGAACTTATTCTGTATTTAAAATAGGAAACATTTTATTCTTACCACTGACTAGCTGCAACAAAACTGATTTGTACTCTGGAAAGGAGAAGTAAACATATTGTAAAACCTGCTATAAAGTGGTGTGCCTATCAGTGTTCATAACAAAGAAAGGTGTCAATGGCTTCGTTTTCGCACATTCCTGGCTTGTAATAGTAACAATTTACCATAATAAAGATTCATAAAAACGTTTGCACTTGTAATAGTATTTGGTTATCTGAGACCATATTTTAGGCCAAGTTCACACTACAAAACGCAATCACCAAGCTCTTAGCGTTTGCGATTTTGCAAAGTGATTTTCAGAGCGTTTTTGAAAGTAATATGCATTTTTGCACATTACCTTAAAGAAAACCTGTACTGAAAATTAAAAGTCAAAATAACCATACACAAGTCATACTTACCTCCTGTGTAGTCTACTCCTCAATCTCTTTCTCCTTTCCTGCGTCCCGTTTGTCCACTGTGATCAATGGAATTCTCCGTCCTCCATTTTGAATATGGCCATTACTCCATAACAGCTTTCTGGTCAGCACACAGTTAAACTGTAATATCACCCACTTGAGCCATAGGGAAACATGGACACACCAGTTCTCCTCTCAGCTGTAACTGACAGCAACCGATATATAACTGACAGCAACTGAAATATTTCAGTTCTGACAAAATGTTGTCAGAACTGGAAGGGATTATTGGCAGAAGAAAATGGTGAGCTTCTGAGAGGAACTGATGGCAAGGTAACTATGTAATGTTCATTTGAAGTTACCTCATGTGTTTATTTTAAATAATTTTACTCAGTACAGGTTCTCTTTAAGAAGAAAAGTTCTGAAAATGGTACAGGCAACACGTTCTCAATTTTCTTCAAATCAAAATTCTGCAGTGACAAGACGCTCATAGGGTGACACTGCTGTAGCACTTTGCCAATGGCTGGATAGTGTACTGGTTAAGGGCTCTGCCTCTTATACACGAAACCAGGGTTCGAATCCTGGGTCTTCCTATCCAGTAAGCCAGCACCTATTCAGTAGGAGACCTTGGGCAAGACTCCCTAACACTGCTACTGCCTATAGAGCAAGTCCTAGTGGCTGCAGCTCTGGCTCTTTAAGTCCACCAGGAGAAAAGCGCGATATAAATGTGTTGTCTTTTCTTGTCTTGGTTATTAGAAAAGTATGTCCTATCAGTTTTTTACAGGGTCATATTTATTTTTGGGGGGAAATCAGCTCTTGCTTATTGGGTGCAAATAGACATGGAAATTAAAGTGTACCTGAGATGAAAAAAAGAGATACTGTGCAGGTGCAGCCGTACTCATGCAGGTGCAGTATGTCCACTGTGCTGTCACATTTTAACACAGGCATGGGCAAACTTGGCCCTCCAGCTGTTAAGGAACTACAAATTCCACAATGCATTTGCCTTTGAGTCATGACTGTGGCTGTCAGACTCCTGCAATGCATTGTGGGACTTGTAGTTCCTCAATAGCTGACACTTCTTTCTTCATAGCGAAGTAGCTAACTTTTTTTTTTTTTTTTTTTGCGAACATCTTCAGGTTCACTTTTAGTCATGTATAAACATTGTATTGACAATTATAGAACAGAAACAGATATTAAAGGACACTAGAGGCAAAAAAAAAACTAATGAAGTAAACAATTGTATCTATCTTCCGTCTTCTAAAAATGACTTTTTAATATAGTCCACAGTTTTTGTTTAAATCTACTTTTTAAGTTTTAACTGTTCTATTGTTTTTGTTCAATGACACATTCATTGAAATATCCCAGAGCTAATCTATGAACAATTGGCCCTTTTATCTCTTTCCTGCTCTC